>NW_011494756.1:2796191-2821871 GCF_000754665.1 Bison bison bison | reverse complement strand
ATCTAGATATTGTATTAAAAAGCAGAGACATTACTTTGCCAACAAAGGTCCACATAGTCAAAGCTCTGGTTTTTCCAGTAGTCATGTATGGATGTGAGAGTTGGACCATAAAGAAGAATGAGCACCGAAGAATTGATGCTTTTGAACTGTGGTGTTGGAGAAGACTCTTGAGAGTCCCTTGGACTGCAAGGAGATCAAACCCCTCAATCCTAAAGGAAATCAATCCTGAATATTCATTGGAAGGATTGATGCTAAAGCTGAAGCTCCAATATTTTGGCTACCTGATGCGAAGATCTGACTCATTGGAAAAGACCCTAATACTGGGAAAGATCGAAGGCAGGAAGAGAAGGGGCCGACAGAGGAAGAGATGGTTGGATGGCATCATCGACTCAATGGACATGAGTTTAAGCAAGTTCCGGGAGATGGTGAAGGCAGGGAAGCCTGTGTGCTGCAGTCCATGGGGTTGCAAAGAATTGGACATGATTGAGCAACTGAGCAACAGCAAAGTGCTTTGCATTCTGTCTCATCCCTATCTTTTCCTTCTCCTTTTCTATTGTGAGCCGCTGTGGAACTTACATGAGGCAAGTTTTACTTTAAATAATCTACTAAACACATCAATAAGAAATGTATTCTCTATGTTAATAAGAAATGCATTCTCTGTGTTACAGAGAAATACAGTGTTCCCTGTTATTTTACGAACTTGGACCCTGATGTGCCATTCTAAGACTTTCATCTACCAACAGACTTGAACAAGTAGCACTAAGGTATATATGGACAAGGCTGTGCTTTTGGCATAAAGATCTGAAAACAAATCAGGTGTCCATAGGCAGAGAACTGGTGAAATTCACCATAGGATATTTGATGGAAAATGCCACAGCCATTAAAAAAGGATGAAGGAGATCTTTTAGAATTTAATTTGAAAAGGTGTCTAAGATACATTGTTAGATTTTAAAAAGCTAGCTACAGGCAACATGATTGACACAGTCTCGTTTGTGTTTTTCTTAAGGAAAGACGTGGTACGCTTCATGTACACATGGTCTCATTTGTGTTTTTCTTAAGGAAAGACGTGGTACGCTTCATGTACACATGGTATGCGTGCATATGTGGACATAGTCTCCCTCCCCACGTATGAACTCTGAACAGTGATGAGTTACCATGAGGAGTGAAAATAACTGAGATTGGGAGAAGAGGGGTAGTGAGAGGCGTGCTTTCATTTTCAATTTATATCTTTTGTTCCATTTTTTAGCATTAATTTATAATTTTTTAAAGTTAAAAAAAGTAAAGAGAGATACTTATGTATTCAAATCACTTTTTTTTAAAGAATTTATTGTTTACACATATGATGGCTTGGATCCCTAATACTGTCTTGATTAAATGAACTCAGAAAAATGCACATAAAGCAGTGATTCTTAGCCATCTTCCCTTGGTGAGCTCCCCTAGCAAGATGCCAGAGTTAATCGAGCGTTTCATACAGTTCATGAGGATATAAATCAGGTTACAAATCTTGGTGCATACATGGTCTGTAAACACGTGTGTGTATAGGGGAAAATTCAGGAAGGATAGATGTAGAAATGTTCATTGTCATCTCAGGGTTATTAAACTTTCAAATGACTTTTACTTATATTTTATGGACTTTTGCTTTTGCAGTAAGCATGCATTATTTTTATCATCAGACACATCATTTGAACAAAGGTGAATCTGTGTTGTTTGTTCTGGTACTGAACACTTGACGCCACTTGGAAGTTTTTATGGTGAAGATAACGCCTGGAGCTTTGGACAAGGCAATCAGCGTCAACAGAACCACATTTAAGTGGGATCCCAGAAAAAAACGGTAGATCTACTGAACTGAACAGAGATACTTTCAGCTGGAAGAGATGAACATGTTGGGGAAAATCTTGTAAGGGATGTTTGGAACACAGAACCTATCCTAAGATGTCAGAGTACTTCAGACAAAGGGATGCCACCCAGTCTCATGTCTTGCCCTGATTGGCACCTTAGGCATTCATGATTTTCTCATCTTCTATGACATGCACCCTTGGGTACCTTCTTCCCATCCAGGGCTTTCCAGTCAAAATGACTCATCGGTCTCAAGATTTGAGTTTCCTGCCTTAAGTATCCAGAGATGAGTCCTTCTAATGAGTTGCTACTCTTTTAACTTGAATGGAATTAGGCTTAGGGATGTTTAGTTAGAAGATTCGTGAATGGATGAGTCCCAGGAAAGGGAATGGTGAGGTTATCAAGGAAATGAGCTCTATAATAGGAATGGGAAACAGAATAATTAGGGAGTCAGGTAGCCCAGGGGTAGAATGATTTAAAAAAATAAAAAAGACTAGGTCCAAACTCTGGTTGTCAGTCTTTGCTAGAGTATGGAGGCAGGAATTAATGGGTTATGTGGATTTTAGGTAACTATTTTGTCTTAAAGGCAAGATGACTCATACAAATTACTTTTTTTGCTCACTAATTTTGTATGTACTGTGTAGGTACTTGCCAAAAGAAAAGCAGGGGAAAATTTTACTCAGGAAAAAAAAAAAGTGTACTCTTGCAAATGCTTTTAACATGTAGGCATGCTTTCGGTATGTGAAAGTTATTTTTGACACTATTTTTGGCCAAATTGTTTTTCATTTTTATGAAAAATGTTAATTTTTAAAGCACTCTGGTCTATCTCCCAACTGTTACTTTTATCACTCGAAAATGTGGTATTTTAAAAATATCATCGCTGGTGTCATACTAAGACTTGCCTTGGATTACAAGCCTTTCATAGTAATTAATGTCTTTTTTTTTTTAAAGGCATTTGGACATGAAAAAGGAATAAAATGAAAGTTCACCAAAATGTTCATAGCAGTTGTCTTTGGGTAATGATGGGAACTGTCATGGTTTGGGGGTTTTTTCCCCATTTGTCTGTGTTCTTCTAGTTTTCTATAATGAGCATGGAACGCTTATTAAAAAAAATCAAATTTATTAGAGTGAGTAAGTTGTTAAGGGAGGAAGGTAAGATTCATAATGCTTTGAGCTGCATCATAATATTCTCGTGGTTGCATACAAAGTTCCCAAACATCTCGTGTTACAATGAACAAATACTGGCAGAGTCATTTCAAAAATTTTAAGTTACATATCCTGTAAATTATTAACAAAGAACTATAAAATCTTCTTGTGAAATAGAAATATGGCCATAGTCTTTATATGTACATATTTCAGTTTGGCTACATACTAAGCGCACTTAAGGAATGATTGGAAGTTTGAGGCTGGTTACTTATTTTTAACCGTGCAAGGGAGGTTAATGAATTAAATTTATCTTAGAGCACTAGCTGTTGGAGCAGTCTTATTCAACTGGGTTGTTGAAAATAGTGTGTAATGGAATGGCCCTTTGTTCTATTACACTGCCCTATCGGTCCCTAAGTAAATATCTAATATCTAAGTAAATCGTATTTTACTTATATCTAAATAAATATAAGTGAAGTCGCTCAGTCGTGTCCGACTCTTTGCGACCCCGTAGACTGTAGCGCACTGGGCTCCTCTGTCCATGGGTTTCTCCAGGCAAGAATACTGGAGTGGGTTGCTATTTCCTTCTCCAGGGGCATCTTCCTGACCCAGGGATCGAACCCAGGTCTCCCGCATTGCAGGCAGACACTTTAACCTCTGAGCGACCAGGGAAGAGGGTATCATTCACTTAGATACAATTAATAAAATAATAGCTCCTGATGGAGAATGTTTCCAGTAGTTTTATCAAGAAGTAGAATGAGCATTCACATTGTTGTTGCATCTTTTTAGTTTCCCAACAGAAGAGGTCAATTAGAAAAACAATTTTTGTGGCTACAGGCAGATTCACCAGCCCTGAGATTATTTTCATTCTTCTCCATCAGTGTCAGAGGACGCTGAGATGCTATGAAATGGGGATTAAATATAAAAGGGCCTGAGTAGCATTAAGTATTTGATGAGCATCTGAGAAGCTATTAGGAGTTTTATGTATCCCTCAGGTGAAAAGAAAGTTTATTCATTCAACAAACATTTATGGAGCAGCCGTGATATACTGAGTACTTGTTTAGGTCCAGAGAATAGCAGTGAACAGAACAAGGTCCCTGTCATTATGGGGTTTACATTCTACAGAGGGAAACAGGTCATACACAAATAATTATATACACTCATATATATAATAGCATTATTAAAATGTGTAACATTTTATGGAATATATAATTTTATTTCTATACTATTTAATAACATCATGAAAAAACTAAACTGTTAGGTAAGGGGGATTGGGAAGAGGCCATCAAAGGTAGGATGGTCAGAGAAAGTTCCCCTAAGAAGGTACAGTTCTGGGTAAAGGGAGCAGTTACTACAAGGCCCCGAGGTGAGTGTGGGCTTGGCTCTCGGAAGGGGCAGCAGGAAGAGAGGCGGCTGGAGGGGCGGCAGGGGGAGAGCCTACAGAGCCTGGAGGAGACTCGCTAGGGCTGGGCCTTTCCTGCAAGTATCTTGGGAACCACGGGAATGTTTTGAGCCAAGAAATGACAGAATCTCACTTCCATTTTAAAAAGTTAATCTGACTCACTCTTGTTTAATCTTTAAAGGCTTAATAAAGTCCCCTGAAAGGCTTAATGGAAACAGAGAGGCCCTGAATAATGATAGGAGAGTCAGAGAAAGTTAATTTGCTGGGTATCCTTTTGGATGAAGTCTGTGCATATTGCTGTTATAATTAATTAGTGGTGCTGAGCGTTGCCCAATATTTATCTCATTTAATTTTTCTTACTATTAAGTTATGAAAGAGGGATTATATCTCACTGGGAACTGTACTTAATATTTTGTAATAACCTGTAAGGAAAAGAATCTTGGAAAGAATATATATATGTGTGTGTGTGTGTGTGAGATACAGATGCACACACATGGATAAAACTGAGTCACTGTACTGTATACCTGAAACTAACATGATACTGTAAATCAACTATACGTCAATAAAAAGTAATAATTAAAATTTTAAATGTTAATATAAAAAATAAAAAAGAGGGTTAATATTTTGTTTTATTGTACCTAGTTCAATTTGTTTTTTTTTTTTTTTTTTTAGTTAAAAATGACTATCAAGATAGCCAACTGAGTATTTATGGAGAAAAGTCTACAAAATTCAATAATAAAAAAGCTTGGAAAGTTACAGAATTTGAAACCATAATTTTTAAAACAAAATGACAAGACAAATCTATTATTTAGATTTTTTTATTATTTAGAATTCATTGTAGACAAGAGAGTGCCTTCATAAGAGAAGGGAATTTAGCTTCATCCAAGAATTTCTCCAGCATTATTTATAAAGAGCTATGTCAGGGAACTATGAATTCACCAATAAAACTGCAAATTACTCTAACAGACGCTCACAAAGCATGCCTAGAGGCTATTGTATATGCGTTTTTTGCCAGTTCTGCCACTGGGGACCTGATTTACAGTCGTAAAACCACTAATGATGGCTCTTTCCAAATGTTATACCAAATTATATTGTGTCAAACAATAACATTCGTTATTTACCACGGAACTCCTAAATATTTGTTACCTACATGCATTGGTGGTGGTGGTCTATCACTAAGTCGTGTCTGCCTGTTGTGACCGCGTGGACTATAGCCCCCCAGGCTCCTCTGTCCATGGGATTCTCCAGGCAAGAATACTGGAGTGGGTTGCCAGTCCCTTCTCCAGGGGATCTTCCCAACCCAGGAATTAATAGGTCTCCTGCATTGCAGGCAGATTCTTTACTGACTGAGCTATGAGGGAAACCAATCTTCGTGCATTACTGATGATCAGAAGAGGTCATATGTGCTTAGATGTAATATGATTTTTTTTTTTTGGAAAATTTTGTTCATCTCTTTTGCTGCATCTGATCTTAGTTGCAGTAGGTGGGATTTTAAGTTGCTCTTTGTGGAGGTACTCGGGCTGTCTAATAGTGCAGCTCTGGCTCTGTAGTTTTGGCATGCAAGCTTAGTTACCCCATGGCATGTGGGATCTCAGTTCCCCAACCAGGGATGGAACCTGCGTCCCCAGCATTGGCAGACAGATTCTTCACCACTGGATTACCAGGGGTGTGGTGGGGGAGGGTGCCTTTCCCCATTCATGGAAATAGCACTTAATAAGAAATTTATTAGACATACAACCAAGTACTAACCCATCAAAAACTCAGGTTCAAGATGACCTTCCAGCTAAATATGTACCTCTGCCCCCTGATTTCCAACAATCCTCAGTTGCTGAAATCCCCTTTTAACAATATTTTAATGTCATCCGTAATATCTTAGGAAATGGAGATTCTTCATAGACTTTTCAAGACTCTCATCCTGTAAATACATTGGCTAAAATTTTGTTTTAAGTTCTTTCCAGCCACCAGAATAAAGCAGGGGGTTCTCTAGATTAGACCCGTTACCATATCATTTTTCAGCCAAGCCATTCAGAGCCCATTTGCTGAGATAGGGAATGAGATAATATGACTCAGTGATAAAGAAGCAGCCCATTCCTTGCTGGCAAGCTGTGAGGTTGACTACTTAATATCAAGTTGGAGAGTGAGTCTGAATTAGTTTCCTGCAGGGGTGATGCAAGCTTCAGAATTCACTGGGGGAAGGGTTGGGGGTGGAGAAGGAGAAACCTTTATAAGCAGTCCATTTACATCCATTTTCACTCGTGAGTGAGTGTGTGTTCATTTTCTTTTGGTGTGTGAGAACAAAACTGGTCAAAAATCTCTAAAAGGGCTTTCCTATTTTGCTTTTCTTTGTTTTTTTAATTGAAGTATAGCTGTACCATATTAATGTGTAACTTACAGGTATACAGCATAGAGATTCACAAGTTTTAAAGGCTATATTCTGTTTATAGTTATTATAAAATATTGGGTATATTCCCTGTGTTTTATAATATATCTTTTTAGAATTTTTTATTTATTTTTAATTGAAGGATAATTGCCTTATAGTATTGTGTTGGTTTCTGCCAGACATCAGCATGTATCGGCTGTGGGTTAACCCATGTCCCCTCCCATGTGAACGTCCCTCCCACCTCCTCCCCATCAGGCCCCTCTAGGTTGTCTTGGTAGCTTATTTTACACCTAATAGTTTATGCCTCTTAATCCCCTCTCCACCTAGATTGCCCCTCCACTCTGCCACTGGTAACATCTGTGAGTCTCCTTCTTTTTCTGTTATATTCACTAGTTTGTTGTATTTTTTAGATTCCACATAAACGTTAAATCATACAGTATTTGTCTTTCTCCGTATAACTTGCAGACTTTTCTATTTTAAAAAGAAATGTCCACTTAAGAGACTTTATAGTTAGAAAGTCCTTAATTGATTCATTGTTCCTAGCAATAGTGGCCTCTCTTCAGGGTAGCACATCATGTGTTAGAACAAAGAATAACAAAGAAAAATTAATTTGAGGAAATCTACATCCATTTTGAGAAACTGGGTTGTTTTTTGGGTTTTTTTTTTTTTTTGGTATGGTATCAATAACCCGACCAGGATGTTCCTGTGTGCTTAGCACGGTGAATGGAGTTAAGTCATTTTCATTTTACCAGGGAGCTGGGATAAACCTGTAGTAAGACCTTTGGGAAATCATTACTGGCTCAAGGTAAATGATATTGCTGACTCTATTATGGTCTTGGAATCTTGGGGAGTCGTATATACTGTTTCATAAGGATTCTTTGATCAACTGGAGGAACTTCTCTCTTCTCGGAAGATGAGGACAGAGAAGTCTCATAAGTCAGCTTGTGCGGGTTGGCGTTCTCACGATGATGCTATTAACTCCTCTCAGATTAGGGCCATCGCACTTCCTAAAGCCTTTTGCAAACAGCTGGATTCCAGCATGACCGCCTTTATTTGCTCAGTGGAAGAATGAGAGGGGTCCCAATGCTACCCTGCCAGCAAAGAAGTGATTTTCTTACCCTCTTGAAGATGGTAACCAGCTTGGGCTCTTTTTTTTTTACCCCCCAAATTGCTCAGATGGGTAATATGAAAAAGATTTTTAAATAAAGCAATTGGGGCTTTTTTATTTATCATTCTTGGTTGTGCTGGGTCTCTTGCTCCTCGGGCTTTTCTCTAGTTGTGGCAAGCAGGGGCTGCTCGCTGGTTGCTGAGCGTGGACTTCTCATTGTGGTGCCCTCTCTTGTTGCCGAGCACGGGCTCTAGGGCATGTCAGCTGGGCATGCCAGCTTCAGCAGCTTGGGCCCCCAGGCTCTGAAGTGCAGTCTTAGAAGTTGTGACGCACGGGCTTAGTTGCCCCACTGCCTGGGTTCCTCCTGGGTCAGGGATCGAACCTGTGTCTCCCACCTACATTGGCCGGTGGCCTCTTTACCACTGAGCCACCAGGGAAGCCCTCCAAAAAGCATTTAAAATCTGCACTAGGAGAAAGATAAGTTGCAGTCATTTTATGTAATGGTTTTGATAGACGTGGACTCTTAAAAATACCTTATCATAACAAAGTAGGTGAAACCACGTACTGAGTCGGTGACTTTCAAACTTTTGGACAAAAGGCCAGGGTAAATTTCATGTGTTTGTGTATGTATATGTGTGTGTTAAACGACAGTGTAAAATATGGAGCGGTAGGTTGGTTGATGGATTAAGATAGGTAAATGAAATACTCTTCACCATGTATTGTGTCTGATATTTTCTGCTGCTAAGTCACTTCAGTCATGTCCGACTCTGCAACCCTGTAGATGGCAGCCTATCAGGCTCCCCCGTCCCTGGGATTCTCCAGATAAGAACGCTGGAGTGGGTTGCCATCTCCTCCAATGCATCAAAGTGAAAAGTGAAAGTGAAGTTGCCCAGTTGTGTCCGACTCCCCGTGACCCCATGGACTGCAGCCCACCAGGCTCTTCCGTCCATGGGAGTCTCCAGGCAAGAGTACTGGAGTGGGTCGCCATTGCTCTCTCCCTGATATTTTCTAGTCTACCCTATTTTATTTCACCTTTAAAAAAAAGTGCTGCTTGAGCCCAGTTCATTTCATGATCAGCCAGGTCACACCCAGCAATCTAATCATCACTGGGCTAACCGATAAGCGTACCTGGAGGGTAGGCTTTGAGTTCCCTGCTGGCAAACCCAAGAACTGTCAGCTTGGTGCCAACTGCTTTGGTCTTGACTCAGCAGGCTGGTTTGTGCCAAACGCTTTGCAGATCCAAACTCCCCTCCTATTGAGATGATTGAATCACCCCTGAACCAGACCTCTGAAGCTGTGCCCCGCTGTACTAAAAACAAACAAAACAGAAGAGGAACCAAACCTTTCCCAGAGCGGTCTCGCACTATTGGGGTTTGTATCTCAAGAGGAACGAGAAAGTAATGATGTTTTACATCTGAGTGAATGTCATGGAAGAACAAATGTCTCTAAATTGCTTTCCAAATATTTAAAATAATGGTAAAGTGAACCCACATAGGAGGAAAAAGAAGAAAAAAATTAATTCTGCATTTAGCCATTAACTGAATTGAATCATTGCAATCTGAAACTAGTCTTCAGTTTTGCGCCTTCTTGGGTGTAAGTAGCTTTGACAATGTCCAACCTTGATTCTTAGTCAGTGTATTAAACAGGGGTTGAATGAACCCCATCTTTCCAGTTTGTTGCTTCTAATTCCCATTTTCAAAAATAATCTCTTACTATGAATAGAAGATCACCTTTCCTGCCTTTCCCCTCCACCATCCCCCTGCCCAGCACCACCACCAACATTAATGTTAATTTTAAAATGCTCAGATTGAAATAATCGAAGTTTTTCAGTTGCTGGAAATGATGGATTATAATAATCAGCTAAGCTTTTTAAAGCATGTGTATTAAAGGGAGAAAAAGATATGTCTTGGATTCTACCCACTCCAGGAATCAGCAAAGAGAGAATTCTCTCAGTTAAAACAAGGAAATTTCATCCCACCCTTGGGGTAGTACTTCTGCTCTATTGATGACAATGAACATCAAATTGATTGGCTTCCCATGCCCTGACAATCATCAATTATGCCAAAGGTACTGGGTACCTTCCCAATGCGTGCAGTGATCTGAAAGAAATGTAAGGTGACAGCCTTTTCCTCACCTCACCCCCAAAGTCCCATCTCAGGAAGGTGACGGGCAGGACGTATTTTTTTACAGTGTGCTTACTCCCCACTCTCTTCAATGGGAAAGAGATTTTGAAGATATTATTTGCTTTGAATGAGTTGATCCCATGGAACATAAGATATTTCCATTTGTCATCTATTGTGTAGCACCGGGAACTATACTCAATGTTTTGTAATAACCTATAAGGGAAAAGAATCTGAAAGAGAATAGATACAGGTGTATATATCTGAATCACTTTGCTGTACACCTGAAATTAACATTGTAAATCAAGTATACCCCAGTAAAAAATAAAATAAGTAGATTCATAATGCTAAGTAATGTGAAGGCTATCAGAGTAGAAGAACTTGCCTGATGGGGTTTAAAATGTTTACATATTTGAAGATAATAATTCTCACTTATTGCACATATATAGTATCCAAATGTCTGAAAATATAGTGCCAGAGATATAGAAAGGCTAAAGGAATTGAAAGTTTAATAGGGTAACGCTCTCTATTCTGAGAGGGTCAAATTTTCTTCTAACATTGGAGTTCCTACAAAAGAATCCTATTCAGACCGGGAAGATTTTTTTTAACTTCACATAGGCAATTATTTCCATCTTAACCTTGGATAGAGAAAGTTGGGCTAATAGTTCAATGTGCTTGGAATTATGCCTGTGACTTTATTTTTACTACCTTGTGAATTTTCTTCTTGAAAGCTCAGTTGAACTTCTTAATTCAAAAAATAAGAATTGGCTCATGCTCCTTGCTCCCAGTAATCACCAGGGCACCACTCTCGTTGAGGATGTGTTAAGGACCTACCTGCCTGTGTTCCTGCTAGAATTTAAATAGTCCCAGTCTGCTTCCTCAAAATCTGCAACGTAAGCAGGCTGTATATGAGATGTATGGTTCTCAACTGGGGGTGATTTGCCCCCTCAGGAGACATTTCGGAGCGTCTGGTGATATTTTTAATTGCCATGACTAGAGGCAGGTACCACTGGCACCTATTAGCTAGAAGCCAGGGATGCTATTAAATATCCTGCAATGCACAGAACAGACCCAGCAACAAAGAATTTTTCTGGGCCAGATGTCAATAGTGCTGAGGTTGAGAAATCCCACCTTAGGTGTTGGCAGGTGTATCTAAAGGGCATTTTGAAAACTGAAAGTCATAGACCAGATATACCAATTAAATGGTACTGCTTCACCTGTGGATAAACACAGACCTCTGGAAATTTTTCAAGTTTCTAAGCCAGAGTTTTGTTACTTAATAGCTCCATTAACACTTGTACTTGTTTCGTCATAAACAACTAGGCAATGGCGACGCTATTTCAGTGTAACGTGGCCTGAAAGACAAGCGTCAGACGTGAACAGAACCTTGCCCGTGAATTATTAAAATCCCGGGAAATGGAGAAGGTGCATTATTCCCTGTAAAGTAGCTCTGTGTGTGTCCGTGCTCACGCGTGTCTGACTCTTTGCTGCCATGAGACTCTACAGACTCTCGTGGACTGTAACCTGCCAGGCTCTTCTGTCCATGCGATTCTGCAGGCAAGAATACTGGAGTGAGTTGCCATTTCCTATTCCAGGGTGTTTTTCCATCCCGGGGATCGAACCCGCATCTCTTTTGTCTTTTGCATCTTTAGCAACCTCACCACCTGGGAAGCCTAAATGATTAAAAAAAAAATTACATATATTAGTTAGGATACAGTTTTGATGGCTATAAAAAATGCCAAAATAACAGTGGCTTAAATAAGGTAGAAGTGTATTTCCCTCTGCTATGGCTGCCAGAGTGTGAACCATCTGGGGCTGATGTATTGGCCCCAGGGTACCCAGGCTTTTCCTATCTTGTTCTACCAGCCTTAGCATACAACTTCCATGTTACCATCCAGGGCGGCTGCTCAGTCTCCCATCATCATGTCCACAATCTGAACAGCAGGAAGGGAAGAAGGAAGTCCAGGGCATGGCCCTCGTTTTAAGGGTATTACCTAAAGGTTGTGCATATCACTTCTGCTCATCCCACTGTCCAGAACCTGGTCACATGGCTATGTCTAGCTGTTAGGGAGACTGACAGTGTTTTTTGGTCAGCAGACATGTGCCCAGCAAGACCTCAGGGGTTCCTTGATTGAGGAAGAAGAAAAGCATGCAGGTAGGCGGCCACTAGCAGCCTCTGCCTCAAATGTCTTGTCTGTGGTTAATTTAAGGTCAAGGAGTCCAAAGACTGTTTAATAATTCCAGATGGCCTTTGGTCGGGACAGAGGGCACAGACTCTGATGATGTCCACAATGGTTTGTTATTTCACTCTATTACGTTAATCCTAAATCACTCTTAGGGCATTTCTAGCTCAGAAGCTGATCCACCTGGGTTCAGATCTTAGTTCAAGCTTCCTTCCACTCTCTGTGCCTGGATTTCCTCCTTTGTAAATTGTTGATGGTAATAATATGTAACTCATAGGCTTATTCATCTTCTCGGGTGGCGCTAGTGGTAAAGAATCTGCCTGCCAGTGCAGGAGACATAAGAGAGTCGAATTCCATCCCTGGGTTGGGAAGATCCCCTGGAGGAAGGGATCACTCCAATCTTCGTGACTGGAGGTTTCCATGGACAGAGGAGCCTGGTGGGCTACAGTCCTTAAGGTCGCAAAGGATCAGACATGACTGAACTGACTTAGCACTCATAGGGTTGTGGTGAAGATTAGTGAAGTCATACACATGAGGCAGTCAAAACAGTGCCCACCAACGTGACCTATTAAGAGCTCTAAACATTGTTATCACTGTGGGGGACTCCTGTACTGATTTCTTATCCAATGATTTGAGCCTTAACTTACCAAACACATACATGTCTGTTGATTTCATTTGGTTTTGAAATCCTGATAAAGATTTGTTGCTTTCATCTAATTTTGAGTTGTAGCTCCCACCCCCAATAAAGTTATCAAAACGTGGGGTTTGATTTGAAATAAAAATAAAGCTAAATCAGGATTGATGTGAGCTTGAGCCAACTCATGAACCAGTGGATTGCCAGCACTTTATGTCCAAGTCAAGTTGGTAGACAAGCTAGAAATTCAGGCTAGACGACTGATGTTCCAGTTGCTTTTTTTTTTTTTTTTAATTAATTTTTACTGGAGTATAGTTGCTTTGATCCAGCTGCTTTGTCAACTGCCTGTTGATTTCTCTACAGATATGAGATTTCTGCTTTGACCCAACAAATTTCATTAAACTCAATTCTTTCTTTACTCCTCAGTAAAGGAATTTAAGAAGCCATAGTGAAAACACTGCAGCTCAAAAGATCTACACATGGAAGTAATTGTTATCCTTTCCACAGTATTTCAGATTTCATTATCTTAGAGAAGATATCCTTCCCTGAATTCTGAACAGGTCACTAAAACTAAGGTTAGAACATTTTTAAAGCTGCAAATGTACATACCTACCTGTGGGTGTATTAGAGAAAATCCTGTGTGGGTGATCATATAGTTTGGCCCCCAAACCATAAATATTCTTTGTTAGGTCATTTCTTTTTACTAGTATAAATTTTGAAAGTAGGTTGATATTTTAACCTCTCCATGAAATGAGGGAATTGCACATTATATACATATTGTATAGGGGATACAGGGTATATTTTCTGTAGGCTGTAACATATTCTGATGTGAATATGAAGTTAGTGGGACAGCCATATTCCAGTAAGCAAACCTTTGTCTCGATTTTCTCCTCAAAGTCCCTTTGTTTCTTACAACAGAAGATTTAATGGAAGACTTCCCTGGTGGCTCAGTGGTAAAGAATTCACCTGCCAATACAGGAGATGTGGGTTTGATCCCTGGACCAGGAAAATCTCACAGTCCTTGAAGCAACTAAGCCCACGCACCACAAACTGTCGAGCTTTTGTCTAGAGTCCGGGAGCTGCAACAACTATTGAGCCCACAGGCTACAGATACTGACACCCAAGCGCCCTAGCGCGCATGCTCCACGACAAGAAAAGCCACCGCGCTGAGAAGGCCAGGCGCCACAACTAGCGAAAAGCCCATGCAGCAGCAAAGACCCAGCACAACCAAAACTAAATGATCGTTTAGAATGTAATGGATGATTCTACCTCCATTTATTCTCAAACTCAGTGAAGGAGAATGATGGTGACTAATTATAGCAATACTTAACTGTTCTAGCCACCAAATGATAAAGAAAACAGTTTCACACCATCACATGGAAATGGATGTTATTTAGACTGACCCATATCAAAACATTTCCTAGGCTGGCTAAAGCTTTAAGTATTCAGATAGCATGTGGGTTTAACGGCCCTACAGTGAGACTTTCCAGAATAAATCATTTCCATTTCTGCTACAGGAGCTTGGATCTCTTAAAGATCAATATATTGCAGTATAAGGCTTAAAAAATTATTCAGGACTGAAAGAAACTAGCCCTAGAAGAAAGCTCCCACTCTTTTTCTTTTTAAAATAAACAAATACGGGAAACAGAAAAGCATAGAAGGAACACGTGCGAATGCAGGCTGCTGGCATTCCTGGTGGACAAGCTCCAGAGAAAAGGGGGACAATAACTTTTCCTGGGGTGCAGCATTTGTTGGCGGGACGGGGAGAGGGCGGTTTCAGAAAGCTCGTGTGGGCCGCGAATCTCTTAAAGTTCAGGGACTTCACAAACCTCTCTTTGGCCAACTTGAAAGAAGCCTAAGACTCATGTGAGTGACCAGGTGAACAGTTGTAACTTGATAGGAAGATAATCCTCCGGCTATTATTATATCCAAGCGGTAGATGGAATGACTGTAAAGGTCAAATGTGAAGCTTTCTGCAATAATTTTACCTAAAGGCAAAGAGTTTACCTTTAAGAGCAGGATCTGTACTTTGTTCTGTGGGGTCTCTATTATTTAGTACAGAGATAATAACCTGGCACATTCTCTCATATATGGGTTGTTTGTGGGAGACTCTTCAAGACCTCTAATTTTCATTTTGAAACATTATATAACGGTTCCATTGATTAATAATTATTGCAAATGTGGTCCAAGAATTGTGTGACTCGGGGCTACTACCCCTAAAAGACCAAAATTCTTAATAAAACATAACTGGGTACCTGCCTTTGACCTTGCTTCTGACTTGGCACGTCCCTTGGGAGGATGGCCTTTGTATGTGTGGCTTGGTTTAGTATCTGTGAAAGGGGGACAATACCTACCACAGTAGCTGTTGGGAGGAGCCCATGATACAATTTATTTCAAGTACTTCACAGAGAGTGCCCAATGCATTAACTCTCAGTAGTAAGTTTTATTATTGCTGCTGCCATATTTCTTGCACAGGTGTTAAGGGGTACAGGGAGACATGATATTAAATGTTCAGAGTTGGTTAGAAATTCAACTTGAAAGTGATGAAATAGATACCTCCGCCATCCTTCTCCCCACCTCCGGTTTACTATTCCCTGCTCCTGACCATACCCTCTCCTCCCCGACTTCCCCCTTCTCTGCCACTCAACCAGTGTTACCACTTCCATGGGCATCCCTCCAGAGATATTGTTTGCACAGACAAGTGAAAACCTATCTGTGTATCTGCATGTATCCATATTTATTTTTGGAACATTTATTCTTAAGCAGCCCTCCGCTTCAAAGAATAAAGAATCTCCTTTCAAGCCGATCATTGAAACTGGGAAATGAAGTAAGAGGCTCTTCCCTCCATGGTTGCAGATGGCAAGTTTTCAACCCTGTGGAATTAAATTGTTGCATCCTTTTTGATTTAACAAGATAAAGAAGACATTGGCTGTAGAGGACCCTTTTGAATGGACAGACACTGAGACCCAGGGAATGGTTCACATTGGAGTTTATTGCTACATTGAGCAGGTCATTTTATCTGCATATAGTGTGTGCTATGCTTAGTCGCTCAGTCGTGTCCAACTCTTTGTGACCCTGTGGACTGTAGACTGTAGCCTGCCAGGTTCCTTTGTCCATAGGGATTCTCCAGGAAAGACTGCTGGAATGGGTTACCATACCCTCATCCAGGGGATTTTCCCAACCCAGGGATCGAACCCAGGTCTCCCGCATCCCAGGCTGATTCTTTACCATCTGAGCCACCAGGGAAGCCCATCTGCATATACAGACATGGTCATTTCACCACGTGGGCCAAATGTACAGGTGCCCAGGATCAACAACCAAGTCTCTCTTACATATTTTTATATGCTTTGTTGGCTGACAGGTTCCAAATTCAATTGAAGGGGACTTAGAAGCCTTAGTTGAGGAGCCACTGGTATAATTCATCCCACTCTAGCTGATCAGGTAGAGCAAAGAATTTCAGAAAAATGACAGTTGCTCTCACTTCCCTTCTTATAAGTTCCCTTTGCCCCCTACACAGGAGCCTAATCAAATCAGATTTAGCTCTTCCGCATTCTGTCACTTAGGGCAAAATGATTAGCTTTGGGACTTCTCTGGTGGCCCAGTGGTTAAGAATCCTCCTTCCAATGCAGGGACTCAGGTTGGATCCCTGGTTGAGGAACTAAGATCTCACATGCCACAGGGCAACTGAGCCAGCACTCCGCAACTCCTGAGCCCACGTGCCTCAACTAGAGAGCCCCCATGCCGCAGCTGAGACCCGACTCAGCCGAAAATAAACAGATGAAAAAGAAAAGGTTAAAAAGGCATACTTCTGACGGTCCTGGTGCCTAAGTACTGTGGTTAATATTATCTATAAATAATGCAGTGAGGGAAACAGACTCACTCACTCTCCGTAAGCAGCTGATGGTGATTCTAACTGTGTGGTTAAAAGGCTTAGTCTAGGTTTCAGAGTTTGCTATTAATATTTTGGCTAAACCTTCACTTTGGAAGAGGAAATAGGTTCCGTTGGAGACTCATTTCTTACCCATGGTCCCCCGTCAGACCAGTATTTGGGCCTTGGTGTTATTCAGTGCTCTGTTCTGCTGAAGATGTTACTGGTTTCCGTAATGGTAGAAATAGTTCTGTGAATTGGGTCTTGACTGGTAAAGAGCTTTTCCACTGGCCTTTATGGGTGTTTGGTATGGGTGTGCTTTTTCAATGAGAAATGTGGATCTCCAGGACTTTCACCTGACACTGTCTCCTGTGAGATGAGATTGTGACCACATTTTCAGCTCAGACAACAAACAGGACCTTGAGGCAAATGATATGCAAGAAAAGCAGGCATGCACTGTTGAAATTGGAATATGGCAGTGTTCCAGCACGCGGAGCATTTGTGTGTTCCCATATTAATATTAAATGCAAGACTCTTTGTTCTTGCAGCATTAAGGTTACAAATGTGCACGTGCCAAAATTGGGAAGGAGCAGAAAATAAGATTCTCATGGTGACATCTGTTCTCCACCATGTACATGTTCTGTAGTACAGTGTGTGGTTGGAAGACTGATTAGATATGCAGAGCCTTTGGTATGTAGTGTGATTAAGAACCTGAACTTCAGCCTGTTGGGGAGGCAGAGGGATGAGGTGAGGAGGGCAGTGAGCCAACACTGGTTCACTCTCAGTCCAGATTTTACTGTCGGATTCTAGGGAGGCAATTAGCCGGCCCACACCTCATGTTCTCTGTAATTTAGAAGCAGTAGTCTGAGCTTTCTTTCTAGTTCACCTGGTTCCCAGAAGGTGGGGCCAAGATTCTGCGGAGACTGTCTCCAAAGGATGTTGAATCTCTGTCATCATATTGGGTTGGCCAATAAGTTCGTTTGGGTTTTTCCATAAGATGCAGCAGGAAAAACCCAAGCAAACGTTTTTGGCCAACCCAATAGTTTGAGGTGGTGACTTTCTGTCATGGGTTAGGACGTGGCGCCACGCTGCACGGGCGAGGGCTTCTCAGGCTTATCTGTTTGCAGGTGCTTTACATTAATTGACACATGTCATGCCCATTTTCTCTCTTTTGCCTGTAATTGGTGAAATTTTAATCAAATCAACCGATATTTATTTATTGTCTATTGTATTTAAGATCAGTGTCAGAAGAGAGGCTAGGAAGAGATGCTTTCAAAAAGGACCAAGTCGGAATATATGAGAAAAAATACATACCAACCTACAGTAATAGAAGGCACATAAGTAAAATATAGTTCATTTCCAGTATGGAGTAGGGTTGTGTCTCCAGGTTGCCAAATTTATTATTTGATTTTTCTCAATTTTGATTTGTAACTGAAATAGTGTGTTGATATTTTTGTGTTTAATTTGTTTACTTTTCAATTGGAAAAGTGAAATGAAAGGAAAATATCCTTTTTTTTTTTTAGATTTCTCCTCTTGCTCAGCTACTTTGGAGTTGTATTACTGAATATTTTCTGTTCCTTAACATATCCTTAGGCTACTGGATGTTTACATTTTGGATTTGTGAGCTGAAAATCCTCTTCTCACTCTATCCTTAAATGATTAAATAGAAGGGGTTTCAAGTTTTCATTTAGTTATTAGGTTGGTGCAAATGTAATTGCAGTTTCAAATCGTGAATTTTAAATCATTATATTGATAACTAGACTCAAACACATCTTTACTAATCAAAATAGGAACCATTACAATAAACACGTTTTTGCCAACCAGAAATAAGTTTGCTTATTCCTGTAGCATAAAAATCCGTGCTTTGGGATTCAACCAACTCTTGGAAAGTATTTTCTTTTCTTTCCTTTATTTATTTATTTTTTTTTTACTATTTCATTAACACTTTAAATTCACAAAGAGTATATGCTTAGCTGTATTCAGCTTTTTGAAATGAAGATTTTAAAAGTGCACAAATCTTTTAAGGATGCAGTGAATACTGCACAATGTATTAACCAACTAGACAACCTGGAGGGTGGTGTAATATGTATTTAGGAGCCAAGCCCTGGAATTGGAGGGAATCCCCACCATTTAGGACTGAACAGAGAATTGGTTGCTGACAGGCTCGACCCTCGACTTCAGACTTGAGAGACAAACTGAGGGGGGCTGTGAGTGCATAAAACCACTGAATTCAGGGCAAGCGGTAACAGGAGTGGCCAGAGTCAGTTTGCATTGTGGGGCCAGTCTGAAGTGAGCTGGGGTGGCCGGAGGCTGGAAATGTTGCAACTGAAGTCCAGGATCCATAAACGGTGAGCAGCCATCTTCTAAACATTGCTGGGTTCCAACCCCTAAGATGATTTTCCCAAACAAGGGGAAAGCGTTTTCTGGTTGTGGTTGTAGAGGCATTTTCTTGCTGGTTGTGGAAGCATTTTCCCTGCAAAACTTGTCGAGGTGCTCGAAGAAATGGCTGTCGGTTGGCAAGAGGCCAGGTGAGTACGGCGGACGAGGCAGAGCTTGGTAGTGCAGTGTGTTCACCTTTAGAAGCGCTGGTTGTGCGACGTGCCGTTGGGCATTGTTGTGAAGAGGAATCGGGCCCTTTCTGTTGACCAATACTGGCTGCAGGCGTTGCAGTTTTTGGTGCATCTCATTGATTTGTTGAGCATGCTTCTTAGATGTAATGGTTTCGCCGGGATTCAGAAAGCTGTAGTGGATCAGATTGGCAGCAGATCACCAAACAGTGGCCATGAATTTTTTGCTTCAAGTTTGGCTTTGGGAAGTGCTTTGGAGCTTCTTCTCAGTCCAGCCACTGAGCTGGTCATTGCCAGCTGTCTTAAAAAATCCGCTTTTCATCATACATCACAATCTGGTCAATTAATGGTTTGTTGCTGTCATGTAGAATAAGAGAAGAACAACACTTCAAACCAGTGATTTTTTTGGCCAGCTCATGAGGCACCCATTTATCGAGGTTTCTCACCCTCCCAATTTGTTCAAATGCCAAATGACTATAGAATGGTCAATGTTGAGTTCTTCTCAAGTAGTTGTAATAGGACCATCAAAGCTGATTGGTCGTTATCAACTTCCGGTGGCCCACCACCACGCTCCTCATGTCAAGGCTCTCGTCTCTTGTAAAACTTCTGGAACCGCCACTGCGCTGTATGTGTGTTAGCAGCTCCTATGCCAAATGCATTGTTGATGTTGTGAGTTGTCTTCACTGCTTTATGACCCATTTTAATTTGAATAAGAAAATCACTCAAATTCACTTTTTGTGTAATGTTATTTTCCTAGTTTAAAATAAATATAAAATAAACAGCAAGTAAAAGTAATTAGCAAAAAAACATAAAATGAGAAATATGCAATAAAATGATGTATAACAGAACCATATTTATTTAAGAATGTATTCCAATATCAAACCACAGATTTCAACAATGCAAAGCCACAATTACTTGTGCACCAACCTAAGTTGGATTAAAGCTCAACATTCAGAAAACTAAGACCATGGCATCTAGTCCCATCACTTCATGGGAAATCGATGGGGGAACAGTGGAAACAGTGTCAGACTTTATTTTTGGGGGGCTCCAAAATCACTGCAGATGGTGATTGCAGCCAGGAAATATAAAGATGCTTACTCCTTGGAAGGAAAGTTATGACCAACCTAGATAGCATATTAAAAAGCAGAGATACTACTTTACCAACAAAGGTCTGTCTAGTCAAGGCTTTGGTTTTCCTGTGGTCATGTATGGATGTGAGAGTTGGACTGTGAAGAAAGCTGAGCACTGAAGAATTGATGCTTTTGAATTGTGGTGACAGAGAAAACTCATGAGAGTCCCTTGGACTGCAAGGACATCCATCCAGTCCATTCTAAAGGAGACCAGTCCTGCGTGTTCGTTGGAAGGACAGATGCTGAGGCTGAAACTCCAATACTTTGGCCACCTCATATGAAGAGTTGACTCATTGGAAAAGACCCTGATGCTGGGAGGGATTGGGGGCAGGAGGAGAAGGGGATGACAGAGGGTGAGATGGCTGGATGGCATCACCGACTTGATGCACATGAGTTTGGGTGAACTCCAAGAGTTGGTGATGGACAGGGAGGCCTGGCGTGCTGCGATTCACGGGGTCTCAAAGAGTCGGACACAGCTGAGAGACTCAACTGAACTGATCTGAATATATTAATAATAGTAATGCCCTAACTTTCAAATGGGCTTCCCTGGTGGCTCCACTGGTAAAGAATCTGCCTACAATGTGGGAGACCTCGGTTCAATCCCTGGATTGAGTAGATCCCCTGGAGAAGGGAACAGCTACCCATTCCAGTATTCTAGCCTGGAGAATTTCATAAACTTTATAGTGCATGGGGTTGCAAAGATACAAGTTCAATTCTTCAGATACCTTATGGATAAAATATGTGTTTGGCAGAGGATTAAATTTACATTATAGACCTTCCACGCTGTGGCTGTATTCTGTTCTTTAACAGGGATGTTTGTGTCAAAGGCAGCTGGATAAGGTTGTACTTTCATCTGAAACCATAAAATGCAGTGACACTTGCCATCTAGGAATGAGAAAAATTAAATACATGACTTTGGCTTCCTTAGAACCCACTAAGTCAAGGTCATCAGCTATCAGCCTTTTTCTGCTTTGAAACAGAGATTAAAGATCCTTCACAAAAACAGGGTGATGCCTGATGAACATGCCGAATGTTAACGTGCAGTATAAGGGAAGCCAGGGCACGTACTCTCCCAGACTGGGGGTCCTGGGTTCAGATCGTAGCTCCGCCTCTTACCAGCTATGTGAGAATGGGCTGATGTCTTAAGTATCCTGAGCTTTGATTTTTTTTTTTTTTTCATCCATACAGTGAGGATATGGCTTCCCAGGTGGTGCTAGTGGTAAAGACCCCACCTGCTAAATGCAGGAGACATAGAGATACGGGTTCAGTTTCTGGGTTGGGAAGATCCCTTAGAGGAGGGCATGGCAACCCACTCCAGTATTCTTGCCTGGAGAATCCTATGGACAGAGGAACCTGGTGGGCTACGGTCCATAGGATCGCAAAGAGTTGGACACGACTGAAGTGACTGAACGTGCATCTCACACAATGAGGGTAACAGTGAGAACCTTAACATGTTGCCTTGAGGATTAAATGATATAATGTAAATAAAAGACTTAGCTATAGTGCCTGGAAGAACATAAATGCTATGTGTTTGGTGTGCTCGGTTGCTCAGTTGTGTCTGACTCTTTGCAACCCCATGGACTGTAGCCTGCCAGGCTCCTCTGTCCGTGAAATTTTTCAGGCAAGAAATATTGGAGTGGGTTGCCATTTTCTATTCCAGGAGATCTGCCCAACTCAGGGATCAAACCCTTATTTCTTGGATCTCCCGCCTTGGCAGGTGGATTCTTTACCACTGCTCCACCTGCGAAGCCCAACATAAATGCTAAGTAAATCTTAACTAGTCGTATTTATAGTTCCTCTTGCGTGCATGCATAGGCGCTCAGTCGCTTCAGTCGTGTCTGTCTCTTTGTGACCCCATGGACTGTAGCCCACTAGGCTCCTCTGTCCGTGGAATTCTCCAGGCAAGAACACTGGAGTGGCTGCTATGCCCTCCTCCAGGGGATCTTCCCAACCCAGGGATCGAACCTGTATCTCTCTGCCTCCTGCATTGGCAGGTGGGTTCTTTACCATGCCACCACCTGGGCAGCCCAGTTCCTCTTTCAGCTACATCTAAATCCACAGCTCTTTCCCTCATTAAAGACAGGCCATGAATAAATTATTGACAATGATATTATTGTGGAGATAGCCTGTTTTACTTATTTAAAAATAAAATGTTTGCCAACACACTGTCAATGCTGCCAATCATTTTGACGTACTTTCATAGGAAAATGCTATCAACAGAGGTACTTCCCAATCCCATATTGGTAAGCCCTACCTGAAGAAGAAGAATTAAAGAAACCAACGAACAGAAATCTTCATCACATAAAAACATATAACTTTGCTGAATCAAATAGTATTTCTGGTCTAGGAGAAAAATATTTGTGATGAATGTTGCTTTCAAATGTTAAATCTACCGTCATCTAACACAAATTGTATAATGTGCTAAAACTCAAGGTCAAGAGAGGCAAACTGAAGAGGTATATTTTCTGTTAATACAGAATTCAATAGCTTGGGAGCAGAGAGAAAAGAAGACTGAAAATTTGAAACTGGATGTGGTCACGCAAGAATACTGCAGTGCCTGGAAACTGATAAGGGCTTTAAGGAAATTTAGAAATCTTTAAAGGAATGGATGATATGATCAAGGCTTGTCCATAAGAAAAGAGAACGAGAATAATCGAGACGACCAGCGGATTCCAGTCTCAGTGAAGGGAACGACAGAATACCTAGGGGCTTACTTGAATAGTATTTGGAAATGACTGTGACTGGGGTTTAAAAAGAAACATTAAATATCTTTAAAATACTCTGTAGGCATGATACGTAGCGCATCATACAGTATTAGCAGTAAATGAACACGCTTCTTGGCCTTTTGGCTACAATCACACGTAGAAGTAAATGAACATTAAAGTCTTTAGTATTTTAGAACTTATTTTAGGAAGTCTAAAATATTTAGAATTTTCACATTTTAGAGTATTTTAGAAAGTTTAAAATTTTTAACAATGTTGATCTGCCTTTAGTTTATTCATTCTCTCCTTTATTCAAGAAATAAATGTGGAACACTGAGCTCAGCAATATATAAGGAGGAAAAGTGATGATTCTCCCATTTGCCCTAGCAATGGTAATGCCCTCAAGATGTTCTCATTTGTGCCCATACTTTATGATAATCTGTAGAAGAAAACTCTTTTGGATATAAAGATCCACCTTCACCTAATATAGTCATGGGGTAGCACCACACTTGAATGCCTGTTCCTTTTCTAAGAAAAGTGGAAAGAACAGTCAATGGAGGGTCTTATTCTGGGGCCAGTGAAAGCTGGCCTGAAAGGATTTAATTAAAATCTACATAATTGGTGCTCAGGTTTTTGATATCCAGCAACCCATCAGCAGTAAAGACGTAGAAAGACAGCCAGGAGGAATCAGGCAAGAGAAGGAAGGTGGGGGCTCCACATTTCACCAGTCTCTGTCTGTCTAGGGCCTGGGGTCAGTATTTGGGTTGCCCCAACAAACCCCCCTTTAAATGTATGCTGTCCTGATGCTTCTTCTTGATGGCTGGTGAATTTAGGAAAACTTAAATTGGAACAAATCGAGATTGTAGCAGATAGATTTGTCTGTGGCGAAATAAATCGGAATCCTTGAATTTTCTTCACTGATGTTGTGTAAGTGTGTAACGTAATGAGTGGTTGTGGGGTTGGGCTTTGGAGCCATATAGACTTGGGTTTGGGCTAGGCTGTCACTTACCAGCTGGGAGAACTTGAATTCATTGTTCAACCTCCCTGAGCCTGATACTTCTTTTTTGGTAAAATGGGAATGGTAACAATAGTATCTCACCATAGTGTTGTTATAAGTTCCTATATAATATGTGTACATGCATAGTATAGTACCTGGCACAGTGGTAAATCCTCCATTCACGAAGCCTATGGCTTTAATTATGCATTATCTTCTGAATGGGCCTTTTTTTCCATTGGAGTATCATTGCTCTACAATGTTGTGTTGATTTCTGCAGTACGACAAAGTGAATCAGCCATATGTATACATACATCCCCTCCCTTTGGGACCTCCCTTCCATCCCCACCCCATCCCTCTAGGTCACCACAGACCACTGAGCTGAGCAGCCTATGCTATATAGCAGGTTCTAATATACTTTTAAGAAACTCTGATGCTGGTTTGCATAATGAAGATAAGCTGCCCAAATAGGATGAGTCTCATTGACCAGAATCATGTTTTAGGGCTACACCCTACCAGCCGTGGAAGCTGGGAAGGGGAAATGCATGTTTTTGTTTTTGTTTTTTAAACAAGGCACATTGCTCCCCTAAAGAAAAAAATTGTAGCTCTGTTAGCTGTTGAGTAAGCAATGAGCAGTGTCTGCCACAAAGACATGAGAATGACTGCTCCCAGGCCTGATGGTTTTCTAACAAAGATTTGTGAATGTTCTCAACATTGGGACATTCTGAGGGCATTTGCTAAGACTTCAAATCTTATCATCATCATTAAGAAGAGAAGTACCCACTGGTCTATGTAACTGGAAAGAATAATAACCAGAGCCCCTTGGCTGTCACTCCTGTATCAATATTGTGAGTTTGCTTCCGTGTCGCAGTGTAAAATTTGGTTGCCATTTAGTTCACCTGTTATGATGTTGGGGGTATGATGGTCTCATTTATTCAGTAAGCATTTATGGAGTGTCCACTGATCTTGGAAATACAAGTAGAGGAAATATGTAGAAGCAACATCCAAATTCCTACAAATTTCTAATGGATTGATTAATAAGGTGAGGTTATATAGAGATGAGGGCTTCTGAACTGAACTGCAGTTTGAAATGAGCCCCCCAAAAAGATCAAGACCATGAACTCTTTTATACCTAAAAATCTCTGCCCGGTATTTTTAATCAAGCACAGATTGACTCTTGCTAAATTCTGCTAGCTTAGCTATTCCTTGATCTGACATCTCGACCAGTGGAAAATCCCTTAATTTGGAAAAGTATTTGGAATCATCTTTAAAGGGAAATCTGGTTGCACCAAGGCCTGCAGAGAGGTGGTTGTAGGGAACCTAATAGATCTGTTCGGTTCAGTTCAGTCGCTCAGTCGTGTCCGACTCTTTGCGACCCCATGGGCTGCAGCACACCAGGCTTCCCTGTCCCTCACCACCTCCTGGAGTTTGCTCACACTTATGTCCACCGAGCTCGTGATGCCATCCAACCATCTCATCCTCTGTCGTCCCCTTCTCCTGCCTTCAGTCTTTCCCAGCATCAGGGTCTTTTCCAATGAGTCGGTTCTTCGCATCAGGTGGCCAAAGTATTGGAGTTTCAGCTTCAGCATCAGTCCTTCCAATGAATATTCATG
>NW_011494756.1:2782956-2796091 GCF_000754665.1 Bison bison bison | reverse complement strand
ATGACTGATTTCCTTTAGGATTGACTGGTTTGATCTCCTTGCCATCGAAGGGACTCTCAAGAGTCTTCTCCAACAGCACAGTTCAAAAGCATCAATTCTTCGGCACTCAGCTTTCTTTATAGTCCAACTCTCACATCCATACATGACAACTGGAAAAACCATTGCTTTGACTCTGAGGACCTTTATTGGCAAAGTAATGTCTCTGCTTTTTAATATGCTGTCTAGGTTGGTCATAGCTTTTCTTCCAAGAAGAAGCATCTTTTAATTCCATGGCCGCAGTCACCGTCTGCAGTGATTTGAGAGCCCCCAAAAATAAAGATCTGTTAGGACCTGCCAGATTACCCTAAGTTGCAGTGACGCTTACAGGAAATTTGTAAAGGATTTAGAACTGCAAACACTTAGCAAAGACGCTACGTGTGCACATGGTGTAAGTCGCTTCAGTCGTGTCCAACTCTTGGTGACCCTATGGACCAAAGCCCTTCAAAGATATTGACCCCCAAAGAGCCCTAAAGCATGACTGGCTCTCCTTAATTCACAAGCAACCCTCAGAAGGCAGCAGCGTGTCTTAAGCCCATGAAACCAAAGGACAGAACCAGCAGGGAAAGGACTTAGCAGAAAAACCACGTGCCCTGCCTGGAAATGACCAGATAGGTTTTAACCTATAGAAGAGTATGGACTGTAAGTGCCAAGGGTTTCAGAAGTTCATTTGAGATATGCCTCGCAACTCTCCAGGCTTGATGATGAAAGAAAGACTCACAGTACCATCTGTCATCACGGAAAACCCAAGGGGCCCCAGAGCCTCTTCCACACTGAGCAGCTGATGCGGATTTAGTCAATCTGGACAGTTATTTATGCGTTGAGGTCACACTTTGGCCAATCTTTTGCTTACGACTTTAACCAAATAAAGCCTTCCCTCTCCACATGTCTCTTGCCAAAGTCAGGTCGAGAGATGGTTCTTTGAGAGGATTATTTTGGCAGGAGATACAGGGGTCCTCTCACACAAACACAGTAACAAAGCCTGATGATACACCAGTCAGGGAGCTAAACGATGTTAAAGCTGAGAAGCAAACTAAAGTCCTTTCCTTTGCCCTTCTTGTTCTTTGAGAGGTTTTGTTTGTTTAACAAAAATGTTCCCCACATGTCAATGAAAGGCCCAAAGAGAAATAGTTTACCTCAGAGGGGCTTGGCTTTTAGAGTTTTCCCATTTGATCTTCCTCTTGTTCTTTCTTTGTTCTACTTCAAGACACACTGGTCTCTAACTTCTCCAGTATATTTTCGCTGGAAATATACTAGGCTGACACCTTCAAGAAGAGAGATTGACATATACGCATCATACTGTGTAGCACAGGTTAGCACATTACTCAGTGCTCCGTGGTGACCTAAGCGGGAAGGAAACCCACGAAAGAGGGGATAAATGGATACATATGACTGATGCACTCTGCTGTGCAGCAGAAACTAACACAACATTGTAAAGCAACTGTATTCCAATTGAGGAAAGAGAGAGAGGTGGAAATAAACCCTAGTGTCTGTGAATTGCTAAATTACATATGTCCACTTGTAACCAAGAATTTAAACCCTGAGCCAAAACACAGGAGGAGAAAGAAAAAGCCCTTCCTTGTTTGTTGTAAACATTGTCTGTGATTCCATGTGGCTTGGAGGAGCTTCAGTGAGACCCAGGCTGGTCACTCCACTCTCAGAGTCACTAGCCAGGTACCTGAGCAGTTACTTCAGTCCTCTGGGCCTCGGTTTCCTTATACGTAAGAAGAGAGAATTGAACAAAATGACCCTTAAGGTTCCTCCCTGAGCCTTAGTTATGCTGGAAACCTTAATTCCCTATTCAAACCTGTACATGTTGTGAGGTGCAGTGAGATGGAAGAGGCCCTGGAATTTTATGCTTCGTTTCATCCTCCTGGAAATGAAGGAGTTGGATTCAAAGAAAGCTGAATCCTCAACTGCATCCAGTGTTCTGTCACATAGAGTTTGATGAAGCTCCCTCCCAATCTGTACCAGATGGGTTTATCGCATGGAAATTTTTGGAGAAATACTTGATGGACCTGTACGCAAAATGAGACCTGTCCCCTCGGATCACTGGATCACAAGAGGCGAGTCTGGCATCCTATCTCTTGGCTATTGAGCCTCATCATTATGAATGACGGTTCTCAGTTCACCACAAAGGGGAGGAGCTAAGAGCCTTATACTGGGACTGTTAAGATGGGGTGACTCTCCAAATACCCTCTTTCTATATTCTGAACCATACTATAAGAGAGAAAAGTCCTTGCTCCTGCGTACCTAGTTATTACTTCACTTAAAACAAAAATGTATTTAAGGAAGAGGGAAAGATCCAAATGATATTCAAAGCGAATATTATGGGTGGAAAAGTAGGGAGAAAAACATCCACTCAGATAGTACCGAGTAGCCAGGAATTTATGGGAACAATTTATGGATATCTCAGGAACCAGAGTATAAGAAGATAAAGGGAAATCAAATGCTTTGTAGGAGACAGAGTCCTCTGAAACACTATTAAAAGTATCAGTCCAGTTCAGTTCTTCAGTCCCTCAGTTGTATCCAACTCTTTGCAGCCCCGTGGACTGCAGCACACCAGGCTTAATCATTAACTTTTTTGCTATAAAGGAAATGAAGAAAATTATTCACAGCTTCTTAAAATAATGAAACAAATATTAAGGAATGTGGAAATAAGAGCAAATTTAAAAAAATAATATCTGTATTCCAAATTTTGCACTGATTACAAAGCAGTTGGTGTTAGGTGAATTTTTCTGTTATGTGTTATGCTTCAACTAAAAGTTTTTAGAAAGCAAATTTCTTAATTTAAAAAGGTTTTTTTTTTTTTGAGGGGAACAGAAGATAATTACGGAGAAGGCAATGGCACCCCACTCCAGTACTCTTTTGCCTGGAAAATCCCATGGATGGAGGAGCCTGGTGGGCCGCAGTCCATGGGGTCGCTAAGAGTCGGACTCGACTGAACGACTTCACTTTCACTTTCATGCATTAGAGAAGGAAATGGCAACCCACTCCAGTGTTCTTGCCTGGAGAATCCCAGAGACAGGGGAGCCTGGTGGGCTGCCGTCTATGGGGTTGCACAGAGTCAGACACGACTGAAGCAACTTAGCAGCAGCAGAAGCAGCAGAAGATAATTAAGATGGAAATATGCTCAGCTGGCTGTACACTTACTGCTGTTGACAGTGAATATGGAGAGTTCTTCACGGGATACAGGAATTTAGGAATACAGCTTGTCAAAGGCAGACCTAACTTCCAAAGTCCTCAGTTAAAGAGTAATCATGGGAGGAGTTTCAATTAAGAGCATCCTAAGTGAAACCCAGCTGACAGTGGCTGAAACAAATAGTGGTTTACTTTCCTTATCTAAAAAGTAAGTCCAGAGTGGGTGGTTTCAGCCATTTATTCAGCTACTGGAAGATGCCATCCAGGACCCAGACATTTTTCATCTTTCCCTTTCTCCATACTTAACAGGTTGGTCTTCACCTGATCAGGCCTCATATGCCCAAAATGGCTGCCATAACCCCAGGCATTGTCTCTGTGTCCAAGGAAAGAAAAAGAAGAAGGCCAACACCAAGTATATCTTTCTCTTTATCAGGAAAGCAAAAGCCTTTTTATTGGTCATAACTTTAGCACATGACCCCCCTTAGCTGCCTCTACAGTGGGAATTAGACAGGGAGAGGAACGTTGAGAATGACTGTCGGGTTAACCAAAAAAGCAGTGTCTGCCAGAGAATGCATCTTGAAGAGAATAATCCTGTAGCTTGTTATTGGGAAGAAGTAAGGAGAGAGGCCCTCTGGGGATATGGGTCAGGACTGCAAACATTTCTAATAAAAATCATTAAATCGTGGTTTTGGGGTTAAGACACCATTCAGAAAGCAAGTAGCCTTATTTTTTACCCCGAATTGGCCATTAGCTTTAACTAACACTGTTTCCAAGCCTCAGTCTTTCACAGTATAAAATAAGAATAATGTTTATTCCCTGCCAAACTTGGGTCCTTTCATTCAGTCATTCCCTTCTTCAACAACTGTCTACTTCCCACCTGCTATGTATCAGGTCTGTGCCTATGCCCAGGATGCATAAATAAATCCTCCAGAACCCCCTCCCTCAATGACTCACCTTCGAGAGGGGAAGCCAGAGAACATGATTAATGAGCACTGTTGCATGTCGAGCTCACTGGGTGCTCTGTGTTAAAAAGACATATAATATGTTAATAGAAGATATGTAGACATGATATAGCAGGTAAGGTGGTGCAATCCCGTGTCCAAGAAAAGTGCTTTGGGGCAGAGAAGGGAAGAGGACACATTGCCTGGGGAACTGGGAAGGGCTTGACCAAGGAGATGCTGTCTGAGACAGGACTTGATAGTGAGCTGGAGTCGGTGTGCGGCAGAGGCGCCAGAGGCGCCAGAGGCGGGGAGTCACTTCTGGTGAGGCATAGTTGATTTGAAAGTGTTGAAGGCTCCAGAAGCGGGGAGATGGTTGGAGTCAGTGTGTGGACGATCTGAGGAGCCCTGTGCAGGAGGAGTTTGGCCTGGGGGAGCCACTGGGAGCTCAGGACGAGACATGACCTGCCTTGTGCCTCAGAAAGGTCATCTGGGAACCTCCAGGAGGGGCTGGTGGAATGGTACCCACGAGTCTGTTTCGGAGGCTTTGGCAGTGTTCCTGGTGAGCGATGATGACTCAGGTAAGCAGTAGCCAGGCCAGTTCATTTGGTTTCCGGAGGAGGAGACGATGGAGCACGGTACCTGTGACTGAATCAAGCCGAAAGATGCACACCCTAGCGGCACTTGCCACTTGCCCCACAGTGGTTTTCTTAACGTAGGGCTACAGTCTGTATCACTAATGCAAAGAAATTAGGCCTGCACATCCATTTTTATAAACATTTATCTATAGGGTTCACAATCTAAATAGTTTACAGTATTTTTGGTAACTTTTGGTCCTCAAGAGCTGCAGGCAGTGCTTGGATCTCTTCCAGAATGTGTCCTGGAGAGCTGGTGGCCCCAGCTGCTGGGCCTCCATGGTGCTGGAACCAGCCCTGCTTCCAGAAGGCAGACGGTGGTCCTAAGCAGGGTCTTGCAAGGCGTCCGTCACCTTCAGCTGTCGCTCTCGAACCAGCTTTTGGTGACCGACTGGATGTGCTAAAAGACAGAGAGAGGGCGGGAGGAATCAAAACAGGTTCTGAGGTTTCTCTCACCGGGCAGGTGACACCATCCCCAGGAAACGTGGAGGAACATGGCACCCCTTGGGCTCCATTTCAGCTCTGGGGAGAGAAGAGCAAGTCTGATTTCAGTACTTGTTTGGGCAAAGTTCTAATTCCCCTCTTGCCCCTGCACCTCCATCCCCAGCCTCACCCCAATCTGATTTCAAGGTCATGTTCTGGGATGAGGCTGCGATGGCCTGCTTCTCTTGCTCCTGCGTGTGAAATGGCAACAGGTGGCCACAGCAAACGCAGACAGCAAGGAGGGAGAGGAGCTGGTCCCTGGACAGGGCTTGGGGCCCAGGCCGGGGCGGGTGGGGGCGCTGACCAGGGCTGAACACCCCCACCCTGCCTCACCGTGCCTCCAGGCAGTCCTTCTGCTTCCCCACAGCACAGCCTTCGTGGCTCTAACCGTTTTCTAGACCAGTGGAGGCAGTTGGACTTTTCATGATGCTTCAACGTCTCAAGCATGTGACTGATACTTGAAAGAATTACTAAGAGACTTCTCTCCTTATAATTGCATCTGCTTGTTCGGTCTGTGACCCAATTAGTTCATTCTTGTTGGGAGTGTATTGGAAGACCCTGTACCCTCTTGATCTCTCCTTACAATTATTACTGCCATCCTCCTTTGAAGCCCTGTTGTGATTACACACTTCAAAGCTACTGAAATGCCCTCTCATGCCGTGTGTGGAAATGCTCACAGCTCGGACTCAAGGACAGTCATCCGAGAGTGGTTCTTGTCCTCACATATCAGAGCCCCATAGCTCCCTTTGCGCTTTCTTTCCTCCACAGCTCCACCTCTTGCCCTGCTGAGGTTTGTAGTCACACATTCCTACTCTAATAAGAAGACTCAATCTTGTCTCTGGGGCCCAAAGAGCTACATTTAACAAACACGGATCAATCAATACATGGGCCTTATCAGTGTTAGGATTACTGGCAGGTGCCTCCCAGCAAACATTTTTACAGTTTCACCATCAGTCCCGCGCCCCTTCCAAACATACATTCATATTTGCCTTCCTTCCTGAGATTACACTATCTGGCAAGTCTGAATTCAAATGAAATTTGATCCAGTTGACTCACCCAAATGCAGGTGGAAGCCTGTATTTGTATCTGGGAAGCAGCTTCACCAAACTGGGGGAAATCAAGTTCTTTGTTCTGATGTTTATCTCTGCCCGGTGGTCTGAATGTTTTCATCTGCTTGATTTTATGGAACGTTCCTTCCACCATTTAATTATGGCCGCGTGGTATCTGGTGGTATAAAGCACCACCGTGCTGTAGGAACAGTCACAGTAATTTACTGAGATGAAGGACAAGATACTGACTCAGTAAACTATATGTCTTGCTCTCCAGGGTGAGGCTGAAAGCTGTAGTGGGCCCAGACAAGTGTCCTCATGAAAGTGGCCCCTTCCCCCTTTTTGATAACTCTGTCACCTCTTTCCTTATCTTACTGTTGAAGGAATGTTTATGTAATCCTTAAGTTTTGTGAGAAGCAATATGGACCTTCCCTGAGGGCTCATTGGTAAAGAATCCACGTGCAGTGCAGGAGAGGTGGGTTTGATCCCTGGGTCAGGAAGATCTCCTGGATAAGGAAATGGAAACCCACTCCAGTACTCTTGACTGGAGAATCCCATGGACAGAGGATAGATGAGAAAATAAAAGGTAACCCCATGGATGATGATGAGAAAATAAACCCTTTTTAAGATGTCAAAAGAAGGTATTGAGGTCCACGCAGGTCATTCATGGCTCTGAATTACTTACAGATGACTTGTGGCTCTCATTTTCCCAAGCATCATGAGACTTTTGGGGAATGTCTGGTTGTATACTCTTTCATGAGTGCGTTTTACATGGAGTAGAGTTTGACTCCACTCCGGCTGCTGTAACAAAATACCATAGACTGGGTAGCTTATAAACAAAAAGATGTACTGCACACAGGCCTGGAGGCTGGAAGCCCTGGCAAGGGCCTTCTTCCAGGACACAGACTGCCTATGTCCTGCTGAGTCCTCATATAGCAAAGGGGGCAGGGAACCCTGTGGGGCCTCTTCTTTAAGGACACTAATCCCACTCGTAAGAATGCACCCACATGACCTAATCACCTTCCAGGGATCCCACCTCTAAAAAACCACCACTTTGAACATTAGGGTTTCAATGTATCACTTTGGGGGGACTCACACATTCAGACCATAGCAAGCAGTACACGGTTGTCATCCTTGAGTCTGGGTACCACTGGTTCCTCTTTAAGGATTTTGCACAACCCAGAACATAGGGCAAAACGTTTTGGGCATAAAGGACCATGAAAGTGTAATCCTTTCAAGAGATTGAACCCTCTGTTTTTACATCAGAATCTGAGCTTTGGCATTCTTGATTTACTGTCTGGTGGCAAGAGTCTGCAGGCTTCCCAGATGGCGCTAGTGGTAAAGAACTCACCTACCAACGCAGGAGACGCGCGTTCAGTCTCTGGGTCCGGAAGATCCCCTGGAGGAGGAAATGGCAACCCACTCCAGTATTCTTGCCTGGAGAATCCTATGGACAGAGGAGGCTGGTGGGCTACAGTCCATGGAGTTGCAAAGATTTAGACATGACTGAAGTGACTCAGTACACACACACAGGCAAGAGTCTGCATTTCTGGAATTTTAACGTGCAACTCAACCGTTCACTCACTCAGCACCTTTTATAGAGTGCCTGCTGTATCTGGAGCAGAGTGCTATGCCATGCTGTCAACCTGCTGAAGGGCTGGGTCCACAGACCTTTAGTGAGGAAGGAGAGAAACCACGGGAGACTTGACTAAAACTGGGATCCATTTGCCACCACAGTTTTCAAGAATGGCCTTCTTAGAGGCAGGAGAGGAGCATGAAAACCAGAGGTTGCTTGCAGTTCACCAGCCACCTTCTTTAGAAGCAAACCTTGGCTTAAGTTGAATGTTGAACATTAACTTGAATGTTGACCAGGCAGAAACGTGTTTCCATCGCCTTGTTTTATTCCTCACACTGCTTTGTTCTTTTGGCCCAGAAACAGAAAAGATAGTCCTCGAGGCAGGAAACGGGTTGCCCTCCTGGAAATTCAACGACCAGCTCTTCCCCTGTGACGTGTGTGGGAAAGTATTTGGGCGGCAGCAGACGCTGTCCCGACACCTGTCTCTGCACACAGGTGAGTCGGGGCCTTCCCCCTCGCACCACTGGCTTCTTCATGATCAAGAATCTGTGTTTCTGAGCTTCCCTGGTGGTCCAGTGGTTAAGACTCCGTGCTTCCAGTCCTGGGGTGTAGGTTCGCTCCCTGGTCAGGGAACTAGGGTCCCACATGCCACTTGGTGTGGACAAAAAAAAAAAAATTTTTTTTTTTAATTAAACCAGGAAGTGGTATAAATGTTTTTATCCTGACCTTTTCAAGTCATTTTACCTGGCACGTTCAAATAAGGCTCTGGAAAGTGTTTTTTATTTGTACTGAAAGGATCTATTGCATTCAAGGAGGATTGATGAGAAAGGATTCACATTTAGGAGTGTTCAGGTGAAATTTTTCACCTCTAAGGAGTTTATTGCTCTCATCTTGAAGGCATAGGGGGTGGGTGGCTGCACTCTTTCTTACTGGATTCATCTCATTGTGGTAGGTGGGAGGAAGGGGAAAGAGCACCTTGGTGGAGAAATAGTGTCTGTCTTTATTTATGTATGATAAGAGAATTATGGTTGATTCTGAGTGTTGGGAAGTGGAAACCCCAATAAATAGTAACTTAATCAATGCAATGATAATAAGCTAGGACAAAAAGAAGTGAGGTAAAATCAATATTAAACAGAAAGCAAGATGGAAATAAGAAAATGAGGTGTTTGAATTTTTACACTGAAGATCAGCCTTGTTGAAAAATTCAAATGTGTCTTGTTTAGAGCAAACAGAAAAGGATAAAATAAAAGTTTTATGTATCACACAAAACAAAAAAGCAAGACAGTATTAGTATAACAAGATTAATTTTCTCTTTATCTATTTTTTAATATTTTGAATCTTAAATATTAAACCAGTAAAGACCAAATTTAGTCATATACTTAGCCACAAAGAAAACTTTCACTTGTTCAAAAAAGTAGAATTTCTGTGTGCCACATTCTCTGAATATACTTCAATGAAATTTAAAATAACCAAGGGTCCATAAAACGCCCTACCTAATCAGATCAAAGGAAATGAAGAAAATCACAAATTCCAGACATCTAGGAGGAATGAAAGGGGAACATTCATACCTAAACCTGGAACAAACAGCTGCAGCTCCGGACTGAGGAACATTTATGGACTTAAATGTTTTAATTAGAAGGGAAGAAAAACAAAAATAAAGTAACTTAGCACTCATCCTAAAGAATTAGTAAAAGAACAAATTCTAGGAAGAAGATCATAAATGCATAAATCCCTTTAAGTCTGTTTAAGAAAAACAGAGGCTAAAGTATTCAAAATCAGTAATGAAAAAGGAATCCTAACTCTTCTCGTATACATTTTCAGTTATTACAAAATGTCCCTGTGCTGGACGATGCATCTTTGAGTCTAGTTTGTACCTCCCGCTTCCCCACCCCTAACTTCCCCTCCCCTCCAGTAGTAACCACTGGTTTGTTCTCTATTTCTGGGAGTCTGCTTCTTTTTTGTTGTTGTTGAATTACTAGTTTGCTTTATTTTTTAGATTCCACATGTAATCGATACTGTACAATATTTGTCTTTGTCTGGCTTATTTCACTTGACATAATAGCCTCCAAGTCCATCCACGTTGCTGCAAATAGCAAAATTTCATTTATTTTTATGGCTGAGTAATATTTCTCTAGGGGTTCCTTGGTGGCTCAGTGGTCAAGAATCTGCCTGCAGTGCCGGAGATGCAGGTTCAATCCCTGGGTCGGGAAGATCCCCTGGAGGAAGGCCTGGCAACCCACGCTGTGTTCTTGCCTGGAGAATTCCATGGACAGAGGAGCCTGGTGATCTACAGTCCATGAGGTTGCAAAGAGTCAGACACAACTGAAGTGACTTAGCATGCATACATGCAATATTTCATTGATGTAGCTACCACATCTTGCTTATCCACTCATCTATTAATGGACATTTATGTTGGGAAGCCTGATTTCTAATACAGATGTTATTAAAGAATTACTGGAAAATAAAGGCAACTCAGTGGCAAAAAAAAAAAAGCTGAAAACTTTAAATGACATAGATAATTTAAGCAAAATTTCCAAAATTGACTGAAGCTGGTGGGAAGAAACTTGGACTGTAGCCTGCCAGGTTTCTCTGTCCATGAGATTCTCCAGGCAAGAATACTGGAGTAGGTTGCCATGCCCTCCTCAAATAAACTGGTTGCCAAAGGGGAATTTGGAAAGATGAGGAGACAATAAAGTATCAGGTCCAGAAACGTTTCCAGCTGGGTTCTTTTTTAACCTGTCAAGACTAGAAAATTCTGATATTGTTAAACTACTCCAAATGATAGAAAAAGATAACGACTTTCCTGGTGGTCCAGTGGTTAAGACTCCATGCTTCCACTGCAGGGGATGAGGGTTTGATCCTAGTTGAGGAACTAAGATCCCACATTCCACAGGGGCATGGCCAAAAAAAGGAAAAAGAAAAAGCTCAATGGTTCACTTTGTGGAGAAATTGTAATCTTAATACCAAAACTTAACAATCTTAATATCAAAGCTTAACAACCTCGCTTATTAATAGAAATGCAAAAATTCTAAAGAAAAGACTATTCTCTCTACACTGTAGGGCTCCTCCTGCGCGGCCCTGCCTGAACCCAAGCCACCAGCACCTCAGATGTTGGGGACCACCTATAATAATAATGATGCCTTAAATTTTGTGGCAGAAAACTTTTTTTTTTGCACTCTACCCCATCATGTAGATAAGACAGACAGGTATTTTCTTTAAGACAAGCCCCGTATTACAAAGTCAGAGCTAAGGACAGAAAAGGAAATTGTCCTTTTCTTCCTCTGCTGCCATCTGTTATCTTTGGCTGTACCTAAAAGCAAAGCCGGCTCCTTTTACTTTAATTTACTTGATTACTCAAATGAATTCAGAATGCCACTCTGAAAATGGCCCTGAAACATTGTCAGTTTTATGAAAGGGATTCTATTAAGAAATATAATTAAAGTTTTTTATTTTATTTATATACCATGAAAATTTCCAATTCAATTATTTCATCTGATCCATTTTTTCCCCCTTTAATTTCCTTCGTGTTTGTTTCTTGACTGACCCAGGCCTGGAGCTTAGGGAAAATGATGGTGTGTCTCTTACACGCCAGCCCTGGGCAGGCTGATTCACATGCCCTTCCTCAGCTCAGCACCCACCCTGGACCCACACACCTGGGGGCTTGGATACATACACACACACACACACACACACACACAGTATTCTTGTAGCCTGTATGGGGCTCACGTTATCAGGAAGAGAGGTCTATGTGTATCCAGAAAACAGATGGTCCAGTCACCCTGGAATTTTCTTTTATCTTTGAAAGTATAAATGTAGGAGCCACGAGGTGAAGACTTTATGTGCATGTCTGCTCAGCTGTGTTCGTCTCTTTGCAACCGCATGGACTGTAGCCCAGCAGACTCCTCTGTCCATGGGCTTTCCCAGGCAGGAAAACTGGAGTGTTGCCATGCCCTCCTCCAGGGGATTTTTCCCAACCTAGGGATCAAACCCGCGTCTCCTGTGTCTCCTGCAATGGCAGGTGGATTCTTTACCACTTGATCCATCACGGAAGACTCTTTAGATATTCACAGTTCCAGAGTGTTCGCTTTGTCCCCACTGGAGGTGAGATTTGCGCCCTCCTGTCCTGGATACCTCTGAGTGGCCTTTTGCAAGGTGTTGGGCTTTCGTTTCTGAGTGTGGTTTGGGTTCTCTCCTGTCCCTTCTCCCCCAGAGGAAAGAAAATACAAATGCCACTTGTGCCCCTATGCTGCTAAGTGCCGCGCAAACCTGAACCAGCACCTGACTGTCCACTCGGTGAAGCTGGTGAGCACGGACACCGAGGACATCGTCAGCGCCGTCACCTCCGAAGGCAGTGATGGGAAGAAGCACCCTTATTATTACAGGTGAGCCGCCGGTGGAACCCGCCGGTCCCGGCTGCCCAGGCCTTCTCGAACACTCCCTGCACGTCTGCTAGGGCACACGTGACAAAGTGTCTCGTCTCAGCCTCAGGGCTGTGCTTCCGTGTGGCTCTGACTCCTCTGCTGGCTTGGGTGGCCGGAAGAGTTAATTAAAAGGGAAATGGTCATGGAGGTGGTGCTGTGGGGTGGGGTCCGGAGAGAGGAAGGCTCTGGGGCTATTAGCTATGAGGTCCCTATAGCCGGGAAGCTCCCGCCTTTATCACTGAGCAACTCACTGCTTCCTGAGAACTATCCTAAGGAAAGAATGAGTCTGAGAACCGTGAGGTATTTCACGGTTTCATCCTTTCCCTTCGAGGTGTTATCCTTTAGTACCTGGAGCTGCCTGTTTCTCTTCCATAGTCAACCGTGAATCAGTATTTGGTGTGGTTGCTGTTTACAGCCTGACTTGTCAGGCTTGCAGAGTTTATCAGCACACCAGCTCTGCGAATATCTTGGCCAGGCTGTCCTGCATCCCTTTGCCCGAAGGAATCAGTTAGATGATGTAGAGCATCTGGAATCTGTAATTTTGAATTAACTGTATGATTATTTAGTATCATTATAGCATGAATGGGATTGTTACATTATGCGGGCATTTAATCCATCTGGCACGGTGACCACTTCCGAGCTGTCCCAGAAAGCGGAGGAGTTTCCTAATGCCTAGCCCTTTGGTGGGACCAAAGCAAGTCAAGGTCGTCGGGTTTTGGGAGGGGACCACGTGCTCCTGAGTAGCCTCCGTTTAGAAGCTCACACATCACTCTTTCGGTCCAGCTGTCACGTGTGTGGATTTGAGACGGAGCTCAACGTCCAATTTGTCAGCCACATGTCACTCCACGTGGACAAG
>NW_011494756.1:2779968-2782737 GCF_000754665.1 Bison bison bison | reverse complement strand
CCTCCCTTCTCTCCCCCACCCCTTGCCGCCTCGCCTGACGGGCATCCACGTCACTGTGACATTTCCTTCCAAGAGGATGCTGTCCTGTAGCCCCAAGGCCATTGCCTGGCCCGGCTGATGCCTCGCCTGTCTGACATATTCACAGGCTCAGATGCAGTTGAGAGGCTCTGCTTGTCCCTCATCCCAGTCATCATCATCATAGGTAACAGTTATGGAGCTTTGATGACGCCCTAGGCTTGTGATCTCTTCTGACCACGCTCCGCTGTCCGTATTATTGTGGGTGTACCACACAGGGAGACACTGAGGCTTCACAGAGGTCAGGTCTTCTCTTCAAGGTCTACAACCAGCCCTGACCACTTCCCTGCTGGAGCCCGCTGTGTCCACGCTATTCTGATGGCCCCTGGCAACCCTGGGCAGAGGGCTGCCGCTCTTTGTTTTCTGGGGTCAGAGCCCAGCTCACCTAGCTCTGCAGGCTCCCCTCCTCTTCCCTGAGACTGCAGCCCTGCCCCTCCCACCCCAGGGCGATGAATGGCAGCTCTGTACAAGCGCAAAGAAAACCAGCTTCTCCTGAAACCACTCAAGGCTGCAGCCAAGACTTTGGCCGGCGCTTTCCTTTCCTTTAAGGCCGTGCTGGTTAACTCCGTCCATTTGACAATGTTAACATTTGACTCCACCACGCACTCGCCCGCTCCCAAGTGATGGTTACGAATGACACCAGCGTGCAGTCATTAAGTGACCATGAAGAGGCGCTCCCCCTGCCTTTTGCTTACAAGTCACTAGCAGAGGTTGCTGACCGCCAGCCCCAGGCAATGGATCTGCCCCTTGCGTCCTCGGCCCGTGACGGATTTGGGAAGGGGCATTTCCCTGACAGCTGTGCTGGCGGTGTGCATGGACGAGAACCGTCTCTTTCTGCTTTCCTGGCTGCCGTGGCTCCGTGGCGCCAACAGCAATAAAAGCTTGCTTTTGTCAGTAAGTTGAGCAGCTCTGACTCGGAGGTCTGCAGAGAGCCGTTATGCTGAGCGAGGAGGTGCGTCTTTACGGTCGGTTTTCTGACTGTAACCACATTAGCACCGTGGGCAGCAGGTGAGCTGGGAAACCCACATCCAAGACAAATTAAATTCAGCATTTCTGGAGTGGCCAGTGGAGGGAAAGGCCAGCCTCGCTTCCATTTCCACTGGCTTTCAGATTTTTCTTTTCTCTTTTCTGTTACACTTTCCTTTCTTCTAACCCTCTCCACCCCAAAGTGTGCCTCAACCCAGCCAAGAACCTTCTTCCTCCCACCCCGATCCACGCCCCCTCTACACTACCCCAAGGAAACCGTAGAAACTAACGCCTGGAGAAATGTTGGACTTGCTCACCTAATTGTCGTCACTGGAAACTTCACTTTCCCGAGTAACCGCTGCAGGCTCACTCACCTCCTCATTGCCACGAGGAACACAGCAATATCTTGTTCCCTCTGAGATAGTGGGGAAGATTCCTTCTTAGTACAGAGAGCCCAGAGTGAAATGCATTAAAGAAGTTTCTCCTTTACCACAGTAGAAGCCTTTAGTGCTGCTGCTATTAGGGAATAAGGTTCTATCCTATTCTATAACTTAGGGGTGCTAAGCAGCGTATTTCTTAAGGGCCAGAAAGTATCTCAGGCTTTCAGGCCATACAATTGCTGTCAGTACTGTTCAATCATGCCATTGGATGGAAAGTAGCCACAGACAATATGTAAAAGAGTGGGCATGGCAGTGTTCCACTAAAACTTGATTTACAAAAACACAAAGTTAAATTTGGCACAAGGGTTATAGTTTGTGACCCCTAGTTATAAGCTAATAGTCTCACAATGAGGGTTTCTTGTATCTAGCTGCTGCTTTGAGGTGTTTGAATTTGCCCCAAAATATGTCAGTCTACGTCTGTAATCAACAAGCTGTGTGATTGCAAAGTTATGATATGTATACAGTATGTATACTCTATAATGGGGCTTCCCTGGTGGCTCAGTGGTAAAAAAAAAAAAAAAAAAAAAAAAACCCCCCCCTGCCGATGCAGGAGGCACGAGTTGGATCCCTGTATCAGGAAGATGCACGCAGGCAGACTCTACCATTTGATTTACCTGTCATAAGAACGGGCGTCTTGTGCGTCAGTACCCTGGGAGATCTGAGTGCTTTCTTGTTACCTAAGTGAGGTTGTGACCTACAGGATAAGCTCTCATGAATCACAGATTTTTACGTAGTCTCCCTAGAATCCACGTCCTTCTTCACACTTCCTTACTGGCTCCTCTTACCCAAGCAAGACCCACTGGTAAATGAAGTGCTGAGCAGGAATTTGAGGAACTGTCTGCTGTTTGGTGTTTGACTCTTCCTTACTCTCTTCCTCTCTGGCTCCTTGTCTCTGCAGAAAAATCAGGAAGGGAAGGTATTCCCTCCGGTGCTTTCTCAATGCAAATTTTGCTGCAGTCTTTAAATGTTGCAATAATGGCATTAAGGAATTTGAACAGCTATTTGGAAAATACAGTCATCTGTACTTCACGTCACACTGACACCAAAAGAATTCCACATAACTTACCCATCCCTGTTAACAAATCAACCCTAGAAAGGCTTGAAGAAAATAGAATATTTATCAAACTTCCAGAATGAGAAGGATTTGTGGGAAGGCGCCAAGATGGCGGAGGAGTAGGACGCGGAAAACACTTTCTCCCCCACAAATTCATCAAAAGAGCATTTAAACGTCAAGTAAATTCCACAAAACAACTTCTGAATGCCGGCAGAGGACATCAGGCACCCAGAA
>NW_011494756.1:2778676-2779868 GCF_000754665.1 Bison bison bison | reverse complement strand
CGGGAAGGGAGTCTTAAAAAGAGAGAAGTTTCCAAACACCAGGAAACCTTCTCACTGCCGAATCCGTGCCGAGCTTTGGAAGCACAGAGGGCAACATAACAGGGAGAAAAAATAAATAAACAATTAAAACTCGCAGATTGCGAGCCCTACGGTAACTCCCCCAGCGGAGAAGCAGCGCAGACGCCTGCATCCGCCATTAGCAAGCGGGGGCTGGGCAGGGAGGCGCGGCGCGGGCTGCATCGCTGAGAGTAAGAATCTGGCCTGAATACCCTGAGCACTATCTGAGCGAAATAATTTGGGCTAGCAAACCAGACTGTGGGATATCTACCATGCGAAAAGCCAGCCCTAACCTAAGACACCACCAGCCCGCGCACGGAACAAAGGACTAAACAGAGCCGGCTGCAGACCTTCCCCCTCCGGTGACAGGCAGCCAGAGCCGGAAGGGGGCAATCGCAGCCCCAGAGAGACATTATCTATAAAACTGGCTTCTTTGCTAACTAAAACTTATTGGGGGTCTGGACGGTCAACATCTGCCTGAGAAGGTGCGCCGATTTTACACCCAGATAACCGAGTGGCGGGGAGGTGATAAGTCGCAGCATTGGCGCTCGCCAAACACCTCATCACCTGAGCTACTCGGACCTGGGAAGAGCACAAAACGCAGGCCCAACTGAGTCTCCGCCTCTGAGGACTACCTGAGTGCCTGAACCTGAGCGGCTTGGACCTGGGAGGTGCATGCAACCCAGGGTCAGCCTCGGATTGTTCCCGGCGGAACAACCTAGAGCCTGAGCAGTGTGGGCAGGGAGGCTACACGCGCCGTGAGCGGGGGCAGACCCAGGGTGGCTGAGGCACTGCGAGCGCACGCCAGTGTCATTTGTTTGCAGCATCCCTCCCTGCCTCCCCACAGCGCGACTGAACAAAGAGAAGAAATACAGCTCCACCCACCAGAACACCGACACAAGCTTCCCTAACCAGAAAACCTTGACAAGCCACCTCTACATACCCACACACAGCGAGGAAACGCCACAATAAAGAGAACTCCACAAACTGCCAGAATACAGAAAGGACTCCCAAACTCAGCAATTTAAACAAGATGAAGAGACAGAGGAATACCCAGCAGATAAAGGAACAGGATAAATGCCCACCAAACGAAACAAAAGAGGAAGAGATAGGGAATCTACCTGATAAAGAATTC
>NW_011494756.1:2777229-2777845 GCF_000754665.1 Bison bison bison | reverse complement strand
CCTACAGCCCAGATTATTGTACCCAGCAAGGATCTCATTCAAGTATGAAGGAGAAATCAAAAGCTTTTCAGACAAGCAAAAGCTGAGAGAATTCTGCACCACCAAACCAGCTCTCCAACAAATACTAAAGGATATTCTCTAGACAGGAAACACAAAAATGGTGTATAAACTCGAACCCCAAACAATAAAGTAAATGGCAACGGGATCATACTTATCAGTAATTACCTTAAACGTAAATGGGTTGAATGCCCCAACCAAAAGACAAAGACTGGCTGAATGGATACAAAAACAAGACCCCTACATATGTTGTCTACAAGAGACCCACCTCAAAACAGGGGACATATACAGACTGAAAGTGAAGGGCTGGAAAAAGATTTTCCATGCAAATAGGGACCAAAAGAAAGCAGGAGTCACAATACTTGTATCAGATAAATTAGACTTTAAAACAAAGGCTGTGAAAAGAGACAAAGAAGGTCACTACATAATGATCAAAGGATCAATCCAAGAAGAAGATATAACAATTATATATATATATCCACCCAACATGGGAGCACCGCAGTATGTAAGACAAATGCTAACAAGTATGAAAGGAGAAATTAACAACAACACAATAATA
>NW_011494756.1:2767576-2777129 GCF_000754665.1 Bison bison bison | reverse complement strand
CTCTTCGATGATGGTGATGAAGCAGTATGTCCTGAAACTGATTATTGGACCAGAAACACACTTAATGAAGTCCTTCTTGGGGTCTATTGCCTTTTTTCATCATGAAGGGTAGTCAGAGAGTTTGTACAACTCAGCTCATCACTCATCATTATAATATGTACCAGAGAGTTTCACCCAAATAATGTTAGCTACCATGATGTGAAATTAGATATGAAATAAATAGTGCCACCACAAAAAAAAAAAATAAAAAAAATTAAAAAAAAAAGAAGGATTTGTAAGATACTGAGTGACACACAAAATCACAAAGGAAAAAAAACTAAGAGGTTTGACACAGAAGTTTCTTCTGTTTGCAAAAGAAAAGCAAAGTTAAAAAACCACAGTCTGTAAAATGTGTTTATAAAAATGACCAAAGGTTAATACATTTACAGCATGGGAAATTCATATAAACTGGTTAGAAACACTTAGAGCCTCCAGTTGAAGAATTTACAAAGGACATGAACAGTCAACTCACAATGAAAGAAATAAAAACGAATCACTTAACATCAGCAAAAATACCCAACCTTGCTAGCAGTCAAACTAAAACTCAGAAGTGGCTTACGTTTCACCTGTTAAGTCAGGAGCATATCTTATAACGTTCTCCACTGTTGCCAGAAGCTGCTGATCCTCCTGTGGCCGTGGCCTTGCAAAGTGGCAGAACTTTTGAAAACTACTTAGTATACACCAAGAGTCTTGAAAATGTAATGTACTATGACCCAGTCATCCCACTTCTGGGAATTTATCTGTAGGAAAAATAAAAGCAGCCAGTATAATATTAATTTTAATTTAAAATTTAATTTTAAAGAAATATTTTAGGAGAGTAGAATAAGTTTAAGGCTTCCCAGGCGGCACTAATGGTAAAGAATCCGCCTGCCAATGCAGGAGACCTAACAGATGTGGGTTCAATCCCTGGGTCGGGAAGATCCCCTGGAGCAGGAAATGGCAACCCACTCCAGGACTCTTGCCTGGAGAATCCCACGGACAGAGGAGCCTGGCAGACTGTGGGCAATAGGGTTGCAAAGAGTCAGACGTGACTGAAGCAACTTAGCATGTTCACACATGCATGCAGAATAAGTTTACTCCATGGATATAATACTATCACTTAAAACTATTAATTCATAATTATTTTTATAAATTTTTTGAGAGCCAGCTGTATCTCAGGTATATACAACAACATGGGAAAATACAAAAAGTTATTATTATATTTTATAAATATTGTATGTTATATTTTATAATACAATAATATAGTCTTCAACAATGCTTACCATGAGCCAGGCATTGTTCTTGGTGCTTTGCATATAAAAAACCACTTGAGTCTCACAACAAATGTATGAGATACTGATATTATTTCCATTTCTTAGATAATTGGAGCACAAAGTTAAATACCTTGTCCCAGGTCATACAGCTCCTGAGTGGGACAGATGGCATTCAAACTCAGGTATTCTGGATCTTAAGTCCTTATTCTTAACCACTATGCAATTAATGGCAACAATTTTTAAATTGAGATGTTGACTTTTTAAAAAATGAAAATACCAAAAATGTAATAGTATTTGTATTGAGGCAGAAAGAGGGTTGGTATTTTTTTCTGGGCTCAGTTGCTCAGTTTTTGTCATTTTAAATTGCAAAATATTTAGGTTTGTAAATTCTCTTCAGTTGGCCGTCCTTGAGTTTGAGGTTGCATTACCTGTGCACGGGCGTCCTTCACCAGAAATCTTTGTGATGCTGAAGATGAATGACCACTGGGATCATAGTGAGCCTTGGACTGGGCTGACAAGGGCACCTGGCTCACACCCTACAGATACAGCGAAGGGGCATGTGAAGGGGAAAGGAAGCTGTGTAGACAGAGGATTACACGGTGAATGGGCTGGGCTTGCCTTGCCATGCTGTCGCCCAGAGTATCTGCCATGGCTCCCGTATAGTTGGCTTCCCTGGCTGCTCGTCTGTAAAGAATCTGCCTGCAATGCAGGAGGCCTGGGTTTGATCCCTGGGTTAGGAAGATCACCTGGAGAAGGAAATGGTAACTCACTCTAGAATTCTTGCCTGGAGAATCTGCATTTCTTAATTTAGGTAGCTCTCCCCAGGGCCATAAGCCTGAGGGTACTTGAAGCTATTCTTAAAGATGGTAATTAAAATTATCTGTTTTTATTTATTTAGTCCACACTGTGCAGCTTGCAGGATCTTAGTTCCCCAACCAGAAATTGAACCTGCGTCCCCTGCAGTGGAAGGGCAAAATCTTAACCCTGGACCACCAGCAAAGTCCCCAAAATTTATCTGTTTTAATTCCAAAAGCTAGTTTAATCATGCACAATATTCTGTTGGTAAGACCAGTCTTAGAGGATGGATTTGGTCAGGCAATGCTGGGGACTCAGGGCCCCCACTGAAAATATTCTGTTTGTCTACAAAATGTGACTGAACTGGTTCAATATTTAGATAAGAGACTGGCAGTCGTGGTGCTGGCTTTCCGGGTACCAAAGGAGGGATGTGAGTTAAAGGCATGTTCCATCCCTGCACGTGCGTCGGTAAGTGAGGTCACCTCCTGTCTGTGCAGGAACCAAGTTCATTTCTGCTCAGGAGCAAGAGTTTTTAAATTGCCAACTGAAGTAAGAGTTGGGTGCTCTAGGCATAAGGAAGTACAGCTCTTCAAAGAGAAACACTGAAAACATTGTAAACTGGTAAATATTTTTCCTTCCTCTTTTTACACACATGTTTTAATTGGACAAGTCATTCATGGTCACTGCATAAAAATGTTGAAAGCCAAATTAAAAAACAACAAGCATAAAGCTGGTCATTTGATACACTAAATGTAACCACCATTACAGCTTTACTTCTGGACTTTTTATGCCTATATACAAAATATCACTTATTTTTTTAATCTCCTAATAAAGTTTGTTTCTAACAGTTTGCAGTCACCAAATTACTTAATTGGCTGATTTGAACGGAACTGAAGCACAGTCTCCTTACAGTTGCAACCCTAAACTACCCTAAGACGATGAGGTTGCATTGAATTGGCTTGGGGACGATTGACATCTAAACACTGAGTCTCTTGAACATGAACAGTGGATCAATCACAGATACTTGGCTTTAGAATGTTCATTTTTATTTATTACAGTTTACCTTCAAGTGGTATTATACCACTTCATTTAGTATAAGAACCTCACAATAATTTCTCCTCTCCCAGCCTTCATGTTACTTTCATCATATATTTACCTGTTATAAATACTACATTATTTTTGAACAAATTACTTTTATTATATTTTAAAGAGATGTTAAATAGTCAGAAAAGGTTGTCTGTCTACTCATGAAGTTATCGTTTCCAGTGTTCTTCATTCTTTTTGTGTAGATCCATGTTTTTATATTTGGTGTCATTTTCCTACTGCCTGAAGAACTTCTTTTTACCATTTCTTACAATTTGGGTCTGTGGTAATGATTTCTTTTAGCTTTTTCTTCGTCTTTCTTTTCTTCTTTTGCTGCACCACACAGCATGTGGGATCTTTAGTTCCCCAACTAAGGATTGAACCCATGACCCCTGGAGTGGAAGCACAGAATCTTAACCACTGAACCACAAAGGAAGTCCCTCTTGCCTCCATTTTTGAGATATATCCTCACTGGGTATAAAGTTTCAGGTTGACAGTTGTTTCTTTCGGTACTTTAAAGAAGTTGCTCCATTACTTCTCCATTGCATTGCTTCCAGCGAGAAATCTGCCATCATATTATTTACTTTTGTTCCTCTGCACATAATGTAGCTTTTTTCCTCTGGCTGCTTTTAGGATTTTTTATTTATCACTCATTTAGAGCTATTTGATTATGATGTCTCTTGGTATGGATTTCTTTATCTTTCTTATGCTTAGAGTTCATTATGTTTCTTGGATCTGTAGATGTATGGTTTTTCCTCAAATTTGGAAAATTTTTTGTGTTTTCAGATATTTCTTCTGCCCTCCCCTCCCGGTTAGGAACTAAAGTTGAGCTTAAGCTACCAGCAGGCATCCCACAGCTCACGGATGCTCTTTTCATGTTTGTGACTCTTTTTCCTCTCTCTTTCATTTCAGATCATTTCTGTTGCGATTATCTTCAAGTTCACTGATCTTTCCTTCTGCCGTGTCTAAGTCGCTAATAATCCCATCCAGTCTGTTTTTCATCTCAGACACTATGATTTTCATCTCTCGGAATTTGGATTGGGTCTTTTTTATATCGTTTCTATCTCCACTTAACTTTCTGAACATATAGAATACAGTTACAATAAGTGCTCTTATGGCATTTCCTGTAAAGTCTAGCAACTTTGTCAGTTCCTGGCAAATCTGATTGGTTGATTATTCTTTCTGGTTTTGGGTAGTGTCTTCTTGTTTCCTGGCATGCCTGACCATCTTTGTTTGATGTCAGACACTGTGATGGTTGCCTTGTTGGGTGCTGTACACTTTATATTCCTATAAATACTCTTGACTTTTGTCTTAGGCATTATTTGGCAACTTTGATCTTTTGAGGGTCTTGCTTTTATGATTTGTTAGGCAGGTCTGGAGCAGTGCTCCATCCAAGAGACTAATCATTACCCACTAGTAAATGTTTTTCTACTCAATGCCTTGGGAATTATGAGCTTTTCTAATTTGGCTAGTGGAAACAGACACTGTTCTTGAAGCCTTTCAGATGGCTTTTTCCCCTTTAACTTTGGGTGGTTTCCTCACACACGTGCTCTGATCCCGACTCTTCTGAGTGTCCTCGGGGGGCCATCTGCAGGTCTCTGGGTTCTTCTCCTGTGCTTCTCTTTCCTCTCGGGTGCTCTGTCCTGCAAAGTCCAGGCATGTTAATCTCCTCAGAGCCTCAGCTCTGTCTCCTCAGTTCAGTGAGTCTGCCAGCTGGTTCCCTATCCCTGCACCACAGCCTGGATGGTGAAGTCTCTCAAGGCGGGAAGCAGGGCAATCCGAGGGCCCACCTCTTGTCTTCCCTTTCTCTCAGGGGTCACTTCTCTTCATTGCCTCACATCCAGTGTTGTGAAGATTATTGTTTGATAAATTTTGTCTGGTTTTTTTTTCATTGTTTCAGTAACAGCGGTCAAATCCAGTCTCTGACACTCTGTCTTGAAAAGAAGCAGAAGTCTCCTGATGCTAGATTTTCTTGGCCTCTTGATTTGTTTACTACTGGCTTTGAGGGAGAGCCCAGTGCCCTGATGAAGAGCACTGGCACTAGAATCAGACCATGTGATGCTCTGGTCCACCACTTCTTAGCCGCGCGACCAAAGCCATGTTAACCTGGCTCTGTCTCCCTTCCCTTGTCTGTAAAATGGGGAGGATAATGGTCATGGCTCATTGGATTTTTGAAAGGCTAAAACGAGATCATGCATTTAAAGCATGACGCAGTTTCTAGAACTTGGTAACACGTTCATCTTAGCTATAATTTAAATTATTATAAGACCCCAATAAATACTTGCCAATTGAATATCTACTCTTGGCCCAAGAACCATATGTGTCATCATCATAGGTGACTGGGACCTGGGACCCAGCACTGGCAAAGCAGGAAACCTCAGTGTATGCTCCCTGAATGAAGGTGTAGCCAGGAGGCCCCAACTCTCCGCCACCCATGATTGCTATTATTCTAGGGTTTTCATCTCCTAAATAACAGACCTGGTTTTTTTTTTTTTTTTTAATTTTTCAGGGGAAGACAGGAAGACCCCCAGTGAATCAAATAGCCCCTCTTCCTCATCCCTCTCAGCTCTGAGTGATTCGGCCAACAGCAAGGACGATTCAGACAGCTCTCAGAAGAACAAGAGTGGAAGTAACCTGCTGGTCATCTCTGTCATGCCTGGGAGCCAGCCCTCCCTGAATAGTGAGGAAAAGCCAGAAAAAGGTAAGGGAGGAGGTGGGCTGGGCTGCTCAGTCCTATCCACTCTGCAGGGATGACCCAGTCTTGAGATAAAGCCTGGAGAGAAGTGATGTTGCGAAGCAGATATTAGGCCTGGGAACAGTATAACACATAGCCTCTAAAATTTGCATGTGGATTTTTGACTTAGTTTGCATCGGTGTATGGAATGAAAGGATGGAGAGTGTGACATTGATGCCAAAACTGTGCCTTTAACTCATGTTAGCGCAGAGATGCAGGGAGCGGTGCCTGGAACAGTGTAGCTGGGGGGAAAGAGAAGGAGGGTAGTCTCCATCCTACCCCTGCCCTCCTCTCCCTCTGCCCCCTGCACCGGTACACCCAGCCTCGGTCCTTGCAGGGTTCGAATGCGTTTTTTGCAACTTTGTCTGCAAGACGAAGAACATGTTTGAGCGCCATCTGCAGATCCACCTCATCACCCGGATGTTTGAGTGCGACGTGTGCCACAAGTTCATGAAGACCCCCGAACAGCTGCTGGAACATAAGAAATGCCACACTGTCCCCACCGGTGGGCTCAAGTAAGGAAAGCAAGTACAGAACCTTTTACTGTGTTGTTTTATTAAACACCCTGCCTCCACCCCTGCCCCATCCCCTCCCCTGAAGGTTTTTGGGGTCATGGAGAGGGGGAGCTTGGCCTGGGTGGGGGCATTAGTCGGGCACACCTCTGCTGCCTTTAGCTGGATAGGAATTAGACCTGTCCCCAAGGGGGTCTGCAGATGTCAGCACAAGACTCCCATTTCCCAAGATGGTCAACTCGCTGAAGCAGCCCAACACGGGCATGTAAGAGCAGACTCAGCCTACACCACTTGAGTTCCGTTCAGATTTGATTGTAAGGGACTTAGGGGTTATAACCTGTCCGCACGTGCAAATCATTACACTGTCACTGCACTTCACCATCTCTATTTTTTAGATGATTTGCCACAAGTCTTTTAAATAAGCACTACAACTACCCCAACCACACCCGCCTCCAGATATCGGATACTTGCCAGTGTGAACAGGCAAGAGGCAACATTTTCATGCAGAGATCACGTGCCTCGTGTCTTCCTGCAAACATGCCTTACGCCTTCCCGGGAACTGGAATTGGGATCTCGCTGGTGTCGCCTTCGTGAGATCTGACACCTCTGATCACATGTTCTTTGCAGATCCCCAAAGACCTAGACAATGAGCATCATCATTAACCAACATTTGCAACAAGCCCTCTGGTCAGAAGAGAGACCCATCCGTTATTATCAAAACACGCTGTGTGTCTGGCTTGATAATAGGTGCTAAAGGGCAAACAAGGAATAAAACATAATTCCACCCTCGGGAAATGTACGTCCGAGCTCTACCAGAGTTTCATCTTCCTGGCGCTTCTGAAATCAGAGGCCCCGTTCACGAGGCTCTTGTGTTCTAGGAAAGGAGAAAGAAGCATCTGTCACTGGGCACAGAAAGACACACCATTTTCAAAGCATAATTATTCATGTTTAGCTGAACTGATGGTGTAATTAAAAGAATGAAAAATGACATTTTACTTAACACAAGAACAAGAACACCTCTTGTTTTTAAAAACATGTTTATCTTTGAAACTCACAGCTTGCCAAGAGAAGAGGCATGACTGTCCTGAATGGGCGAGGGGTGGAGCGACCCAGCAGGAGCTCGGGAGTCAAGTGTGGGGGGCAATGCAGGGTGGAGTCCCTGGGCTCCGGCCTGGTCAGGGGAACCCTCCTCAAACACTCCTCCAGACAGAGGAAGTGGCACCCGCTGTCAGATCCCATTTTGGTTCATTGTTGGGGCTGATTAGGTGGGGCGGGGGGAGGGTAGGAGGAAGGGGAGTGGGGCGATGAGCATTCAAGAATACGTGAACGGGAAATGCCTAGCACGTGCTTATTTGGGAATTTGATTTGGTTTATTCCCACTGCCCCCCTCAAAATATACGCGTACTCTTACGTATTTTTTAAAAAGCCACGTATTTCCTTGGTTGGTTTAGTGCTCACTGCCCTTCCTAGAAGCCCAGTCACGCCCGTTACCTGTGGCCCCAGCCAGTTGTGGCTTTGCCAGTTAGAACCCCCTTTCCTCGGGGACCTACGGCGTTCCCGAGCCTCAGGCCCACTGGTGGGGATGCCAAGTGAACCTGATGCTTTTGCAGGTGTAGACACTTCCCATGCAGTGCTAACGGTCCCCGATGTAATAGTTCATGTTCTAGGCTGACCAAGTAGAAGAATACTTTGACAAAATTGCTAATACCTTCTGGCTATACAGTGAGTCTTTTTTGTTTTTGTTTTGTTTTCCCTTTTCCGTCTCAGAGAAGTAATTTGTCAGAGAGTCTTTACGATAAATAACGGGAACGTAGAAAACCCTTTCCCTCTGCCTGAGCAGCGAAAGAAAGATTGAGCCATGGGTCACAGAAACGTCCTTAACATGAAACAGACTGCTGATGTCTAAATTGCTTTTCTGTGATGGGACTGCTTGTACTCTATATCCTGTTCATAATGCAGATCAAATAAGATTATACTATTATTTTTCTTTTGCCGTAGCTCAGGACAGTGGTGAGTTTCAGACTCCTCTAGGTAAGGCCCAGCTTGGCGTAGGGGTTGTGTGTGCAGCTGACCTGGGAATGGGCTTTATAGTTCTCTTGCGTGCACTCTTCTGTGAGCTGAGGTTCCGAGGCTAACGGCGGGCTTGGCGCTCAGGAGCAGTGCGCGGGCTCTGGGTGTGTTGGGCTCTGCTGAAATCCTCTCCAGACCCTCTGAGGACAGTTCACTCCCGGGCCCTGCCCTTGCAGGTGCCAGTCCAGAGCCGAGGCAGCCACTTTTGCATTTGCATCCTTTTGGTAAAGAGCATACACGCTACAGCCATCATATCAACCACCGACTCGAGCCCGGCAGCTTCTACAGAGCGAAGCTCAGCAACATCTGTGAACCTGCCCCTCCCTTACCCTCCTTGCCCCTCTGGACAGCCAGGGGGCCTGGGGGCAGCATAGCCTCACTGCCTAGGATGGAGAGGCCCAGACTTTGTCCCGGGGCACAGCCCGCCCATCAGGTGATGGAGCTCTGCTAGAATCTGCCTAAATGACTTGTAGAGACCAGTCCAGTAAGGAATCAGTGCCCACTATGGGCTCCTCTACTGAGCACTGCAGAGAATGCAGAAGGAAGGGGAGTCCCGCCCGCTGAGAGCTTATGATCCCTTTGGATGACTATTATTTCCATGATGTAATAACATTAATCATTAATAATGCATTAATGATGTCTTCAAGGTCCAGATAGCAGCTGTCTCCCTCCCCGATCCCTCATTCCTAGACAGGCTGGTGGGTGGGTCTTCTCCTGAGCCCCAGTGACGGTTCTCACCTCCCTTCCCTGATGGAGACCCAGTGCTGTAGGAGAGACAGGTTTTAGGAGTCCAGATCTCTGTATCTACAGCACACTTGCTCCCACACGCACACACACACACACAGGCCTTCTCAGTCCTAACCACCCTTTAATCAGCACGATTCTGACCCCTACGACTCTCTGTTTGCTGGAGGTAGCTCTCCCCTATAAGCTGTTCTTCAAAACTCTTAGCCTTTCTGCGTGTGCTTGGTGTGGTGCATGAAAAGTCGATTCTTTGTGTTGCTCCCATCTAGAGGGGAGGTCTTGAGGGTGAGCCCTCGGCCCTGGCCGGTCGGGGGCGGGGAGGG
>NW_011494756.1:2747123-2767262 GCF_000754665.1 Bison bison bison | reverse complement strand
CGGGGAGGGTACCCCCCCGGACCCCGCGGGGCTGACCCTCTCCCGTCCTTGCTTCCCCCCTCCCCCGGCAGGTGCCCATTCTGCATTTATTCCACCAACCGCCCCGCCGCCATGGAGTGCCACGTGAAGACCCACTACAAGATGGAGTACAAGTGCCGGATCTGCCAGACGGTGAAGGCCAACCAGCTGGAGCTGGAGACGCACACCCGCGCGCATCGCCTGGGCAACCACTACAAGTGCGACCAGTGCGGCTACCTGTCCAAGACCGCCAACAAGCTCATCGAGCACGTGCGCGTGCACACCGGGGAGCGGCCCTTCCACTGTGACCAGTGCAGCTACAGCTGCAAACGCAAGGACAATCTCAACCTGCACAAGAAGCTGAAGCACGCCCCGCGCCAGACCTTCAGCTGCGAAGAGTGCCTGTTCAAGACCACTCACCCCTTCGTCTTCAGCCGCCACGTCAAGAAGCACCAGAGCGCGGACAGCCCGGAGGAGGACAAGAAGGGCCCGGCCCCGGCCTCCCAGGACGCCGGAGGCCCCGGGGCCCCGCTGCTGGTGGTCGGGAGCGCCCGCCACCTGCTGTCTCCGCTGTCGGTCATGTCCGCCTCCCACGCCCTGCAGACCGTGGCCCTGTCGGCCGCCCACAGCGGAGGCGGCGGCGGCTCCGAGCCCAACCTGGCACTCAAGGCCATGCCCTTGAACGGCTCCCCTCTGCGCTTTGACAAGTACCGGAACTCGGATTTCGCCCATCTCATTCCCTTGACGATGTTATACCCCAAGAACCAATTGGATCTCACATTCCACCCTCCCCGACCTCAGACTGCGCCGCCCAGCATCCCCTCGCCCAAACACTCCTTCCTGGCCTACCTGGGACTGAGAGAGAGAGCCGAGACTGTCTGAGGGCAGCCGGGCTCCGTACCAAAAACCAAGAGACAGAGACAGACAAAAAAAAGACAAAACCCGCGAAACTTAAAACACAACCCCAGCAGGTGTACGTTGCTGCAAAAACCTACAGGCCCGCCCGGGTCTGAACCACGTGTACTGTATATCTTTAGTAAGGAATAGAGAATTGGCTCTGTGTGTATACCTATTGCATTGACCTGAAAGCTGCTTTATCCAATCTTCAGAGAGGTGACCTACTGCACCGTCTACCTTCAGAGGCATGCCTCCCCAGCCACCCACTCCCACTCTCGGCCCTTCTCCTTACTTTGAAAGGAAACCTGTCTTGTTACACCCTAAAGAGAGTGTCCTTAATAGCAATCAGCACTTGTAAGCTTCCATACCGGTGCATTTTGTTTTCTGTTGGGCGAATGGGGCATGTGGGCGTTTGTGGATTCGGAAAGAGACAGCCGTGTCGTGTGCCATGACATTTGCACCTTCTTTGTACTGGCTTCTTTGACAGCGATGAGCATTGTTTGCCCTCCTGGGTGGTTCATGCGCTGCATTCCCTCCCGGAGCTCCTTCATCACCTTTCCCCTCTCTATTTTGTGGCTGCAGAGTGGTAGGGCCTGGTGCTTACTCGATGAAGGAATGGTAGACAACTCAGTGCTGCCTGCGATTTCTCCAGAGTCCTGGAGATCTTGTGCTCGCGTCTCTGGTTATGAAGGAGCAATTGAGAGCCCCACCTGGAAGAAATAGCTTGCAGCACTGCAGCTGACATCACAAAACTCAAGTGTGTTTTGTGTGTGTGTCCATATGTATGCAATGTGTATGGTACACACACTGCATCATTTTTTAAGGGCAGATTAAAAAAATATATATATATGTGATGTATTAAGTCAGTGGTTACCATTTGTTTGCAGGAAAAGAAAAAACAGTGTATGAGTGAAAATTTTTATGGTTGATAAATCCAGCCAAGGAGATTAAAAGGGGTTTGGATAAATTCTGGGTATAAATGCTCAGACTAAAAAAAAAAAAAAAGAAACGGCAGTTTTGCACAGTGCTTTGGTCTTGCACTAGCTTTTGTTTCTCATCTGCAAAAAAAAAGTAACATAAAAGGAAGAAAATGTACCTTTTTTATGGAATGAGTAGACTGTATGTTTGAAACTTTTGTCATAACCTCTTTGACATATAACAACCCAACAAAAAGGTGCTGTTTAGTCCTACCGTTCAGTTTATGCCCCTGAGACGTTTCCATTGTGTTTGCAAATTGTCTGGCTATAGCGGTGTTCTCCATGTTATTAGTAATTCTGTATTCCATTTTGTTAACGCCTGGTAGATATAACCTGCTAGGAGGCTAACTTTATACTTATTTAAAGCTCTTATTTTGTGGTCATTAAAATGGCAACTTATGTGCAGCACTTTATTGCAGCAAGAAGCAGGTGTGGATTGGTTGTACAACCCCTCGCTATTCTTAAAAAGTCAGGGGTGATGTAAAAAGAAAAGAATCTTTGGCTAAACATGTTAATGGCTTGTATTTTTAAGACAACAGAATTTCCAGTATGAAACAGGCTAAAAAAGCAGGAAGAAATGTGCTTTGTATGATAATGGGAAGTTTGGAATATAAAGTTTATATATTATTTATCTGTGAAGAACTGGTGCACAGGAGGAATGCTTTCTTACTGCGTTGCTGTTTTCCATCATGTGTTACCCTAGAGGTGGGATTTTTTTTTTTCCATCTGTTTCATCCGGAGGGAAATAAAAGCATCCCGAATTTTCTTCCTCTAGTCGGTTTGCTTCCCCGAAAGCTCCCCCTTGTACAGAGTGCAGGAAGCCGGAAGTCTGCACCTTCTGTCCACACACGCTCCTCCCCCACACCCACCCTTCCTCCCCCAGACCTGGCAGGTGTGCCCCGCTCCCCTTGCCAGTCACCCAGCCCTGGCAAGCCTGTTTACACTAAGGAGCTGTCCCCGGGGGCGGGGAGGCCGAGCCAGCGAGGGCGGGAAGCTCCCGCTCCCTGGGTCGTTCTCCAGCAGAGACGCCTGTTCTTGGCCACGTTTGAAATGTCACTCAGCGTCGCCCTGTCAGTGTTTCAGTCAAAGGCACTGTAGACAGGTATGGACAATACACTCCAAGAATACCGGGCTTGTGGGTGGGTTGGTGTTTTTTCCAAGTCACGTCTTTACCCCCATGTGCTGAAGAATGTGCCACTTGGCTAGTCACCTGCTTTTCACAATTGCAAGTTCAGTAATTCAAGTTCAGTGAAGGAGGGCCATGGGGAACCCACAGAGGCTGGCAGGAGGGCGAGCCCCGCGTGAGCAACGGCAGGTTGAAACCTGAAGGGTGGCCCTGACAGGACTGCGGATTTTACAGCGTGCCACTTGTGCAATACGAGGTCCTAGGGTAAAACTTTCACGATCAAGAGGGGTGTTGGAAGGAGACGGTTACCGCTCAGATGTGTGCCACTGAACTCGGATTTGAATGACTTAGTGATGCTTAATGTAATTGGGCAACTTTTTTAGCACTTTGGAAAGAGTCATCAATCTTTCTGGTAAATTATAAAAGTTTTCTGAGTGAGAAAAGGTGTGTTTGGAGTTTGTTTGACTTTTTATATTATTATTATTGTTATTAATAAAGAAAAATCTACAGCATTTTTCAGATTCCACTGAGGTAATACATACCCCTGAATTTGGTTTGCAGTTTGATACTCAGGGAAGGATGTATTCCATAGATATCCTTTCCGTGTAAAACACTAACGTCTTTGAGATAGTCACCTGCCAACTAACTTTGATTGTGTTTTCACTATGCATTCTTCAATGAAAGCTAGCTTATTTTTCCATATAGTGATACAGTTAGAGTTCTCTGCACTTTCTTCTCTCCTTTTTTTAACTCCTCGTATTATGTTCAGATGATCATACTGTCAAGGTTTATGTACATTACTGAAAATTTGTATTGTATAAAGCTTTTTGCATTACAAGGCTGTACAGGGTCATTTTGACAGTAACTGGTATATTCCTTTGCATCTTATGTTGCATTGCCAATTTCTAGTGTATCCAGTTTGGAAGTATAATATACTCTAATTAAAAAAAAAAAAGGTTGGCTATACTCTTGTTTCTTTTTCTTTCTTGAGTGCCATTCTTGGCTACTTATTAATCTGAGTTTTGTCTTGCTGTGTTCTGATATTCGAATTTCAGTGTTTTAGGTAAGTTTAGTCTCCAAGTCGTGTCTGACTCTTTGCAACCCCATGGTCTGTAGCCCACCAGCCTTCTCTGTCCATGAATTCTCCAGGCAAGAATACTGGAGTGGGTTTCCATTCCTTTCTCCAGGGGATCTTCCCAACCCAGGGATTGAACTCGGATCTCCTGTACTGCAGGCAGATTCTTTACTGTCTGAGCTACCAGGGAAGCCCTAGGAAATGTTCGCTACTAGTTACAACTATTGCAAATGCAGGTTTTGAACAGCCATGGTTCTAATGCAAACTGCTATTATGTAAATCATTCAAGGCCATTAGTATTGAGACTGTCTCATCCATCAGTACAGCTGCAAGCTGGCTCCTTCCAGAAAATACTTCGTGACACCGGAAAGTGTACACCAGCCTTACCCTCTCCTGCTTAACAGCATTTTATTGACCCCATAGCCAAAGAGGGGACTACAGATGAGTAATTCTATTTGTCTTAATGAAGTCTAGCAACTATAAGAACTGTAATAGGTGGTATGTTTTATAAGCTAAATAATAATCTATCCGAATGCAAGTTCTAGTTCCCCATTCAAAGGAAGGTACTGGAGAAAGAAACTGAGCCCAAAAGAGAGAGAGCAAGTGAGAGTGACATCAAGCGAGCAAAAACACTGATAAATGCAAACAATTTTTTAAAACACCATTTTAAAGTTCTGTTAGAAAAAAAAGAAAAAAATAAAGTTGTTAGAACATCCCCGTGAATCGGTGATGGTTGATGAAAAATGCAATGCAGCAGAAGAGAATCTGCTGGTTCACAACTTGCTTATTAATATCCTTTACTTGCAAGAAATTACAAACTGCTTCACTTTAACATGTAAAAGATGAAATTTACTTTTTATAAAGTGAGATAATGTAGGAGAAGCCACTTTGAAAACGGCCAATCATTAATCAGACACTATACTCCCCTTCGTGTTTTTATCCAGTAACTGTCTTAGGAAACTGAATAATCCTCTCTCCCTTGATTCAAATACTCAGTTGTGTTTGGTGTTTATTGAAAACACTAAAATAACTCAGACTTCTTTGCTTTTTGCTAGCACTACAGGCAGACATGACATCTCATTTTGTGTATGTATTTTTTTCCCTTAGATTTCACATCTACCTCACATTTTCCCTTTGGTTGAGAAAAGCCAGAAATAGAAAGAAAATAATCATCAGTTTGTTAGTCGTTTCTCCTGCTAATGAGCTTTCAGTAATGTTGAAAAGTGGATGGGATGGGAGCCATCCAGGATAGGACAGGCCTCATCCCCTTCCATCATCATTTACTCAGATCGATGCTCGGGGACCCCGGCACCCCCACCCAGCTATGTGGCCCCTGTTGGAATTTCACCCATGATCATACATCCTTTTACGCCTGTCTTGTTAAATAGACTGTAAGCTAAGACTCAAGGCCACGTTTTCTGTAGAGTCTACAGCTGACTGGCCCCATATGGTGGACACCAGAAACTGTCCTTGATCATTTCACAGAGCCACAGCACTGGTCATGGGAACAAGGAGAGGTGTCAAGGCTTGATGACCACTGGTACCTCCATACCCACAGTCAGAAGCGTCACATGAGAGCCCCTGGCTGCCAAAGGTCACATGGGGCTCATGAAGGACTTGCAGCAGAAGGCACATCTTAGTGGCCCAAACGCAGAATCAAGTCACCTCGGTGCGTTCAGTCCTTGGGGGTAACTCGTACAGAAGGAGAGAGGGCAGTGGAAGGGGACGGCAGCTGAGTGATCGCATCTGTTGGCAGTGGTCCGTAAGCAGCCCGGGGGCACATACAAAATAAACATAACTTCATCAGTTTTTTCATTCGTGCGTGCCAAGTTGCTTCAGTCATGTCCAATTCTGTAAGCCCATGGACTGTAGCCCGCCAGGTTCCTCTGTGGGATTTTCCAGGCAAGAATACTGGAGTGGGTTGCCATGCCCTCCCCCAGGGCATCTTCCCAACACAGGGATGGAAACCTCATCTCCTGCATTGGCAGGCAGGTTCCTTACTACCAGCACCACCTGAAAAGCCCACTAAGAGAAGGCCAAACGGGAATCCTTCCCAACAGTGCCTTAAGACCTGTGAGCAAAACTCACAGAATCAAAGAATACTCTTGGGATTCAGACTGCGTTCCAAGGTGTCACCGACCTCAGATGTTCAAGAGACCCCCGACAACACTCTTACGTCTAAAACTCCCAGAACAGAAGAATCCCACACAAAATGAGGTTTATTTTGCAAGTAATTAAAATTCACTAAGAAAGCAAATGCCCATAATGCTGGCCCTGGGGTAAATAAAGTGTGGCTCTATGGACCAAGGGGCCCATTCTTCTCCTGTCCAAGGTCTGAATGGTCTGAGGTTATCCATCAGGGCCTCTTCTTTATGAGTTAGCTGTTCTCCCATTCATAATTCTTGCCAGCTGGATCTGTAAAACAGGAAAATGTAAATCCTGCTCATGTTGGTAGGAGCTGCAAAGGAGAAAGGGAAAGTCAATTGCTGTATTGCCTTGGAATTCCTTTCTGATGGAGTTAAGGTAAGTGTAAGTTAATTCGTTTTCAACGGAATTATAGAACTTGAGCAGAGAATCTATCTCAGTTCATACTTCAATTATTTTCCCCTACACCAGTCCCTAGAGGTGGTCTTCCAGCCTCTTTAGTGAGAATGTCTGGATGACAGAGAAGAACGTGTTTTCCAACCACAAAACACATTCCTGTGGAGTTAGATCACCTGAGTTTGAAGTCTGACTCGGAAGCACCTTATAAAAAGAAAGATTGAACTAGATGGTCTCTAAGATCCCTTCCCACCCTAACAGATAACATGTATGATGATCCCATGACTCTTGCTGAACAAGCAAAAGTCAGTCTGAAGCAAAGTGGTCACCAAACAGAACCCTCACAAGGCAGTTACAGCAACAATGGCACCTCAACATTTTCAAACCACAACAGACTTAAGGGAGAAAACAATGCCTAATAATATATTTTTGCCCACTTCAGGATTTGGGAGACCTAAAATGTATGTCTTCTGATTAAACATTAGGCATCATGCTTGGATTGTCTGCAGTCATCTTGAGGGTGGCTTGGGCTTCCCAGGGGGCTCAGGTGGTAAAGAATCTGCCTGCCAAGCAGGAGACGCGGGTTTGATCGCCGGGTGGGGACGATGCCTTGGAGAAAGAAATGGCAACCCACTCCAGTATTCTTGCCTGGAGAATCCCATGGACAGAGGAGCTTGGTGGGGGTCGGACAGAGGAGTCCGTGGGGTCGCAGAGTCGGACTCAACTTAGCAATTAAACAACAACAAAATGCTTCACCTAACTATGGGTACTTAATCTGCTTAGAGGATTGGGGGTGGCCAGGTGGCATGGAAAGGCTTCCCCCTGGCCATCAGCACGCCTCTCACTCCACCCCCTCCCTTTCCCACCACTTGCTTCCAGCCTCCACCTGGTGCCGCTGTGACTGCTAAGCGCTCTGCCGACCACGTGTCGGGTGTTTTCTGGAGAAGAGCAAACGGTTTTCTTTTAAAAGGTAAGGAAAGGCACTTTAGTTTTAACCTAAAGAATATATTCTTCCCATTTTGCCACTTGTTTAGAAAGACTCTGGACCCAAGGACTCTAAGCACATTATCAATGCTTACAGGAACGTTCATTGGATGGGAAGACGACACGTGCTTTCCAGAAACATAGGAAAATGACTGACCTATGCCCCTCATCAGACAAGTAAGAGCAAACACAGGGCTAGAACCAGGGACGTTTATCTAGCCATCCTCCAGCCTGAATCCCAGAATGATGTCGCTCCAGTCTCAAAGATTTCTAGATAGGAAATGTCATCACTTGCCTTTAGAGTTCTTCTATTTTTAACTGCAATTTCTAATTAGTGGTCCACAGACTTCGCAGTGTGTGTTATAAAGGACAATCAAGCCCCCTCGTTCCCTTATGTCCCTCTTCAAATAGAAGGTTAGAACATTCTCCACACAATGAGTTTGATCAGCATTTATAGTTTGCCCCCTTCTTTTATCTCAGTGTTTTCTGGGTTCCCCTAAAAAGCTGAACCCTGAGATTTTTTTTCGGAAGTAATTCCAGAAACAAAAGTGGGAAACTAGAAAGAGTGAAGCAGGTAAGAGGGGAAAGCCAATCCCAGGGCGCTTTGGCAAGACAGTTGCTGCAGTGAAGAACTGGCATTGAGTCACCGTGGGAACCTCCTGAGGAGCTGTGTTAAAGTGTCTCAGGATTGACAAGTCACACGAGAGAAGGGAGAATTCGCCCAAGCAGCCGTGGTGTGTGTCAGTTCCCTTGCACTTCTGGCTTTGCCCATGGTTTGGAATGACTGAGAAGTTCCCCACAGACAGCTACAGAGGCGGCAAAGAAGCCAATGGTGCAGCATGGAAGAGACTGTTGGTGAAGCTGAGGGGAGGTGCTGTCAACCACACCTGACCGGAGTTGGTTGCTGCAGCGAAGGCTGGAAAAAAGCAGGTAAGTCTGTGAGATGCAGAGCCATCGGTATCTGATAAGATCGTCATATTTGGCATAAACGTTGACATCCCTTTATTAGCCTCTAAACCAATGTTGGCTGTGCATCCAACCTGTTAGGTTCACCTGAAGACCTTCTCCGTTCCCCCACTGGAAGCTGGAAAGAACCAAGACAGTGTTGGCTTGTGGTGCTACGAAAGGAAAGAGGTGGACCTGAGAAGCAGGTATTAGTAAAGGCTCTCCCACCTGTATAGCCAGAGAGAAACTATGAAATCTCTTTAGAGCCCTCCCTCCTTTGGCGTTCGCCTTTTGATTTCTCTAATGAGACTGAGTCCTTCCAGGACTTGACCGAGAGGAAATTGCTTGACGGGGACATGGGCTGTCCCCCACCTCAGAGAGCCTCCTAGACTGGGAAAGCCGCGTGAGAGCCCCACGAAGCCAGGGAAGAGCAGCCGCGCCTCAGGCTTCGCGGCCAGCCTCAAGCCCAAGCAAAAGGCATCCTGGTGGCTCTCAGAGGTCCTAGCTGATCATGAACGCTGGTCCAACAAACGGGCTGGCAGCCAGAGCCCAGCTAAGAATGAAGGAGTTGCGTTCACCTGGCATTTTCTTTATGCTCGTACCTCCCAGAGGAACGAACGTGGGGCTGAACAGGAGGTATCTGTTCTCGTGGAAAACAGCTAATTGAAAACTTTGGTGGAGATTTATTTATTTCGTCTTCTGGCTGCGCATGGGGCTTCTCTAATTGTGAAGGAGGGGCTACTCTTCCTTGCGGTGTGTGGGCTTCTCTTCGCCGTGGCTTCTCTTGTTGCGGAACGTGGGCTCTAGGCACGCAAGCTTCCGTAGCTGCAGTGCGTGGGTTCAGTAGTTCTGGTGCGTGGGCTGACTTGCTCCACAGTCATGTGGGATCTTCCTGGACCAGGGATCGAACCAATGTCCCTTGAACTGCAAGGTGGATTCTTAACCACTGGACCACCAGGGAAGCCCCCAATTGAAAATTGAAAGGTATTTCATCTTTTTTTTTTTTTCCACCTGTAACTCACAATTGGGCTTTACCTGGTGGCTCAACTGTAGAGAACCTGCCTGCCAATGCAGGATCCCCTGGAGAAGGAAATGGCAACCCACTCCAGTATTCTTGCCTGGAGAATCCCTTGAACAGAGGAGCCTGGTGGGCCGCAGTCCATGGGGCTGCCAAAGAGTCAGACATGTCTAAGAGACTAAAGAGCACCAACAACCCACAACTGGCGGTCCTTTTACTAAGGAAGATTGGGCTACGCACGGTGACACAGAACACGCACAGCACGCACAGCGTCCAGTGCAGATACGAACATAATAGACATGCATTTGTGTGAGAGCAGCCAGAGGGAAGGCCGTGAATTGTTTTATTCTGGGATTCACACTATTAAAAGATAATATTTTTCGTTCTTCCTTTGTGCTGCTAAAAATAAATACAGGCTAATGAAAGAGTATCATGTAAAAAGAATAATTAAGGGTCGAAGAAATCTTATTAAGAGAATACCCACTTGCCTATCTTTTCTACAATTAAGGAAATGGGCATAGCAATGGGTCATCATCATACTATTGGTCAAGGTCCCATCTTTTTATGGCATCAGACAAAGACCCAGCAGCCATCACCGAATATGCAAGGGTTTTGGTTACACAATGAGGCTATGTGTCTTTTTAAATGGGCAGAATAAAAATTCCCTGTTGATGAAGGGACATTATAATTTGGCCTGTCTGCCCATAAGGTAGGCTAAATTGTGTTCACCCACGATTTTGTGGGGCTTTCCTGCTGGCTCAGATGGTAAAGAATCTGCCTGCAATGCGGGAGACCTGGGTTTGATCCCTGGGTTGGGAAGATCCCCTGGAGAAGGGAATGGCTGCCCACTCCAGTATTCTCACTTGGAAAACCCCATGGACAGAGAAGGCTGGCAGACTACGGTCCATGGGGTCGCAAAGAGCTGGACACGACTCAGGGACTAACCCTTTCACTATGATTTGGTGTCACGGGACCCTGCCTTTATATAGGAACCCCTCACATTACCCATAATCCACTGCCTCCCTCATTATTACTCTCTGCATCTGTTCTCCACAACCCAGAGTTTCCAACCCAGTCTCCAGGTTCTAAAGCAAGCCTGTACAACCCATCACTTCTTCCCCCATACCCCAGACTACACTTCCACTCTAACCTTGACCAATTTCTCTCCTTTTCTTTCATTATTTAGTGAGCAATCAATACGTGGAAAGTTATATGCTGGCAGCTGGTAAGAAACGGATAAATGAGACACAGTCCCTAATATTTAGGCATTTGCTGGGATGTGCTATGCTCAGTCATTAAGTTGTGTCCGACTCTTTTGCAACCCTATGGACTGTAGCCCGCCAAGCTCCTCTGTCCATGCGATTTTCCAGGCAAGAATACTGGAGTGGGTTGTCATTTCCTCCTCCAGGGGATCTTCCTGACCCAGAGATGGAACCCACATCTCCTGCATTGGCAGGCAGATTCTTTACCACTGAGCCACCTGGGAAGCCCCTTTTAAAGTGTCTGCCAACCCACAGAAGAAACGCACATTTGAGCAAATGCACTATAATACCAGGAAAAAACTACGCATATATTGCTATAGAAATATTGAATAAAGAGCGACTACTTACAACCAGGGTGACAGGAGGCTTTCTGGGGAACGGAGAAAGCCAACTGCAGTCTCAAGACTGAGTCGTATTCTCCGAGGCGGGAAGAGTGGGGAGGGCATTCCAGATTGAGAGAACAGCTTGAGGAAAAGCAAGAAGGTGAGAAACCGCATGGCGGGCTCTGTTGTGCTAGAAGACGATAATGAAACCAAACAAAGCCAGCTTGGGTAGGGCTTTGAGTCCCTTGTTAAGGAGTCTGAACATCCAAACGACTCTCTAGTTAACAACAACTAGGAAAATACATTGAGAAGGACAATGGCAGGATCTGACCTGTATTTTAGGAAGATAATCCTAGCGGTGCTACAGGGAAGGAGGATGAAAAGGGCAGAGAGACGTGGTAGGTTCAGATACGCTACACCGAAACCACCATCTTCTCCCTGAGATGTGCCGCTTAACCGCGTCTCTTTAGACCGGGGGTCCCCAGCCTCCGCGCAATCTAATGCCTGTGATCCAAGGTGGAGCTGATGTCATAATAATAGAAGTGAAGTGCGCAACAAATGTAACGCGATTGAATCTTCCTCAAACCATCCCCCCGCCCCCAGTCAGTGGAAACTCTCTCTTCCACAAAACCAGTCCATGGTGCCAAAAAGGTTGGGGATCACTGCACTAGATCAATAAGGGACACCCACCCTCCAAGTTACCTGAGCTACAGGGGTCAACTTTGCCCCCTTCTATCTCTTCTCTTCCTTTCTCTTGTTCCCTTTCTTTGGACAGCTAATGCATCAAAGTCCTGTTCATTTTATCTGCCAAGTATTTTATGAATCTCTCCTGTCTTTCCCCTCTTAACATCTGGGTGCAGGGCCTCAGCATCCTTGCCAAAGGTCTAGAAGTAATTTCCTCTCTGAGTAGGTCATTCTTGGGTCGTAAAGGTTGTGGAAAGTGTTATTCTAGAGCTCAGACAAAGCTCATGATCAGGCTTGTAGGCCCAAAGATGGTTTTTGGAGCCAGTGGGGCAGGTGATAACACCACGGCAGCAAGAGCAACAGCAGCAAATGCACCAAAGACAGAATCTTGGGAGATGCCAATTTCCCAGGGGAAGGACGGGAAGGCACCACGGGAGACCAAAGAGCAACAATTAGAGAACCCACGGCAGAGCACAGCACTTCAGGGAGCTGTGGTGAGAGGGTCCTCTAAACAAAATCCCCCAGGAAGAGGCGGTTGAGGTTGAATCCCACAGCCTTGACCGATGATCTGCCGGCCCTCGGTGATCTTTCGGGATGCAGTGTCAGTGACAGGTTAGGGATGGAAAGCAAATTCCAACATGTTCCAGAATGAATTGCTGGTGAGCAGCTGGTGACAAGGAGAAGAATCTACCCTTGTATCAAGTTTGGTTGTTGTTGTTTAGTCATTAAGTCGGGTCCAACTCTTTGTGACTCCATGGACTGTAGCCCACCAGGTGCCTCTGTCCACAGGGTTTCCCAGGCAAGAATACTGGAGTGAGTTGCTACTTCCTTCTCCAGGGATCTTCCCGACCCAGAGATTGAACCCACATCTCCTGCACTGGCAGGCGAGTTCTTTACCACTGAGCCACCAGGGAAGCCCTATTAACTTTGACAGTGAAAGAAAAAAATCACATGTGCCTCATACTTGCCCAAAGATGTTGAACCCTCCCTTCCCTCTCGGGGAGCCCTAACCTCTCCTGATCTCCACTTCACAGTCCTTTGAAGAAGAGAAGAGTAATCTAGAATCCCAGCCACACTCCACACCAATTTCCCACATCATTTTCTGGTATAATTCATCCTTTGAAGTGCATCCGGTCTGTCTTCATGCCCTGCTCTTGCTGTCTGCCTGGACAAGTTTCTGTCAAAGATATCCACAGGAAATGGGCCGCGTGGGTAAAAGTCAGTAGTGCTTCTAAATACAACTGCCCTCTAGCTCAGACGGTAAAGAATCTGCCTGCAAAGCTGAAGCTGGGTTCGATCCCTGGGCTGGTAAGATCCTCTGGAGAAGAGAATGGCAACTCACTGCAGTATTCTTGCCTGAAGAATCCCATGGACAGAGGAGCCTGGTGGGCTACAGCCCATGGGCTCGAAAAGAGTTGGACATGACTGAGTGACCAAGTACACTGCCGCTGCTGCTAAGTCGCTTCAGTCGTGTCCGACTCTGGGACCCCATAGACGGCAGCCCACCAGGCTCCCGAGTCCCTGGGATTCTCCAGGCAAGAACACTGGAGTGGGTTGCCATTCCTTCTCCAATGCATGAAAGTGAAATGTGAAAGTGAATTCACCCAGTAGTGTCTGACTCTTAGTGACCCCACGGACTGCAGCCTACCAGGCTCCTCCGTCCATGGGAGTTTTCAGGCAAGAGTACTGGAGTGGGGTGCCATTGCCTTCTCTGCAACAAACCAATACAGCACTGTAAAACAATTATCCTCCAATTAAAAATGAATAAATAAATTTTGTTGTGTTCAGTCCCTCAGTCCTGTCCGACTCTTTGCGACCCCACGGACTGCAGCACACCAGGCTTCCCTGTTCTTCACCATCTCCTAGAGTTTGCTCAAACTCATGTCCATTGAGTCAGTGATACCATCCAACCATCTCATCCTCTGCCATCCCCTTCTCCTGCCTTCAATCTTTCCCATCATTAGGGTCTTTTCCAATGAGTCAGCTCTTTGCATCAGGTGGCCAAAGTATTGGAGCTTCAGCTTCAGCATCAGTCCTTCCAGTGAATATTCAGGGTTGATTTCCTTTAGGATTGATGGGTTTGATCTCCTTGCAGTCCAAGGGACTTTAACTTTAATAAAACAAAACAAAACGTGATGGATATGGCCAGAGAGGACAGACTCAGTTACCAACATCCAGAGTGCTACACCACGGAGGTCTAATCTTGAAATTCAAAAGAGATCGTTTACATTGGAGGCCTGGTCTCATGCTACCCTGACTGTTGCTTTCTGATGCATTGCAAAGTCCACCTTTATATGGAGCAGTGGATCTCCAACCCTTCTGGACTGTACACACTCCAGTTGAGGCAAAAGAGCTACAACTTAGCAATCTTGCTCGTACCCACTGCCAGCTTGCCAACAGGAAGAAAATAACTCTCATCAGACATAATGGAAAGAAAGGTACAGGGTTTTATGAGTTGGAAATGAAATAATCTGTTTCTTATTAAATATCATGAGAAAATTATTAATTCATGCCAGAAACACAAATATAAACATTATCATATTGAAAGCATTTCTTCTGAAGAAGACCATCTGGCAGGGCCTCACACTTTGACAAACAAGAGTGTGTGTCACCATGGTGGGCTCTTCCATTAAAGCAGTAAATTAGAGCAAGTAAAAATGGAAGGGTTTTTAAGGGGAGAGCGTTACAGTGATGGCATCTGCCAGATACTTGTCACATGTTTCTCTGGAGGTAGGCCCGCTGTTCTATGAAAACTTGAATTTTCCAGACAAGGGGTGGTGATTATTTCAGAATTTCTCCCTTTAAAATTAGATTCTCAGGAGTTCCTTGTTGGTTCAGTGCTAAGACTTGAGCTCTCAATGCAGGGGGCCTGGGTTCAATCCCTGGTCGGCAAACTAGATCCCACACACTACACTAAGACTTTGCACCTAAAGATTCTGCTGCTGCGAGGAAGTCCTGGTGCAGCCGAATAAATACTTTTTAAGTTATTAAAGAATAATGATAAATAAAATTGGATTCTCTTCATGGGGACCAAATTCCAGAAGCGTCTTTACCTACAAAAGTATTTCATTGTTTAACATAAACGTTGGTGGGAAGATGAAGGAAATTTAGAGAGAAGACACAATACAGAGTAACCAAAAGTTGAAAATATAGTATCCTGAAAATTTAAAGCAAATGCATGGTTCTTTTTCAGTAAAGTGCAGTTTTAAAAACCTCACACTGTCACTTTTTTTTTTGTAGGAAGGCAGAAGAGATCTATAATTTGGAAAACACGCCCCTCCCTGCAGACAGATAGAACAGTGGTTACACACAAAGTGGAGGAAATCTTGCACTCCAGAGAAGAAGAAATGCTGACGGCAGCTTGAAGAAACACCCGATTCCCTTGAGGATCCACATGAATGGTTTTCACTATTTGCCCTACATTCTCAGAAGACTCTGAGGGACTTCCCTAGCGGTCCAGTGGCTAAGACTCTGAGCTTCCAATGCAAGGGATGCCATTTCGATCCCTGATCAGGGAACTAAGATCCCACAGGGCCGCATGGCAAAAAATAAAAGATGATCACAGATCACTCGTTAAAAATAGAAGACTCTGACCTTAATTTTGCTCACATCGTGCGCCTTCACTTGTCTGAGGTCCTACTGCTGATAATCAGTGCTATGTTGGTGCCTTTCCCAAATCTCTCTCCCCTACGTCATACATCAAATCACTGGGTGGTCCTAGAGAATCTCTGAAGAACAGTTCCTCAGTCTAGAAGAGCAGACGTCAGCAGAGCTGATCCTCATAGGCTTCTACCACTTGAGAGTTCACTCCCATCTTGGTGCTAACCCAAGACCAGCAGGCATCTACCTCCCAAGCTCAGTCACTATGTATGGAGTGGCCTGAAAAGGATGACACATCAAAATGGTATTCATAGGCTATGCTGCACTACTGCTTACTCAGGAAAGTCTCAGATGCTGGTGAGAGTACCACTAGCATCTACCAACAAGGAGGTCCGAATCTGTCTGGGCACGGGGGCTGCATGGTAGTTGGGGCTGCTCAAGCCCTGTGTGCTGTGTGCTAAGTTGCTCAATCCTGTCTGACTCTTTGTGACCCCATGGACTGTGGCCTGCCAGGCTCCTCTGTCTATGGGGATTCTCCAGGCAAGAATACTGGAGTGGCTTGCCATGCCCTCCTCCAAGGGATCTTCCCAACCCAAGGATCGAACCCAGGTCTCCCGCATTGCTGGTGGATGCTTTACCGCTGAGCCACCAGGGAAGCCCATGAATGCTGGGGTAGCGTATCCCTTCTCCAGGGGATCTTCCCGATCCAGGAATTGAACTGGAGTCTCCTGCATTCCCGGCGGATTCTTCACCAGCTGAGCTACCAGGGAAGTCCACTCAAGCCACTCACGGTTCAGTCAGGAGAGTGAGTAATTCAGTTTACAGGCTGCATATGCTTCTTGTCTCTTCACAACAACCATGTTAGTGTGTATATTAGAAGTGGAAGAAACAGCCCCCACACAAGCCAAACCTCCTAGGAGGATTTGGACCTTTAATGTTAGCACCGATATTCTTCATATTTTAAAATGTTTACTAACCATCTTCCGTGCTTTCCAAAAGGTAAGACATGCACATGATAAAAACTGACCCAACGATGATGTTTATGGAAGAATAATGTAATTTTGTTTGCATCTTCTGCTTTTGTTTGCTCACAGATGCTCTTTGGTGTTGAGCCTTTTCTAAGTCTCCCTCCTGTGTGCTGCGTATCAGTTCCAATGGGTGGCCCAAGAGAATTTATGGAATGAATTCCTCAGGCTAGAATAGTAAGCGTCTATGGTGTGGGTGGGGCGGGGGTTGGCAGAGCTTCCTACACCAGAGCTTAAGCCAAGGGTCCTGGCCAGCTATAAGCTTGGTCACTGTGCCGTCCTCTTTACCCAAATTTATGATCTGCTCAGGACAGCTCACTTGGTGACAAATTAGATTACAGAAATGAGTGAACCAACTATTTGCCTATGCTTCTTATAAGCTATTAGTCATAAAAAAGAATATTTAGGTAGGTAGATGAAGGATGAGCCAAAGAGAGAAAGAGAGTTACAGAGAAACGCAAGACTGAAGCATCTAATTTCATTTCCTCATTATATAAAAGAAGAGGGAGAAGGTCAGTGAGGAGAGAGACACAGAATGAAACAAAAGTATTTGCTTAAAATTTTATAAAAAAAAATAATTGTTTCTATAACTCATACTAACTCAAGAGAGTCTTGTGGTTCAGTTTCAGCACCAAATCACAGGAAAAGTTTCACAGAAAAAAAAATAATTAACAAAAATTCGAGCTTCAGCTTCTTCATAAAATACCAAAGAAGGGAGTACATTCTTGATGTATATCCAAAGATCTTAAAGATCCTCTGACGACATTTTCCTCACCTCGCTGGCAATGGATGCTTCCAAACCTTACTCTTCTCCCTCTCTTTAGAACCCCTTAGAGTTACCCCAATGTTCAGGCCACATGACCCCTTCTCTCTCCCCAGAACTTTATTATACAGGTCAATATAACCTTTCTGGCTTTTTCCTCAGCACCCCACATCCTAGAACTAAAGGCTTGAGCCCTCAGATTGAAAGAGCCTATCAGTATTGAGAAGGATAAGCTTAAAAACTAAATTAACACACAGAGATATCATAATAAAACTCCAGAAGATCAAGGTGACAAAGACAGTCCTAAAAGAGTCTACAAAAGAATGAGTCAGATCAATCATAGCAGTTTCAAAAAAAAAAAAATAGGGCAAATAGCTTTGATATGCTCAAGAAAAAATAAATATGAACTTAGAGTTTCGACATCTCAGACACAAAAGCCCTCAGGAAAATTTACTATCCACAGGTACTTTCTGGTGGAGAGAGCAGAACCTACCAGAGGGTGCACTCCAGCAAGAAGAAAAATGAATCCTAAAGGTAATCAAGGGGGCAAAGGAGAGTATATTCATTTTTTTATTTTTGTAGTCAAAAAGTAAATTTGTTAAAAGGTTGGGGATAAAGAAAAATCGGAAATGCAAGTTAATTCTTTACTTTTATATCCATTCCTTTTTATCTTTGTATAACATGTCATTACAGTTTACAAAATGCTTTCAGATAAACTGTCAGTAGCTGTAATCACAGGACCTACACAAATATGTTCTGAGATGGACCATGCTGGAACAAATAACAATTCTAATAAAATCTGAAAATGCCCTTCCTGGGGGTGGTAACGCTCTTCTTGCTGTGGAAGCTGGTTGCCTCGCACCAGTCACCACGATGACAATGACAGCAACTCTGAGAAGGGGTGGTGAGTGCCAGGTTTAGCAGCTGATTGCTTTTTCTTCCTCTGTCTACCAAGTTGGACTAGACTATGAATTGGTAGGGAAGGAGCTGAAGAGAGGTAAGAACTCTAACATTTCAAGCCAGCTGAGGCTCTGAAGAGGGGCTCATTAGAAGACCAGGCTAAGAGGGTGGAGGACTAAAGGCCTTGTGCTGCCAGGATGAAGCCAGTGGGACCCAGAGATCTCAGGCTCTGCAGAAGCTTCTGCTGAGAGGCCCGTGGTCCTACTGCCTATGATGACACACACCATGGATCTAGGGCTTGGAATCTCTCGCTTGGACTTTTTGACGCCATCCTGATGTGTGCCAGAAAAAGAGTGGCTGCCAAAAAGCAAGCATTTTCCCATCTCTAAAAATAAAATGCGGGCACCACTTCAGGCCCTGTTGCCAAGACCCAGCCCTTCCCAGGATAAACAATAGGTGGCCAAGCTGACTGGAGGCAGGCACTGGGCCTTGAAGTAAGCCTAGATCTAGCCTGAAATGCCAAGAGCGGACATGTGCAGCTGTTAAGCTAGAAGCCAGAGGGGGCCCTCGCTTCTCCACAGCTGATGGAGGGCAGCTCCAGCGCCCCCAGCCAGAGACCAGGTGTGGCCCACTCGGGTTACCCCAGCAACCTTGACCCAGCTGAGGTCACAGAGTTCCCACCAACCCCTGCCCCCAGAGCCCTCAGGGTGCGCGGTGACAAATCTGAGGGCTTGCGTGGTCTTGTGCCGAGAAAGTTGCCTGGGAAGGAAAGTTCCACCGGGATCTATCTGCATTCATCACTCAGGGCTATGGCCATCACCTGTCAAAACCCATCACGCCCCGCCGAGGGCCCTCACCTGCTGGCCGCAGGCCCCACAAAGCACCTTCGTGTGGGGGTGATGCTATAATAACTCATCCTTCCCACTCTAATTGCCTCCCAACTCGTCAAATGCTTCTGCACCGCTTATTCCAGCCCCTGCGCCTTGTCATTAGGGTTCAAATCTTCCCAAGACCATAAGCTTGGCTTTTTGCTCATTTGGGGTGTTAAAAAAAAGGCTAAGAGGGGGTTAGGGGAGGAGAGGGACTAAATATAGCAAATATTTGCAGGCATAATCACTCCATAAACATGCTTCAGTGGAAGGGAGTGTAGGGCCGACCCAGATGACGGATGTCATTCACCAGAGTGTCACATCATAAATAAAACTGAATGAGCCCATTCTCCCTCAGAACCAAGAGTAACGCCTGTTCACACTATAAATATTTATGTAGTCATGGTCCTTAAAAGACTGTGTTTTTCCAGGTAAGTAGATTTTAATGAAAAAGTTAAGCAGAGCTTTTCCTGCCATTACGGAATAGTCACTGTAGCTTTTTGACATGGTATTCCACTGCAAGGAGAAGGAAGAAGAAAGAAGAAAAGGGAAAAATCAGGCTGCCCTCCATGAGGCTTCTGCGTGGGATCTCATTTATGCCAGTCAAGGTGCATTCTCGTGCAGAAAGTGACAGCCTTCAACGGGGTGGCCGACACCAGAGGAAGCTCTATGGGCCTCCGTTGGACCCAGGGCCTGTGTGATGAAGGGAGCGCGACAGACCCTTGTCCCCCAAGTTCAGACCCCCTCCCCCCACTCTGCCAGGAGAGTCGGGCGCCCTAGCTCTCTCCGCTCTCTCCGCCTGCCCCTTAGGACCAGAAAAAATGTACACCTCAGCCCATTACTGTGCTCATTGAAGAAGAATTCTCAGAATTCCAAGATGTGTGCCTGAGTGTCTGGGGTGTTTATGTAGATATGCTGCTCTTATCTACTCCTCCTGATCACATGAGCCAGGGCAGCCCCCAGAAACCCTGCCAGCCTCTGATCTACTTTTGCTGCACTCCACACCTCACACCACTTGTCAAGGGGAACTCCCCCCCGCCCCGCGCCCCCATCACCGTGGGCTCCCGGCACCACTGCCACCCTCCCCTCCTCCAAGACACTCCTGCCACCTGGAGTTCCCAAGCCACCGTCT
>NW_011494756.1:2736731-2747023 GCF_000754665.1 Bison bison bison | reverse complement strand
ACTTCAAGGCACCAAAACCCTAGCCCAAGTCCATCGAGCTGGTTTCTTTCCCAGGGATGGCCTTCTGCCCAGGCTCCCTTCCCCTCCAAACCTCAGGGTGGCCCCTGCTATGTCAGCCTGAACTGGCCTCTTCGGGAAAATGTGATCCTCTGGCTCTAGTCTCGGGAAGTCTTGTTTCACAAAGAACAAGAGTCTCTGGTTTGGGGCGGTGAGTCACGGGCAGCCTTGACCATGCCTATCTGGGGAGGCTGAGGCTGCCATGTATGGCCCTTGCCCACCCACCTCTCCGGGTAAGTTGGAGCTCTTTGCCAGGACAGCCTGAGTCATAAAACTCAGCACATTCTTTAGGCGTTGGATAGTCTTTCCTTGTTATTACTTCGCTTTTGTTTTATGTAGCACCTGGTTTCATTTTAAAAATCCAAATAAAAATCTCATGGATGGGGCTCGGGTGGGCTGGGGGGTTAGGAAGGAAGGAAAAAGAGAAAGAAAGGCGTGAAGCCTAGGTTAAGGGACGGAAGAAAGGGCTGGAACTCCCCAAATATGCAAGACCCAGGCAGGACAGGGAGTTAGCTGCAGGGCAAAAGGCAGGAGAGAGAGAAACATGGAGAATGTGTTACGATTGAGCTGAATTTGATGACTCCTTTTTCTGTCCATGATAAAGCACTTGATGTCCAAGTCTTTCCCCACATTAGGCCCCAGTTCTGAGTTAGTCCTTTACTCATGAGCCATGTGGATTGTCCCTAAACCCTACACTTTGGGAGTTTCCTCAATAAACTGACAGACTTATTCATGATGAATTCCAAGGAACTTTTCAGTTACAACACTGTGATTCCACAAACCAATCAGCTCCCTTTTTTCTTAGACCACAAAGCCCAACCCCAATTAAGGGACTATTTTTCCAAAAGCTAACATTTTTTTTTTGGTCTTTGTGGGAGGGGGAGGGGGGTGGTAGAGGAATGGGGCCCAGCAAAGGAGACGGTGTAGACCCAACCATATAAATGTTGCTGGTTAAACTGAATTTCTGTGGCCAGGTTCGTCTGCAAAATCATCTCTAAAACTGTTCACATCAGGTTTTTTAAAGAGTGCTGTTCTAATAAGCTATGCCTGCATACAGAAAAAAAAAAAAATCCACAGATACTGAAAGAATGAATAATACCTATTGACACAGAGAATTGTATTTCCTTGGAGTAGTAAAACATTAATTAAAGTGTAAGACCAGGAGCATTAGGCAATTAGACCTTCATGAGAAATGGAGTATTTCCTGTCGTATCAGTAAACAAGGAAGTAACAGTCGTCAGGATCACAGCCCTCCAACATAAGCCCTGAGGGTACTCCAGAAGGAGACCTGGCAGCCATTAGGCTATAGCCACTCCCAAGGATGCTCAGGATGTAAAAAAATACACAAGATATTGGCCCCACATGGCTGAGATGCAATTGAAAGGAATAATTTCAGTGAGCCCAAAACTAAGATCATGGCATCCAGTCCCATCACTTCATGGCAAACAGAAGGAGAAATAGTGGAAACAGTGGCAGACTTTATTTTCCTGGACTCCAAAATTACTTCGGACAGTGACTGCAGCCAGGAAATGAAAAGACACTTGCTCCTTGGAAGAAAAGCTATGACCAACCCAGACAGCATATTAAAAGGCAGAGACATCACTTTGCCAACAAAAGTCCATATAGTCAAAGTTATGGTTTTTCTAGTAGGCCTGTACAGTTGCGAGAGATGTACCATAAAGAAGGCTAACCACTGAAGAAATGATGCTTCTGAATTGTGGTGCTGGATGCTAGTGGTAAAAACTGCCTGTCAATGCAAGAGATAGAAGAGATGCATGTTGGGTCCCTGGGTCAGGAAGATCCCCTGAAGGAGGGCATGGCAACCCACTCCAATATTTTTGCCCTGAGAATCCCCATGGACAGAGGAGCCTGGTGGGCTACAGTCCAAAGGGTCACAGAGAGTCAGACATGACTGAAGCGACTTAACACTCACGCACACTGGAAAAGAACCGAGAGTCTCTTGGACAGCAAGGAGATCAAACTAATCAATCCTAAAGGAAATCAACACTGAATATTCTTTGGAGGGACTGATCCTAAAACTGAAGCTCCAATTCTTTGGCCACCTGATGTGAAGAGCTGACTCACTGGAGATGACCCTGATGCTGTGAAAGATTGAGGGCAAGAGGAGAAGGAGTGTCAGAGGATGAGATGGTTGGATGGCATCATCAACTCAATGGACATGAATGTGAACAAACTCTGGGAGATAGTGAAAGGTTAGCCTGGCGTGCTGCAGTCTACCGGGTCTCAGAGTTGGACATGACTTTGCAACTGAACAGTAACAACAGATTCATGCATCTTCCCATCATAGAAAAGCACTAAATTCCTTAACTTGGGATATCTGGTTTTCTTTAATTAACAATAATCATTTGATAGTTAGACTACTGCCCTTTGCTATAAAACTTCGTATAACCTGGCTCCTTCCCTCGCCTCTTCTGAGCAATTCTCACTGTGTCACTTGACATGCTGTCTCCTGAGCTTGAAGTCTTTACATTGCCCACCAAATAAAATATAACACTCAATTTTTAAATTGTGAATATTCTTTAAATCTGGAGAAGGAAATGGCAACCCACTCCAGTATTCTTGCCTGGAGAATCCCAGGGACAGAGGAGCCTGGTGGGCTGCTGTCTATGGGGTCGCACAAAGTCGGACACGACTGAAGCGACTTAACAGCAGCATAAGCATTCTTTAAGTCGACATTCAACAGAGGCCTTTACCTCCCTCTGCTCAAGAGCTTCTCCATGAAGCTGGCCAAGGCAAAAATCCTGGAGGTTTCTGAGTGGCTCCAAGGCAGCAGTTTTAAAGCAGTTTGGCGCCCTTAATGGAAACCATACGAAGGGATCCTGGGAATCAGACCAGAAGGCTTTCGGGGATAGTACTTAGCCTAACCTGGGCTAAAGAACAAAAATAACCACTAGGAGGTTTGGGAAGGGTTGGGAGAGGGACGAGGTAGAGGTGGTGGTACGACTTTTAATTGCCTTTTCTATTTAACAGAAACCATGTGGAGAAGGTCTGTTTGCTAAACGGGAGTAAACCCGGCAGCAGGCAGAGAGCAGGCTAGGGGGGTGCGGAGGAAGAGGGGTAGGGGGCAGCTACTTCCATAACCACACGAGATTCAGCTTCCCCCTCGGTGGGACAGCAGTCGCGGGGCCCTTGGCTCCCAGGACAGCGGCGATGGCTTCCCCCGCATAGTGTCTCCGCAGGGGTGATCTCCCTCTAGGGCGCTCGGCAGAGGCACAGGCTGGGGCGGCGGGGTCGTGGGCAGTGCGGGGCGGGGTGAGGGACTGGCACATCGAGCCCGGGTGGGGCCAGAGGGGGCGTTGGGAATGCAGCGGAGGAGGGTCGTAGAACTGGAGGAGGAGGAGCCGGAGAAGGCGACGGATCTCTGCACGGAGGAGGAGGAGGATCGTGGAGGGAGGGGGCTGACCTGGAGAGGAGGAGAGGCGAGAGAGAGGCGGAACTCAGCCCGAGGAACTCCGAGAGGAAGACCGCGGTGGGGCGGGGCTGGAGGTGAGATGTGGGCGGGGCTTGTGGGACGCGAGGCCGCTCTGCAGGGACGAGAAAGGCCGCGATTCGCTCCGCCCCCAGATCTCGCCCCCGCAACGCCGCCAGCCGCCCCCTCCCGCCAACTTGCTTCTCCGCGGCCCCTCGCGGGGAAGGAAGCTGGTTGTGCGAGGCTTGCTGTACGAGGCTGCGGCTCTGGCGACGATTGCTCTGAATACAAAAGAGCCTTTCTCACGCCCTTGCGCCCTTCCCCGCCTGGGGCGCCCAGATGGACTGCACTGGCTCCTTGGACGCTAGAGCCGACAGCTGTCGGGGCCACACCACCATTTCTGTGGTTCTTGCAGAGAAGCCTGCTTCCAAGTCTTTACAGAAAAGTTTAATGATCAGTATAATGATAACTTTGGTCCCCTCTTCCAGTTTGAGAGAAAAAACAAATTGAGGGATGAAGGCTTTTGATGTCCGGTAAATGCCCAAGAAAACCAACCTGCCTAGGTCCGTGTCTTCCCGGGCCCACTCATACCTCCAAGTCGTTAATAAAGCAGGCTCAGAGCCGCCAACTTTGTGGCTTCGCTTTCCAACTCAGCTAAACGAATGACGAGAATGGTCCTTTCCGAGTATAAACGACTTGATCAGCTTCTGAGCCTCCAGATGAACTAGTCTTGCTTATAGAATCACTTGGTTCACGAAACTGGGGGAAAAAAAAAATGGCCCAGTTGTCAGCACTCGCCCATCCGCTAAGGTTAGTTTTTGCACAGTTGGGAATTAAATTGCCAAGACATCGATGACGAGCAGAAATTGGGATTGTTCCAGCATTTTCTTCCATCTCCTTTAATTTGTCTATTTCATATATCGTGTCTGTGTCAGGAAGGCCAGATCAATAAGCAGGAGAGGAAAGGGGGGCAAGAACTCTTAGAATCAATAACCGAATCATTGATCTCCTGGAATCAATAACGGCACCCGTTCACTGCTGCTGCTGCTGCTGCCCTTTAATCATCCTTTAGCGGTAAGAGTATTTCCCCTGTCTTCCCTACCATCCTTTTAGTCCAGATAGCCCTGGGTGTGGATTTCTCTACTTTCCAGTGTTACAGCATGAACTTCTTGAAGATAGAACCCAGAAATATAAATATTTAGAAGATGGCTACCAAGCAAATACTTTTTAAAGTGAAAATATCGTTAATGATGGTTGAAATTTTCATTCAGTCCTTAATGCTACGGATGAAGATCATAATATAAAAATTGATTTTGCTTTATTATATAAGTTAAAAATGGTGATTTCTTTTATTCAGAATTTTAGGCCCAAGGCTTCCCAAACAAGGAGCCCGTGTTAATTGTGTGGGGTGTGCCCGTGTGTGTTGTACTTTCAGCTTCTTGTTGCACCATAAAAACAAGAGCAGGATGTAATGTCATTAATTTGTCGGGAATTGTTGACTTAAAAGAGGCTACTGTGAGTATAGAGCATTCACTTTAGGGGAGGGAGGGCGGGGAAGCCCCTCGAAGAGACAGACAACTGTCCCCCCCGAACAGCTGCGGACACTGGCAGTGGAATGGCTTGGAACGAGTACAACTCTGTGCAGCGAGAGGGACTTATTTATTTAACAATAGTTAATGATTCTCCCAGGCAACTCCCAGGAGGCCCGCTCGCAGTAAACACACTTTCAGGAAATCAGCTACCCTTCCTAGAAGCCTGCACCAACCCTTCAGTGAAGGGAGGTCCCTGGCTATCTGCATAATACGACATTCAGTGGATTGCCCAGCTTCAAATGCCCCGGAATAATTCTTTCCACAGCTTACCACAGCTCTGCCCTCCTGAGCTAGGAAAGTTACCGAGTCCTAAGGCAAAAAAAAAATAAAGACAAATATGCCATTTCTGGAATACCACCATTCTAGTTACCTGGGAACCAAGTGGGCTGTTTAACCCGGTCCCGTTAGCTAAATGTATCAGATAAGCTAGTTGGTGCCCATAGACTAGCATTTTCCCAAGTGATATCTATCTATACTGTCTGTACTGGTAGTTCTTGTGATAATGTTAGGTAGTACTTGAATAACATTTTTTATTTTAATGGTCAGAGTTTTTTTTTTTTTCTAATATACATAACTAGCATACCAAACTGATGGTGCTATAAATATAATTACTTAGGGTGAGGCCACATTTTTTAAAGTCAATTTAAAGAGAAATTTTAATAAGCAAAAGTAATAAGATAGCAAAAGTCATTATAACTTTTTTTTTTTTTTTAGGCCGCACTGTGAGGCATTTGGATCTTAGTTCCCTAACCAGGTATGGAACCTGTGCCCTGTACACTAGGAACACTGGACCACCAGGAAAGTCCCTGTAACTTTTATATTAAATGAAGTAAAGTCAGTAGGGTGCTTGTAGAAACCAGTTTTTATTCTTTCTCTAAAAGTGTCTGCTAGAACTCCTGTGATAGCGGAAGAATCCCATTGTCACCTCCTGCTTAAAATTACTGGTTTGGAGAAAGTCTGAGCAGGCAAGACAAAGCCTGGGCTCTAGAGACCCATGTCAGGGGGAGCAGGGCCAGTATATAGCGGGTGGCAGGATGGGCACATGACCTGGGTGGGTGGGTCCCCCAAAGGGAAGGACAGTCTGAGAACTTATTGCCTTTTTCACACGAGGTGGAATCCAGCAGATCCCTGCCGTCACTGATGAGCATTTAGACGGTACAAGAGAAGTTCCAGTCCCTCTACGCCTCTTTGAGGCTTGTTTCCAAAATAAGAGACCAACACAAGAAATGTTCACGATACTTTTGGGAAGACTGCTTATCAAAACAGTCTGTTTCCAGAGTTGTTTCTATGTGTCACATGACTGTAAATGTTGGATTACCTTCACACCGACTCTAAACATATATACACCTCCACCCTGGAGGATACACTATGCAGAATTGTTGACACTCCCAAGGAGCCACTGTTGGGTGACAAGCAAAAAGATTCTTACGTGTTTCAGGAGCTCTCTCCTTAGAAGACTGTACTTCATCAGGCTCTTCGGTGCTGGCTTTTTAATTCTCGCATCTAGCGTAGAGAGACAGACTGCTAGTGGGCTAGGTACTCATGGTAAAGTCTATTACAGTAGGAATAGATGAACTGTACTCCTAAACCATTTTTTAATCAATAGTTCCATATACACTAGGAGAAGGCAATGGCAACACACTCCAGTTACTCTTGCCTGGAAAATCCCATGGACGGAGGAGCCTGGTGGGCTGCCATCTATGGGGTCACACAGAGTCGGACACAACTGAGCGACTTCACTTTCACCTTTCACTTTCGTGCATTGGAGAAGGAAATGGCAACCCACTCCAGTGTTCTTGTCTGGAGAATCCCAGGGACGGCGGAGCCTGGTGGGCTGCAGTCCACGGGGTCGCACAGACTCGGACACGACTGAAGTGACTTAGCAGCAGCAGCCGTACACACTGCCTGCTTCACACACACACTACCCACCTTCCCTCATCCGCAACTTCTGCCTCCAGCACAACCTTCTCACATGTAGTCTTTTTTGGAGCTGCCGCTGTCAAGTGGCTCTGTGGGAATTCTGTTTTTATGTCTGCATCCTACCATCCTTCCATTTAGCTTAGGAGAGGTTTGTGTGTGTGTGTTAGTCGCTCAGTCATGTCCGACTCTTTGCGACCCCATGGTCTGTAGCCTGCCAAGCTCCTCTGTCCATGGGATTCTCCAGGCAAGAGCACGGGAGTGGATTGCCATTCCCTTCTCCAGGGAGAGGTATGTACAATGAAGTAATAAAGTGTGTGATGGGAGGAAGGAGGCAGAAATGCAAAAGGCCTTAAATGGCTTCAGACTCTGGAAGGTATGAAAATATCTGATAAAGATCATAATTAAAAGCAAAATGTGGATGTAAAGTGGTAGTTTCAGATCAGACTTACATGGTCTTTCATAACCTGGAGGAGGACGTGCTGGAGGAAAATCCCCAGACAGAATTTGGTGTGCCTATGAAGAAGAGATGAAAACAAATATCAACCAATTTCACAACAATAGAAATTTAATCACATTCTTTTTCCACTGTTGTCCTCCCCATTCAAAAGGCACTTTGATACTGCTGTCAAAAGCCACCATAGCAAAATACTAATACTAAAATGAAAAGACAAAATTGGAGAAAATATTTATAAAATTGGACAGCTATCCTTATATGCAAATATAACATAACTATCCTTATATGCAAATATAACATAACTATCCTTATATGCAAATAGCTTATACAAAGTAGTTAGGAAAAAGCTAAACACCCCAATAGAAAGGTGGTCAAAGGAAGTGAATACGATCGATCGTCATTGCTCATGGATTCCATTCCAGATCAATGCTTACAGTGCTTTTGAGATCATTCAAGGACATGCCCAAAGTGGCAAACAGTTGGAGTCACTCGGCATGCATGTTCTTGGTAGAGGCCTGACAAGAGCATGCTCTGCCTTCTTGTTTCAGTTCTGGTTCTGTAAACAAGTGACCCTTTTGCAGCCTATCTAGTGCCACACCTTCCGGCTTTTCGTGCCTTTTGTTAATGACCTCCCTGTTCTAAACGGCCCCCAGGTGCAGAGCAGACGTGCTGCTTAGTGTTGCTAAGTGCGAGAAGGCGGACGTGCCTTACAGAGAAAATACGATTGTTAGATAAGCTTTGTTTAGCTTATCTAACAAGTTTGGAGAAGGTGATGGCAACCCACTCCAGTGTTCTTGCCTGGAAAATCCCATGGACAGAGGAGCCTGGTGGGCTGCCGTCTATGGGGTCGCACAGAGTCGGACATGACTGAAGCGACACAGCAGCAGCAGCAGGCACAAGTTATAGTGCTGTAGGATCAATGTTAATGAACCAACAATATACGTCAAATAAGGTGCTGTTAAACAGAAACACAAACTTAGGTATTGATCAGTTGGTGAAAATCGTATGACCAGAGGCTCACAAGAAAGAGACCCTGTATTTCTCTTAGGAGCAATAGTTCCGTATTCCCTGAGTCATGTTAGTAGACACTTTAAAAAAGATAACTACCTTGAATAATGAGAACTGACTATAATTCAAGAAAAGAGTATGAATAACTAGTAAACAGAAGATGCTCAACCTCAATGATAAAGAAATGAAAATCAAAAGAAAATTGAACTATTTTTATCAAACTAGAAAATATTAAAATTATTTTAAAAGCCAGCATTAGATAAAATATAGGAAAACAGGCACTCGTGAGCTGCTGTTTCATAAAACCAATGTTCTAAAAGGCAATTTGGCCATAAATCAGAATTTAAAATAAGTATGCCTTCTGACCCAATAATTCTGCCTATAGGAAAGTACTCTGAGATGATGATTGCACAATTATAAAAAATTTACATTCAAATTTACTGGTTCCCACAGAATTTGTAAGTTACAAATTTGAAAAGCCTAAATGCCCAGCAATATGGCATATTTTTAAAATGATACATCCAGTGAATAGAATATTATGTATATATTAAAATAATGATTATGTTAACAGTGAAAGAGGTCCATGAAAACCTTAAGTGATTAAAGCAGACTACAGAGGACAGTGGATCCCATCAGTGTATTCTATGTGTATGACTGTGTACATCTTTAAAAAACTTCTTAATTGTTTTGGCTGTGCTGGGCCCTCGTTGCTGCGTGGGCTTTGCTCCAGTTGTGGTGAGCAGGGTCTCCTCTCTAGTTGTGGTGCCAAGCCTCTCATTGCCCTGACTTCTCTTGTTGAGGAGCACCAGCTCTAGGAAGGAGGGCTCCAGTGGTTGCAGCTCCCAGGTTCTAGAGCACAGGCTCAGAAGTTGTGGCACAAAGCCTTAGTTGCTCTGTGGCATGTGGGGTCTTCCCGCCTCAAGGATGGAACCCATGTCTCCTGCATCGACTGCTGTTTTCTTTACCACGGAGCCACCAGGGAGGCCCCCTGGGAGCATCTTTATGTACACATAAGTATAGAGAGAGATATCTAAGGAAGATCACTAAAATATTAATGGTGGTTCATCCCTGGGAGGAGGGAAAGGGTTTCAGGTAACTTTTACTTTGTCTCTGTTTCTCTGTATTATTTGAAAGTTTTCAAGCAGAGAAGAGCTGCTTTTGTTTTTAACTGTCGATGTAGTAATGTATAGTTATTGTCACACATGGGAAAGAGGGAAAATTCATGACTGTGAAAGAAGCAGAGAATCATCATCTCACAACTCCTGTTGGTAATCTTATATCTCCATCACCTAGAAGAAAGCTAAATGTATAATAAGCACTCAAAAATAAATGTTCCGTGAATGAATATATTAACAACTTCATTCCGCTCCAGTTTGTTTGTTTTCTAATTAATAACGACAAAGCAGTATGCAGTCATTTAAACTCTACACGTAAACAATCAGTGAGAAATGTTGGACTCACCACTCCATGCTTGACAATAGATGAATTTTTAAAGGAACTGCTTATATGCGGTAACAGTCCTGCATGCAAATGAAGAAGAAAAACCAGGATCAAACCCAGTGTTAGAATAAAATTTCTTACATTCCCAATTAGGCTATACCAACAAATTGTAGCCTGGTGGGCTGCCATCAATGGGGTCACACAGAGTCGGACACGACTGAAGCGACTTAGCAGCAGCAGCAGCAGCAAATTGTACACACATCACTTATTTCCCTTTAGAATCTGATCAACAGAAAAGTAAGAAGACAAAGCTGTGACTAAAAGTTAACTCATATAGTAAACATTCTGGAGCTCCCAGGGTGAGTGGGTAAAAATTTTTTTTTTTTTTTAA
>NW_011494756.1:2733230-2736631 GCF_000754665.1 Bison bison bison | reverse complement strand
TTATTTTTTTTTAGCTTTATAATGTTATTTATTGTTTATCGGTATACAAAAAACAAACTATAAGATTTCAAACTCATGTTCTCTTAAATGTTTTCTGAATTATTCAGGCAAACAAAGAACTCATCTCATTTGTGTGTGTGTGCAAACCTAATATCCCTTAGCAAAAATTTTCCCAAGTTTTGTGTGGTCTCAGGGTTATAATTCTGTTTGATTTTTCCAGTACCAGTAGCACAAGAGCACCCATGTCTGTGATGCCTGCTTTCTCTCACTGGCTTGCCTTTCCCTTGGTGGGCATAGACCAGCCATCCTTTACTGTCTTAGTCAAAGAAAATCCTATTGGCAACAGCCAAGAAGACATTGAAATTATTTGAATTTACAGCTTAAAAATGTTATCAGAGTAATTCAGTTTTACATGTCCTTTGGCTTTCTCTATAAGGTTTTCTTGAAGTAAGTCTAAAATTGGGCCTGTGTTCAGTATTAATTTTCTTAAATTTTAATTTAGCTACAAAATAATTCTTTATGTCCCCTCTCCCCCATGAGAAAGAAAAATTAACCTTTTTTAAGTGTTCCTCTTTTTTCAAGATTTTAATTTTTTAGAGCAATTTTAAGTTCACAACAAAACTGAGAGAAAGATACAGAATTCCAATATATTCCCTGCCCCAACACAGGCATAGCTTTCCCATTATTGGCATTCCCCCACCAGAGTAGTAACCATTGTTGCACCTGCTACACCGACAGTGTACTAATAACATCATAATCACCCAAAGTCCACAGTTCCCATTACAGTTCACTGTTGGTGTTGTACATTCTGTTATTGTTTAGTCTCTAAGTTGTGTCTGGCTCTTTCGTGACCCACGTGACCCCACCAGGCTCCTCTGTCCATGGAATCCTCCAGGTGAACACTGGAGTGGGCTGCCATTGCCTTCTCTGGGGGGCCTTCCCAGCCCAGGGATCGAACCCACATCTCCTGCATTGGCAGATGGGTTCTTTAATCACTGAGCCACCAGGAAAGCCAGTACATTTATGGGTTTGGACAAATATATAAAGGCATGCACCCATCATTATAGTATTACACAGAGTTTTTTCACTGTCCTAAAAGTCCTCTGTGCTCTGTTTATCCATCCCTGTGTAAACTTTAGAATCACTTTGTTGATATCCACAAAATAACTTGTGGTTTTGATTGGGATTGCACCAAATCTAATTTCAATTTCTACTTGTTCATTGCTAGTATATAGGACAGCAATCAAGTTTTATATATTAACCTTGTATCTTACAATCTTCCTATAATCTTTATTAGTTCCAGGACTTTCTTTTCTTTTTGGTCAATTCTTTTAGATTGCCTACATAGGAAATTGACTCATATGTGAATGAAGAGAGTCTCATTTTTTCCTCCTCAATCTCTATACCTTTTATTTCCTTTTCTTGTCTTAATGCATTAGCTAGTACTTTCAGTATTATGTTGAAAGGAGTGGTGAGAGGAGAATCCTTGCCTTGTACCTGATCTTAGTGGGAAAGCTTTGAGCTTCTGTCATTAAATATGATGTTACCTACAGGTTTTTTGTAGATTTTTTTTATTAAGTTGAGGAAGTTCCCATCTTTTCCTAGTTTACTAAGACTTTTTATCATGAATGGGTATTGAATTTTGTCAAAAGCTTTTTCTGAATGTATTGATATGATCATATGATTTTTTATTTAGCCTGTTGATGTGATGGATACATTGATTTCTGAATGTTGAACTAGCCTTGTATGCCTGGAATAAATTCTTCTTAGATGTGGTGTATTATTCTTTTATTTGCTAATATTTAGCTGAGGATTTATGAATCTGTGTTCATGAAATGTATTTATCTGTATATCTCTTGTAATCTCTTTGTCTGGCTTTGGTATTAGGGTAATGCTGACCTCATAGAATGAATTAGGAAGACTTCCTTCACCTTTTGGAGAAGGCAATGGCATCCCACTCTAGCACTCTTGCCTGGGAAATCCCATGGACGGAGGAGCCTGGTAGGCTGCAGTCCATGGAGTCGATAAGAGTCGGACACGACTGCTCGACTTCACTTTCACTTTTCACTTTCATGCATTGGAGAAGGAAATGGCAACCCACTCCAGTGTTCTTGCCTGGAGAACCCCAGGGACGGCGGAGCCTAGTGGGCTTCCGTCTATGGGGTCTCGCAGAGTCGGACACGACTAATGTGACTTAGCAGCAGTAGCAGCCTTCACCTTTTAACCTCTGAAAGAAATTGTAGAGAATTGGTATAAGTTCTTCCTTAAATGTTTGATAAAATTCACCAGTGAACCCATCTGGGCCTATTGCTTTCGGCCTGGGAAGGTTATTGATTCAATGTCTTTAATAGATATAAGCATATTCAGATTTTCTATTTTTTCTTATTGAGTTTTGACAGTTTATGTCTTCAAGGAATTGGTCCATTTCATCTTGGTTATCAAATTTGTCAGCATAGAATTTTTCATAGTATTCCTTTAGTATCCTTTTAATGTCTGTGAGCTCTGTAGTGATTTTCCTTCTTTGATTTATTTCTGATAGTAATTTATGTCCTTTCTCTACTTTTTTTTTAGTTAGCCTGTCTAGAGTCTTACTGATTTTTCTTGATTTTTTTCACAGAACCAGCTTTTTGTTTCCTTGATTTTCTCTCTTGATTTCCTATTTTCAATTTCATTGATTTCTCCTCTACTACTTATTTCTTTTCTATTGCTTACTGTGGGTTAATGTGCTCTTTCTCTTCTAGTTTCCTAAGATGGAAAGTAAATTGATTTTACATTTTTCTGATAAATCGATGAAATGCTATAAATTTCTGTCTAAGCACTGCTTTTACTGTATTACACAAATTTTAAGTTGTATTCTCATTTAGTTCAAAATATTTTTTAAATTCCTCTTGAGATTTCCTCTTTAATTCATGTGTTATTTAGAAGTATATTGTGCAATCTCCATGTATTTGGGGATTTTCCAGTAATCTTTGTTACTGATTTCTAATTTAATTCCACTGTGGTCTGAGAGCAGACATTCTATGAATGCTATTCTTTTAAATTTATTAAGGTGTATTTTATGAGCCAGAATGTGGCCTATCTTGGTGAATGTCCCATGTGAGCTTGAGAAGAATATATTTTCTATTGTTGGATGAAGGTATGTAATAGATGTTGATTATATCCAATTGATATGTGGTTGAGTTCAACTACGTCCTTACTCACTTTTTGTCTTCTAGATCTGTCTACGGAGAAAGCACTGGCACCCCACTCCAGTACTCTTGCCTGGAAAATCCCATGGACGGAGGAAACTGGTAGGCTGCAGTCCATGGGGTCTCTGAGAGTCGGACACGACTGAGCGACTTCAGTTTCCCTTTTCACTTTCATGCATTGGAGAAGGAAATGGCAACCCACTCCAGTGTTCT
>NW_011494756.1:2720343-2733130 GCF_000754665.1 Bison bison bison | reverse complement strand
GGACACGACTGCTCGACTTCACTTTCACTTTTCACTTTCATGCATTGGAGAAGGAAATGGCAACCCACTCCAGTGTTCTTGCCTGGAGAACCCCAGGGACGGGGGAGCCTGGTGGGCTGCCGTCTCTGGGGTCGCACAGAGTCGGACACGACTGAAGCGACTTAGCAGCAGCAGCAGCAGCAGCAGCAGATCTGTCTACTTCTGATAGAAAGATGTTGAAATTTCCAAACATGATAGTGGTTCATCTATTTCTCCTTAAAGTTTTATCAGTTGTCGCCTCATATAGTTTGATACTCTGTTGTCTGGTACATATGTGTTAAGGATTATTATGTCTTCTTGGAGAATTAACCCCCTTATCATTATTATTTATTATTATATCATCATCATTATTCTTTATTTATTCTTTATTTCTGATGAATTTCCTTGCTCTGAAGTCTGTTTGTGTGAAATATAGCTATTCCTGCTTTATTTTTAATTGGTATTAACATAGTATTTTTTTCCATTTATTTACCGTTAATCTATTTGAGTGGGTTAATATATTAATTAACCCACTCAAATATATTTATTTATTTGAGTTAATATATTTAAAGTGGGTTTCTTGTAGATAACATGTGATAGGATCTTGTATTCATATCCACTGACCTCTGTCTTTTAACTAGTATATTTAAAGCATTGATGTTCAACATGACTGTTGGCACAGCTGGATTAACCTCTACCATATTGGTTACTATTTTGTTTCTTGCCCTTATCCCTATTTATGACTTCCACTTTTTCTGCCTTCTGTTGCTTTAATTGAGCATTTTATATGATTCTATCTCCCTCCTTTCTTAGTATATTTATTCAGTTTTTTAAACAGCTTTTTTAGTAGCTGCAAGGAGATCCAACCAGTCCATCCTAAAGGAAATCAGTCCTGGGTGTTCATTGGAAGGACTGATGCTAAAGCTGAAACTCCAATACTTTGGCCACCTCATTCGAAGAGTTGACTCATTGGAAAAGACTCTGATGCTGGGAGGGACTGGGGGCAGGAGGAAAGGGGGACAACAGACGATGAGATGGCTGGATGGCATTGCCGACTGGATGAACGTGAGTTTGGGTGAACTCCGAGAGTTGGTGATGGACAGGGAGGCCTGGCGTGCTTCGATTCATGGGGTCGCAAAGAGTTGGACACAACTGAGCTGAAATTAACTGAACTAGAGTTTTCAACATATGTTTACAACTATACATTTACACCTGGAGAAGGACATGGCAACCCACTCCAATATTCTTGCCTGGAGAATCCACATGGATAGAGGAGCCTGGCAGGCTACCATCCATAGGGTCACAGTCGGACACGACTGAGTGACTTAGCACTAGCAAGCACATACATTTACACTATAGCATGATATGGGCATACCTTATAGTAATAAAATATTCCTATTTCCTCCTTCCTTTTACTTGTATCATTTCTGTCATTCATCTCAGTTATAGAAGCATACATAGGCACACATATATATTATTGAATACATTGTTACATTATTTTTGAACAAACTGTTATCTGTTAGATCAATTAATAAGAAAACTAAGTTTCATTAACTTGTTCCTTCTTCAGTGCTCTTCCTTTTTATGCAGATCCAATTTCTGACCCATATTCTTTCCTTCTCTGTAAAGAACTTTTAACATTTCTTGCAAGACAGGCTTACTGGCAACAAATTCCCTCAGTTTTTGTTTGTCTGAGAAAGTATTTCTTTCTCCTTCACTTTTCAAGGATAATTTCACAGGGCACAAAATTCTAGGTTAGTGGGTTTTTTTCTCTCAGCAACGTTAAACATATCACTCTACACTCTTCTAGCTTCCACGGTTTCTCAGGAGAAGCTGAATATAATTCTAATCTTGTTTCTCTATAGGTAAGGTTTTCCCCTGTGGCTTCTTTCAGAATTTTTTTCTGTATCTTTTACTTTCTGTACTTAGAAAATTGTATATCTAGGTATAGGGCTTCTTTGCTTCTTTTGTTTGGTTTACATTTATCCTTCTTAACGTTCTCTGAACTTCCTGGATCTGTGGTTTGGTGTCTGACGTTAATTTGTGGAAATTCTCAGCCATTATTGTTTTACATATTTTTGTATCTCCTTCTTCTTCTGGTGTTCTCATTGCATCTTTTATATTTGTCTCATGGTGGGTTCTGTATTTTCTGCCTTTGCTCTCCTTGTCTTTCAGTTTTGTAGGTTTATACTGAGGTAGCCTCAAGTTCAGAGTCTTTTTCCTTAAGCTGTGAGCAGTTTACTATTAAGTCCAACAAAGGCATTCTTTATTTATATTATCCTGTTTTTGATCTCTAGCATTTCTTTTTGATTCTTTCTTAAGATTTCCATCTATGTGCATGTGTGTGTGTGTGTGTGTGTGTGTAAGTGACACTAAGTCACTTCAATTGTGTCCAACTCTTTGTGACCCTATGGACTGTAGTCCTCCAGGGTCCTCTGTCCATGAGATTCTCCAGACAAGAATACTGGAGTGGGTTGCCCTGCCCCACTCCAGGTGATCTTCCTGAACCAGGAATCAAACCCATGTCTCCTATGTCTCCTCATTAGCAGGCGGGTTCTCTACCACCAGTGCCTCCAGGGAAGCCCCTATATGCACATACTGCTCATTTAATCTGTTTTATCAGAGCCTTTAGAATATTAACCATAGCTGTTTTAAATTCCTGATCTGAGAATTCCAGCATCCTGCTGTATCTGGTCCTGATGCTCTTAAACTTCAGATTGTATTTCTGCCTTTTAGCATGCTTTGTGATTTTTTTTTTTCTTGATAGAAGGACATGATGTACCAAGTAAAAGGAATTGCTGTAAATAGGACCTTAATAATGTGGTGGTAAGTTGGGGGGAGAAGAGAAGCATTCTGTAGTCCTATGATTAGGTCTCAGCCTTTTGGTGAGCCTGTGCCCCTAGACTGTGAACTTCATAAGTTTTTCTGAGTTTTTTTCTCCCATCATAGGTGGAACAGCATGACTGAAGTGGGCTGGGTATTTCTCTTTTCCCACATAGAAGGGTAGAGTCGACTGGAGTTGTCAGTTTCCCTTCTCCCAGCTCAGTTAGGCCATGCTAATACCCTGGCAGATTAGGCTCTGGTTGATGGATGTGAGTTTGAACTCTGGGAGTTGGTGATGGACAGGGAGGCCTGGCATGCTGCAGTTCATGGGATCTCGAAGAGTCGGACACGACTGAGCGACTGAACTGAACTATCTTCTCCTGAGGGATGTGTGTGTGTGTACAATCGCTCAATATTGTCCAACTCTTTGCAGCCCCATGGGCTGTAGCCCACAAGTCTCCTCTATCCAGGGAATTCTCCAGGCAATAATACTGGAGTGGGTAGTGATGCCCTCCTCCAGGGGGATCTTCCTGACCCAGGTGGATTCTTTACCACTAGAGAGTAAAGAATACTCTGGAGTATTTCAAAATGGTTCTTTTCCCCCTCCCCCTGCGGGAAGCACAAGGGAGTTGTTCTCTGATGTTTACTGTGGGTACCTGGTCAAGTTCCTGGAGGTAAATTTCACACACTATTGTAAGGCTTACCCTACTCCTGGTCTTTCTAGAATTTTTAACTCTTAGACTTGTCTACATTGTTGACAAATTGTTGCATTGCATTGCCTGCATGCTCAGGCTTGTCTACTCTTTGCTACATTGAGCCTCCAGCAATCTGTCAGTTCCTGTTCAGATATTCCAACCCTCACACTGGTTCCTGTGGGGGGTTTCACCTTCGAGCCTCTGCTCTGGTAAGCTGTGACTCTTTGTATTCATCTCTCTCTTCAATCTTGGGAACGGTGGTTTGCTCTGGGTCATCACCTCCCTTATAGATCCAAGACAGTTGTTGATTTTTCAGTCTTTTCATCCTTTTACCTTTTGTTAGGATGGAGTAGACTCTTTCAAGTACATTAGGTACAGAAATGGACTCCAGAAGTCAGGGTAAACTTATGCCTGAAGCATCCTTCTGTGTCCACACAACTTATACTCTTAGAATCAGAGGGAACACCAAGACTATGCTAAAATTCTAAAGCTATAAATTTTTCTCAAGGTCGAAGAAGCTCTAGTGTACTTTTAATAATTTTCTTGAGGTATAACTTACATGTCATAAAACCGACCCAACCAGTTGAATGATTTCAAGTAAACTTAAAAAGTTATACAACCATCATCATCATACTATAAATTAGTATTAGAGCATTTACATTACCCCAATAAGATCCCTCATGCCCGTTTATGGCTAACGTCCTTTCTTACCTTCAGACACAGAAAACTACTCGCTTACTTTATCTATAGGTTTGCCTTTATTGGATATTTCATATAAGTGGAATCATACACTATATGATCTTATGTGCCTACCTGCTTTTATGTGGCATAATGTTTTTGAGATTCATCTGCCTTCCATATTTTGTTCTTTTCACTGATGGATAGTACTCCATTGTGTAAATAAAACAAATTTTGTTATCCATTCACCAATTGATGGATGTCAGAATTCTTTCCAATTCTCACTATTATAGATAGTACTGTAGTGAGTATTCATGTGCAAATCTTTGTGTAGACATATGTTTTCATTTCTCTTAAGTGCGTACCTGGGTTTCCCAGGTGGTGCTAACGATAAAGAACCCCCTGCCAATGCAGGAGACAGAAGAGACGTGGGTTTGATCCCTGAGTCGGGGAGATCCCCTGGAGGAGGGCATGGCAACCCACTCCAGTATTCTTGTCTGGAGAATCCCATGGACAGAGAAGCCCGGTGGGCTACAGTTCATGGGGTTGCAGAGAGTTGGACACGACTGAAGCGACTTAGCACACACACAAGTGTGTACCTAGGTATGGAATTGCTGGATCCTATTGTAAATTTATGTTTAACTTTTAAAGAAACTGTCAAGGTGTTTTCCAAAGTATCTGTGCTAACTTTATATTCTCACCAGCAATGAATGAAGGTTCTGGTTTCTCTACATCCTGGCCCACATTTGTTATTTTCTATCTTTGTGATTATAGCCATTGTTGGACTACAAGGAGATCCAACCAGTCCATCCTAAAGGAGATCAGTCCTGGGTATTCATTGGAAGGACTGATGTTGAAGCTGAAACTCCAATACTTTGGCCACCTGATGTGAAGAGCTGATTCATTTGAAAAGACCCTGATGCTGGGAAAGATTGAGGGCGGGAGGAGAAGGGGACGATGGAGGATGAGATGGTTGGATGGCATCACCGACACAAATGGACATGAGTTTGGGTGAACTCCGGGAGTTGGTGATGGACAGGGAAGCCTGGCATGCTGCAGTTCATGGGGTCTCAAAGAGTCGGACATGACTGAGCAACTGAACTGAACTGAATAGATGTAAGGAAGTATGTCATTGTGTTTTAATTTGCATTTTGCTAATGACTAATCATGTTGATTTCTCTCGACTATTTTGATTAAAAAAGTAAGGAAAAAATTAAATTTGATTAAAAATAAATAAAAATTGATTTAAAAAGGAGAAGGGTGTCAGTTTGGCATAATATGATGGGGTCTGGTCACCAGGGATGAGTCAAGGAAGAGGAGTAGCATTTGGCAGATACTCATTATCTGTGCTGTTTTATGGTGGTAAACTTTTAAAGCAGGATATCCTAAGCTAAAATCAATGAGTTCAATAATTATCCACCTAAATTCAAGAAAAAACCACTTTTTCACAGTGACAGTTAGAGCAGGTAGATACGAAGTTTATCTTGCACAATTAGCTCTGATTATTGGAGAAGGCAATGGCACCCCACTCCAGTACTCTTGCCTGGAAAATCCCATGGATGGAGCAGCCTGGTAGGCTGCAGTCCATGGGGTCACTGAGAATAGGACACGACTGAGCGTCTTCACTTTGACTTTTCACTTTCATGCATTGGAGAAGGAAATGGCAACCCACTCCAGTGTTCTTGCCTGGAGAATCCCAGGGATGGGGGAGCCTGGTGGGCTGCCGTCTGTGGTTCGCACAGTCGGACACGACTGGAGCGACTTAGCAGCAGCAGCAGCATCCTGTAAATCCCTAGCCTTTCAAAGCTCTGTAAGACTTCTGTAAATCCATAGGCCTGCCAGAGGCTTTCAGTAGTTTTTTGTCACCCTTCCTTTCAAAAATTATATAAGAGAATCATTAATTAGCAAGTTATATGATTTTAAAAATAAAAATTTTATAGAAAGTGATTTTGAGGCATTTGATAGATTATGGGGGGAAATGGGGGTTAGAATCTGTGCTGGACCGCTGTATGAGGGATATGTTGGGACTTTATGCCCATCTTTTAGCCAAACTTGTACATTTTTCTCATCGAGCTAGAAACAGCTCTCATTTTCTTCCGTCTGTTTGTGGAGAAGAATACCAACAAGCTCGCATATGCTGGTGTATGTATGGTCTGCTGATTTTTGTCTTTGCAAGTTAACAGTTGACAAAATAGAGCCCACGGTTCAACATGACCCTGGCAGTTTCAGCTGGCCTTTCAATTAAGGACATTCAACATTCCCCTAAATTGCCAGCGTGTATCCGCCTCCCTGCTTCCACTTCCTAGTCCTAGAACTGTAACCAAATTGGGCAGTTTTGTTGATGAAACTAACAATCTCACTAACTGCCAGCAAATTCTATCTTACGTATTAGGTCCATAAATCTTGTGCCAACTCTGATGGAATGCTACAGGTATATGGTTTTAAAAATAAGTTACCAAGAAAGCAAGTGTGGGTTTATGAGCACCTGCTCTTGCGGAATCTCAAGTTTGGAAACATTCTGGGTCTTCTAATCATGGAGTCCTCTACTAGGTGCTATGACAGAACAGCTCTCAGGTGTATTTGTGATTCTGTTTTCCTTTCTTAGATTTGGGGATCATGTGATCTTTGACCTACCCATCCCCGTGTTCCTTGAAACTTCGAGTTCCTTAAAATGAAGCTTCATGAACACAAAACATAATGTTGGAAAGTAAAGAAAAAATTGTTTTTAACCTTTTCTGAGTGCTGTGGTCTTAAACTGTATGCATACAAAAGAGGAGAATTTAGATAAAAGATTAAAAGCACTTAACAACCCAGAGTCTGTGGACACCCTGGAGAGATCTAAGATGTATGCATTGGTGGCTTGTAGAAGTGTCTTGATGGATATTTTTCTGAAGATAGAGCCTAGAGCTTTCATCAGACTTCTCAAAGTGTCTCAATGTCTTAAAGAGAGAATTGCCAACCGTGGGGATGGATGACAGAGTGAATCTTTTCCTGACAGACTATTAAGAATAAGGCATTTAGTGTTCTGAACATTAGGTGAGAATATCCTATCAATATGAAGTTTCTTGCATGTAATAACAGTACTATGGTTATATAAGATAATAGGTTATTAGCAAATAGTACTTGGAGAAGGCAATGGGGTCGCTAAGAGTCAGACACGACTGAGTGACTTCACTTTCACTTTTCACTTTCATGCATTGGAGAAGGAAATGACAACCCACGCCAGTGTCCTTGCCTGGAGAACCCCAGGGACGGGGGAGGCTGGTGGGCTGCTGTCTATGGGGTCACACAGAATCGGACACGACTGAAGAAACTTAGCAGCAGCAGCAGCAAATAGTATTATGGTTATAAGCAAACACTGTTGCTCCTAGAGGTACATGCTGAAGTGTTTAAGGATATACTGTTACTATGCCTGAAAATTTACTGTCAATAGTTCTGCAGAGTATTACATACAAGTATCAATAAGGAGAGACTGAGATAAAACTATATGTTAACAAATGTGGCAAAATGTTAACAATTGGTGAATCTAGGCAGGGAGTAGGCAAATACTGGTTCTACTATTCCTTCAACTTTTCTATGAATTAAAAAATTCATAAAGGATAAAGGAATAAGGCATTCATTTATCTGCTCAATTTCATAATGATAGACAAAGTGCTATTATCATATTTCATAGATGACTAAAACCAGGAAGAAAAAGATTCGGAAAACCAGGCAGCACCATCTCAAATTACACTAAGGCCATAACCAAGAACAGACCTAAAAACGATGCCTTCTCCCCATCTTCTCCCCACATACTTGTAGCCCATCCCATAGGGAGGTCCATGGTTTGTTCACAGAAGCCCACTGAAATCACTGCAATGCCTGTGCGTTGGTGCTCAGTTGTGTCCGACTCTCTGTGACCCCATGGACTGTATGTAGCCCATCAGTCTCCTCTCTCCACGGGATTCTCCGGGCAAGAATACTGGAGTGGGTTGCCATTTCCTTCTCCAGGGGATCTTCCCCAACCAAGGATCAAACCAGGGTCTTCTGCATCTCCTGTGCTGGCAGGCAGATTCTTTACCACTGCGCCACCTGGGAAGCTTACTGTTGTGCTCTCTTTTCCTCGTGGAGGTTATGCTTGAACAGTAAAGTATGCAGGGTAACAGATGGCATTTTGTGACCTTCTTAATAACAGGCTTAGCTGCCAATGTTCCCTTGTGTCCAGTCTCTGCAGGGAATTTGGACGCCGTTGCCTTACACTTGAATCTTTCCTGGCAAACACTTTTAACCATTTATTAGACTGTTTTCTAATTTCAAATTGAGCAAAACAAAATCCCGAACACCTGAAAGGGACGGTGGTAGCTCCTGGGTCTGGGGACGTGTCCTGGGATTCGTTGGGGTGTGCTGGCCATCAGCTGGTGTACCTGGCATTTTTTAGTGTGGGGAGGACCTCAGTCCCAGGCACACTGCTTTCCAGGCTGTCTAGATTTATGGGGTAGCCAACACAAGCTTTTTTCTTTCTGTAGTTTAAAAGAAACATATGCACTTCCCACGGCCAGGCATATGAATTAGCCAGATAAATGAGGTCCTGGCATTAGCAGATTCTCTGCCGTGACCGCCCACGCTGGGAGTGAGCTGGGGGACCCCGTGGCGGGGGAGGCTGGTTCTAAGGCATCTTCCTCATTCCTTGCACCCGTGGGCAGCCGCACTGTCCGTGGGAGGAGGAGGAGGAGGGCAGGGATCGGGTTAACAGAGCGGCCCTGAGAGGAACCAGGGAGGACATTCGTGCTGAAGCCTGAGGCATCACCTCTCTTCTCCCCCAGCACAATGGACCCCCATGGCTTCTCCCTCCAGGGAGGGGAGTGGTCAGGTCAGTCCGGTTCAGGCAACTGGTGTGTGGCGAGGTGGGGGAGGGGAGGGATGGGTGGAGAAAGTGCTAGAACATTATCAGCACAGATGGTAGGAGTGGAAAGTGTGGAAACTCAGGGCGAGACAACCCAGGTGCCAGGCGCAGGATGGCATAGAGTCACAGGCAGGAGGAGACAGAAATTAGGTTTCTGTGAGGGCGAGAGGATGGCGGGTGTGTGTGGCGGGGAGGGGGGCGGGCCTTCATTCCGGGGAGGGGAAGCTCCCCTGTGCCTCCGCCTGGGATATGATGGCCTAGGTGTTGGGGAACCTGGATGAGGAGCCCTGAGTCTCTCCTAGGATGGCTGGGGAAGGCTGCCTGGCTTGACTGCTATCTACCCACTTACCATGCCATCTGGGGGTCAGCCTACTGCTCCTTCCCCAGGCAGACCAGCAAACCTGCTAAGGATTGCTGGATAAGCAAATCCGATAAGCCCTTACCTTACCAGCAAACCGGATAATCCTTACCAGCAAACCTGCTAAGGATTGCCGGATCCAGAAAACTGGAAAAGCCCCTCTCTTCAGGCATGTCCTAACCCATCTGCTCCCACCTTCACTCTGGGGCCCCAGCCTCCAGGAGTAAAAAGCTTTGGGAATGATCCCAAAACAGCACAAGGATGCACCATCCCTGTGACGTTATGAAAAGGAGATGGACAAAGCTTGGAAGCAAGACACCCACATCATTAAGAAAGGGCAGGCCCTTGGACACCAACGTTTCTGCTCTCTTTCGTTTCTGCCGGTCATCCCAGATCACACTCGCTAGCCCTTGCTTACAGGGCTGTGCCTGTTTCAGATTTGGGGTTTGCCTGGCTGTGCTTCCTTCCACTCATTACAGAACCTGGGTGCAGGCTGGAGCAGTGTACACAACTAAGGTGGGTGCGTGCGTGCTAAGTTGCCGCAGTCCTGTCCGACTCTTCAACCCGTGGACTATAGCCCACGAAGCTCCTCTGTCCCTGGGATTCTCCAGGCAAGAATACTGGAGTGGGTTGCAGTGCCCTCCTCCAGGGGATCCTCCCCACCTAGGGACCAAACCTGTGTCTCTTATGTCTCCTGCATTAGCAGGTGGTTCTTTACCACCAGTGCCACCAGGGAAGCCCCTGTACAACTAAAACCACATTCAAAATGCAACAGTGCCATCTGCTATTTTTTTTACTCAATTTTTAAGGTATTTTATATGTAATACTTTAGAATCCTGCTATTAAACACACTAAAGCCTGCCACTGGAAACACAAGGTTTTGAAAGGTTGCTTCTATAAAAACTACATTATAATTTTTAAAAGTACTTTTATAAATTTCCTTTGGAAAGACAAATTCTATGTAAGAAACTGTCTCCATAAGGAAATATATTGTGGGAAAGAAAAAGTCAACCATAGAAGGTCTATAAAAACCACTGTTCAATGTACAATTAAAGGACACCTGGTTTGTGTTTAGCCCTGCCCTGGGTGCTGGAGATACAGAAACCAACAAGACAGACAAGTTCCTGCTCTCTTGAAGCTTCTGTTCTATAAGAGGAAAGATAATCAACAAGTAAACAAATATAATAATACATAGCAAACTAGGTATTAAGATGAAAATTAAAAATGGAAAGTGTGTGAAGAACTGACTTTAAATATAGTGGCCAGGGAAAACTTCTCTGAAGAAGTGACATTTACATTCAAACCTGAAGCGTACAGTTCAGCAGAGCTGGGATAATGGGTTCCGGCAAAGAGAATGTGTGTGCAAAGGTCCTGAGGTAGGAAATGGCTTAGCAGTTTCAAATCCCTGAGAGAAGCCAATTAACTGGAACAGAGTGATCAAAAGCGAAAGGCATGAAATGGGAGTGGAGGATCTGATTGCAGGCGTCACAGAAAACCGAGTGACATCATCTTATTTATGCTTGAAGGCCTCCCTTTGTGAAGACACGACTCATGGGTATTCTGGTCGTTCCTTTTACTTTCAGAAGTCTTTTGAGGTTTGGAGAAGTGAGAGTGAAAGAACAGGAGAAAAAGATGATGTTGAAAATGAACACACTCTTGAAGGAACACCACAAGTCATCTTCACCTTGCCCTCTTAGAATATTATTTGGTTCCTATAAGTATTCTCCTGAGTGCTGTCATCCTTGTAAAAGGCCATAATACCATGGGACTTCCCTGGTGGTCTGATGGCGAAGACTCTCTGCTCCCAGTGCAGGGGGCCCAGGTTCGATCCCTGGTCAGGGAACTAGATCCCATGTGCATCAGCTAAGAGCTGGTGCAGCCAAATAAATAAATAATGTGTTTTGTTTTGTTTTTTAAAAAAAGGCCATATGCCATAAAGACAATCCCAGGTTGCTCTTTAGGGACTTGGAATTTGTTATGTGTGACTAGGGACTATCGTAAGAAAGAATGCACATTCTCATACATTCTGTCACACCTGGGCTCTGATGATGTCAGTCTATAGAGAACCTCTTCCCTGGTACATATTACATCTCTTAGAACAGCTAGAATCAAAGAGGCCAGCGTACCCTTCTGCAAGAGTAACTTGGGCTCATCCTGGAGGGATGTACAGAGGCGCTCAGAACGAGAGAAGGGGCAGGGACCGCCTTGAGTGCAGCCCCAGAGGCAGTGGGGCCCACATCCCATCTCGCTCTTCATAAATCGCTTTTGCAGGAGAGGAGCTTTTTAAATAAAGCTTGCTAGAATCTGTCTTAGCAGAATGTAAAGAGAGAGGAACCGCTGACCAATTTCTGTCTGTATTGCAGTTTTAAGACCCTCGATTTTAGTTTTTCTTAGTTATTGCTTTGTTCTTTGAACTTGAGAGATGAGCAGTTTGGGGGGGAGGCACCAAAGGAGGGAAAAGCCACCGCCACGTCACTTGGAAAGAAAATTAATAGTAACACCAAAGGAAAATCCACCTTAGCGTAGGCAGAATAAGACCGAATTCTTTGAAAGGCAGTCTTGAAAAAATCTGAGAACGTTTTTCCTCTGATGGTTGTGAATCACACTTAGGAACAGTCCATCTGATTTGCGTATCTATGGAGGGACACATTCTACAAGGAGAACATTAAGAGACCCATGTCCACGTGTGGTGAGCAAATTTATCCAGTGGGCTTGTACTGATTTGGCTTCACGTTTTAACTCCCTTCATCAGATGCTTCTAGCACAAAGTTGAGAAATCTGTATGCAGGTCAGGAAGCAACAGTTAGAACTGGACATGGAACAATAGACTGGTTCCAAATAGGAAAAGGAGTTCGTCAAGGCTGTATATTGTCACCATAGAAGTTATTTAACTTCTATGCAGAGTACATCATGAGAAACGCTGGATGGATGAAGCAAAAGCTGGAATCAAGATTGCCAGGAGAAACATCAATAACCTCAGATATGCAGATGACACCACCCTTATGGCAGAAAGTGAAGAAGAACTAAAGAGCCTCTTGATGAAAGTGAAAGAGGAGAGTGAAAAAGTTGGCTTAAAGCTCAACATTCAGAAAACTAAGATCATGGCATCCGGTCCCATCACTTCATAGCAAATAGATGGGGAAACAGTGGCTGACTTAATTTTGGGGGGCTCCAAAATCACTGCAGATGGTGAATGCAGTTGTGAAATTAAAAGATGCTTACTCCCTGGAAGGAAAGTTATGACCAACCTAGACAGCATATTAAAAAGCAGAGACATTACTTTGCCAACAAAGGTCAGTCTAGTCAAGGCTATGGTTTTTCCTGTGGTCATGT
>NW_011494756.1:2698002-2720243 GCF_000754665.1 Bison bison bison | reverse complement strand
GGACTTTAGTCAAGGCTATGGTTTTTCCTGTGGTCATGTACGGATGTGAGAGTTGGACTGTAAAGAAAGCTGAGTGCCGAAGAATTGATGCTTCTGAACTGTGGTGTTGGAGAAGACTCTTGAGAGTCCCTTGGACTGCAAGGAGATCCAATCAGTCCATCCTAAAGGAGATCAGTCCTGAGTGTTCATTAGAAGGACTGATGTTGAAGCTGAAACCCCAATACTTTGGCCACCTAATGCAAAGAGCTGATTCATTTGAAAAGACCCTCATGCTGGGAAAGATTGAGGGCAGGAGGAGAAGGGGACGACAGAGGATGAGATGGTTGGATGGCATCACCGACACAATGGACATGGGTTTGGGTGAACTCTGGGAGTTGGTGATGGACAGGGAGGCCTGGCGTGCTGCAGTCCATGGGGTCGCAAAGAGTCGGACACGACTGAGCAACTGAACTGAACTGAGCACACAGTTGATAATCCCAAAATCAGACGTGGAAATTTTCAAAGAAGCACAGAGGGAGGTCATCCTTTGGCTAAATTAAATAATTCTACCTTGATATACTGTCACCTCTTAATGACGAAAGTAGACATCAGTTAAACTAAAATGATCATTTGAGGAAAATGAGAAAAGCAACATGGGCAAAGTCCCCACTAGTAAATCATCATTATGAATACATTTGTACATTTATGTCTTTTCTACCTTTCTCCTACCATACTTTACCATAAAGACAGGAGAAGATAGGAAAAAAGCAATATGTATCATACAGTGGTAAATTATTTAATTTCCCCTGTCCTAGACTTGGAGAAGAAGAAGTCCCCAAGTTTAGTCTTCTCTAAACTCGGAGAAGGCAATGGCACCCCACTCCGGTACTCTTGTCTTGAAAATCCCGTGGACAGAGGAGCCTGGTGGGCTGCAGTCCATGGGGTTGCTAAGAGTTGGATACGACTGAGCGACTTCACTTTCCCTTTTCACTGTCATGCATTGGAGAAGGAAATGGCAACCCACTCCAGTGTTCTTGCCTGGAGAATCCCAGGGACGGGGGAGCCTGGTGGGCTGCCGTCTGTGGGGTTGCAGAGTCGGACACGACTGACGCGACTCAGCAGCAGCAGTAGCAACCCTAGACTTGTCTTCAGGCCAGGGGTGTGTGTGTGTTCAGTCGTGTGTGACTCTTGTAACCCCATGGACTGCAGCCCGCCAGGCTCCTCTGTCCATGGAATTTTCCAGGAAGAATACTGGAGTGGGTAGCCAGTCCCTTCTCCAGCCAAGCTAGATAGTGTGTTTCAATTTTATGTTTATCACTGCAAAGGGAGAAAGAAAGTCTTTCTTGATTTTAACAGTAGCGCAGATGGTTCGCCACCCTGTCCTCTTGCCTCAACAAACCATAGAGGGAGGCATCAAATCCATTTCAAATGTACTATTCCCATACAGTCCAATTTTATTAGGAAAGCCAGCAGAACAGTGATCGTGCAAGGCAGTGGTTAAAAACCTTGATTCCGTTTTTCAGGAGAACTCCCTGAGGCTGCAGGATGGTTCTCGACACCATACTGACAACACGCGGGCACATACTGAATAACAAAGGTAACAGAAAGCGTTAATAGGATATTTTACACAGCGCTTTAATATCCTCACCCGAGATGACTCTCATTGGTCTTATTAAACCTTCAAAGATTGAACCCAGAGAGATGGATATTATATGCTGCTGCTGCTGCTAAGTCACTTCCGTCGTGTCTGACTCTGTGCGACCCCATAGACGGCAGCCCACCAGGCTCCCCTGTCCCTGGGATTCTCCAGGCAAGAACACTGGAGTGGGTTGCCGGTTCCTTCTCCAGTGCAGGAAAGTGAAAAGTGAAAGTGAAGTCGCTCAGTCGTGTCTGACTCGTAGCGATCCCATGGACTGCAGCCCACCAGGCTCCTCCGTCCATGGGATTTTCCAGGCAAGAGTACTGGAGTGGGGTGCCACTGCCTACTCCAGGAAATTATATGGGAAAAACCTATTGTGTTTCTTCCTCAAAATCAGAGTGTGGGGTAGGAGGGCTGGCTGCCCCCCTCTGCCGAGCGCAGTTGTTACTGGACAGGGGCTGCCCAGCCCAGGACTCTGAGCTCTCGTGAGCTGGGGCCTTGTGACTCCTTCCCCCACTGGAATGTGAGCATGTGAGGTGTGAGTCGCTTCCAGGCTGAAATGGTGGAAAAGCCATGTGCCATCCCAACCCTTTATCCTCCTCCACCTGCCAGATGGAGATTCAGGGGCCCCAGGAGATGGTGGAACTCCCAGATGAACGACGTCTGTGTCCTTAGATCTAAGGTCTGTCTGCCAAACACCTTCCTCGTCCTTTATATGAAGAAAAACCCTATATTTTATCATGTTGCCTGAATGCTCAGTTGCTTCAGTCATGTCTGACTCTTTGTGACCCCATGGACAGTAGCCCACCAGGCTCCTCTGTCCATGGGATTTTCCAGGCAAGAATACCAGAGTGAGTTGCCATGCCCTCCTCCGGGGGATCTTCCCCACCCAGGGATGCAACCTGCTTCTCTCATGTCTCCTGCATTGGCAGGTGGGTTCTTGACCACTAGCACCACCTGGGAAGCCCATTATCATATTAAGCAACTGGAATTTGGAAGTTTCTCTATTATAGCAGCAAGTGTTATCCTGATTTAACTGAAGTGGGGTGGAGGTGGTATCGATTAGTAAATGGAGTTTCTTAGTTGGTGGTTCGTAATGGTTTGGTTTCTCTTCCTAATTCTTTGACATACCCAGTAAAGCTCACATTCTGTTACTTAGAGCTCCAAGCTCTGGGAGAAGGTACCTTCTGAGGAGGACATTTTTTGCCCTGGAATAATTATTATTTTTAAGAGCGACTGATCCAGAGTGGAACATGCTAGAGGCACCTTCCCTTTAGTAGGTATATGGAAACTGTTCGGATGACAATCTCGAACATAAAAGTTATCGAGGCAGCAACCTTGGCAAAACGGCTGTGCTCAGAACTGATCACATTGCACTCACCTTTAGCATCTGTGGTCTCTTGGAGCTCAGCCCTCCCAGCAAAGCAGTTTGGCAATGCCATCCTATGGAAAGCAAGTACGAGAAACAAGGTATGAGCTTATGGGGTTTTAAGCCACAGCCTATGGGCTTGCAGGGATTTTCACTCATGCTTTCATTTAATTTCTTAAACTTCGGCTTCTTTTCTTCCCCTTTTCCACTCTTTCAACAGTAAAAATCCCATTAAATCAACCCAAATTAGACTTTCTCATTGTCTTTAGTGATTTTTTTGTTCCCCAATTTATCATAAAAGGGTAAACTGTTCAACTTTTGTACATGAAAAGCTCAAACAGTAAGTTCATAATTGTTTTCACAGAATTTATGAGACTTTCCCTAGGGAGCTGTTTTCAAAATAAAATAAGTGCTATGAATGGAAAAGGAAATATTACAGTAATTATGTTGGTTTCCCAGGAAAACTTAGAACTTAATAGCGGTGGGGTAACTTGGGGACTAGCAGATGCTGTGTCTAGCCTTCAAAACGTATCTGGATCTCAGTTTCTCTGAATCCAGATATAATGCTCACTTTAGGCAAGCAGTTGGCTTGGTGGGAAGTGCAGTCATGAATTTCTAGAGGATGACTGTTGTTTTAGGGCCTCTCATTGAGGAAAGGAGGATCTTCTAGCTCCGGGGAAATGGAAGTATATGTGTGTTAGGGGTAAAGTGAAGTTATGTCAGCCTAGACTCCTAGTACAGGGGTGGGAAAGAGGGAGGATTTGGAGCATGGATGGATCGGGAGTTTGGGATTAGTAGATGCGAACTATCATGCATAGAAATAGATAAATAACAAGGCTCTGCTGTATAGCACAAGAAATGGTTTTAATATCCTGTGCTAAACCATAATGGAAAAGGATATGAAAAAGAATGTATACACGTGTATAACTGAATCACTTTGCCACACAGCAGAAATTAACACAACACGGTAAGTCAACTATACTTCAAAAACTAAATTTAAAAAAATGTAAAAAAAAATAATAAGAGTTCTAAAATGCTCCTAGACATGTACTGAGCCCACAGATAGCCCTCATCATCCCTGAGACAGGGGCTGGTGGCCCACCCTGCACCTTTCTTCTCCTTACCTACAGCAGCAACTGAATCACCAGGGAGTATTACTTTTTAGAAGCACATTTGATTTTTTTTGCCTTTCCTGGTGCACGGGCTCAGTTGCTCCATGGTATGTGACATCTTCCCAGACCAGGGATCGAACCCATGTTCCCTGCAGTGGCAGGCAGATTCCTAACCACTGGACCACCAGGGAAGACCACCAAATGCACATTTCCATCCCAACCCCCATAATTATTTTTCCAATAGGTTTGGAGCAGAAAGTCAGACAGTCAGTGGCCCAGTTTTCTGACTTCTATGGGAATCATTTCTTTGCTTCTCTTTTTATTTATTTATTTTTTTTATCACCCAAGCAGATACACCAAACACCGTAGTTTGGCTTGGGCTGTTTTTTTAAGAGGGCTTCCCAGGTGGCGTGAGTGGTAAAGAACCCATCTGCCAGCGCAGGAGACCTAGAGACTTGGGTTCAGTCCCTGGGTCGGAAAGATCCCCTGGAGGACGGCGTGGCAACCCACTCCAGTATTCTTGCCTGGAGAATCCCATGGACAGAGGAGCCTGGCGGGCCACAGTCCATAGCGTCATGAGGAGTCGGATACAACTGAAGTGACTTGGCATGCACGATTTTTTAGAACTCTTACATGAATAGAATAATACACCTATGTTTTGCATCTGCTCAAATGCTGCGTACAATGTTTGTGGCATTTCAGGGTGCGACCAGAGTCTGTTCATTACACCGGCATTGTAAAATCACACACTGTCTGTTCATTCTTTTATATTGTAATAGTATGTATTCTACGTTAGGCTTGTTTTTTAGTTTTTTGGCTATTGTGAAAAATGCTGCTGTGAACTACTTGTACATATCTCTTGGTGCATGTGTGACAAACTTTTCGGCTGGATATATACTTGAAATTGCTAAGTCCTAGGATATCTATAGCATCAACTTTAGAAAACAAGACCAAACTGTTTTCCTCAAGAAAACAATTCAATGCATATACCCACCAGATGTACAGGAAAGACCTCGTTTTGTACTTTCACCAGCACTTTGTATTAATAATCTTTTTAATTTTAGCCATTCTGGACGTTTACATGAGTAAGCTCATTGTGGTTTTAATTTGCATGTCCTGATTATTAATATGGTTAAGGAACTTTTGATACATTTTATTGATCACAGGGATATCTTGGTTTATGAATTTCATTTCAAAGTCTCTTTCCTATTTTTCTAGTGGGTTGTCTTTTTCATACTAATTTGTATGAGTTTTTCTTTTTAAAATATTTTTATTTATTTATTTAGCGGTGCCAGGTCTTAGTTGCGGCATGCAAACTATTAATCGCAGCATGTGAACTCTTAGTTGCAGATTGTGGCCCTGACCAGGGATCAAACCCAGACACGCTGCATTGCAAGCATGGAGTCTTAGCCACTGAACCACCAGGGAAGTCCCCAGGAGGTTCTTTTAAAAAATATTTATCGTACGCCTCCTGGGGACTTCCCTGGTGGTTCAGTGGCTACGACTCCATGCTCACAATGCGACGTGTCTGGTTGCCATATGACCCAGCAATCCCACTGCTGGGCATACACACCGAGGAAAGCAGAATTGAAAGAAACACGTGTACCCCAAGGTTCATCGCAGCACTGTTTATAATAGCCAGGACATGGAAGCAACCTAGATGCCCATCAGCAGATGAATGGATAAGAAAGCTGTGGTACATATACACAATGGAGTATTACTCAGCCATTAAAAAGAATACATTTGAATCAGTTCTAATGAGGTGGATGAAACTGGAGCCTATTATACAGAGTGAAGTAAGCCAGAAAGAAAAACACCAATACAGTATACTAACGCATATATATGGAATTTAGAAAAATGGTAACAATAATCCTGTATGCGAGACAGCAATAGAGACACAGATGTATAGAACAGTCTTTTGGACTCTGTGGGAGAGGGCGAGGGTGGGATGATTTGGGAGAATGGCATTGAAACATGTATAATATCATGTATGAAATGAATCGCCAGTCCAGGTTTGATGCATGATACAGGGTGCTCGGGGCTGGTGCACTGGGATGACCCAGAGGGATGGTATGGGGAGGGCGGTGGGAGGGGGGTTCAGGATGGGGAACACGTGTACACCCGTGGCGGATGCATGTTGATGTATGGCAAAACCAATACAATATTGTAAAGTAAAAAATAATAATAAAAAAGAGAAAAAAAATTTATCATAATTATGAGCCTGTGGTCAGTCACTGAGTTGAAAATCTCACCTTTGTATCTGTAGCTCAACTTTCATACTTTTAAGGGTGTATTTTGTTAAATGGAGCTACTTTAAGCTAGTCTCATTTACTTCATTGTTTCTTTGTGGTTAGGACTTTTCGTGTTCTGTTTAGGAAATCTTTGCCAACCCCAAGATCATCAAGATACTCCTTATGTCATTATCTAATGGGTTTTTGCTATTTTTGCCTTTCACACTGTGGTCTCTAATTCATCTGGAAGGAATCTACCTGGAATTGCAAACATGACCTTTCTCCACTGTTCTGCCACCTTTTACATAAATAAGTTCCCCTATATGCAAGGTTCTGTTTCCAGGCCCTTTTTTTCTGTTCCAGTTGTCTATTTGTTATCTTGGTGCCATAGTGCCATTCTGCCTTAATTACTGAGGCTTTATGGTAAGCTTTGTTATCTGTAGAGGAAACACGCGTACTTTGTTCTTCTTTAAGAGTGTTCTGACTGTTTCCTGGTCTTGAACAATCTTGTCAAGTTCCACAAAAACACCTATTGGAATTGTATAGAATCTGTAAATCAATTTGGGGAGAAATAATATTTTTATAATATTCAGTCTTCCAATCCATGAACATGGTTCATCTCTCTATTGACTTAGATCTTCATATTCTCTCACTAAGGTCTTATAGTTTTCTGTGTGGAGATCTTACATATCTTTGACTATCTTTATTCTAAAACCTTGACATATTTTAGCAAAGTGGCATTTTTTAAAAAATTTCATTTGAAAACTTACTGGTAAGCACTAATTTTGTTTTATACTTCCTGTTTTTAACATTCATAAAAATTTTGTATTGTGCTCTTTCCTTTATTATAAAAATTTTCACTTTATTATAAAGATGTTTCTGATCTCCATTCTACCTGTGTCACAGGCATACCTTGTTTTATTGGACCTGACTTTCTTGAACTTTGCAGATATTGTATGTTTTGCAAATATAAGGTGTGTGGCAAGCCTGTGTTGTTAGATGATGGTTACACTTTATTTTTTTTAGCAACCATATATTCTTTTAATTTGCATGAACATTGTTTTTTAGGCATAATGTTATTGCCCGCCTAATAGACTACAGTATAGTGTATGTATAATTTTTTATGTACTGGGAAACCAAAAAGTTTGTGTGACTTGCTTTATTGGGATACCCACTTTGTTAGACCAAACCCACAGTATCTCCAAGGTCTGCCTGTACTGTTGCTGCGGCAACAAACAAATGCTCCCTGTTTGTCCTGTGGCTTTTCAGTAAGCCCTGGCACAGTGCCTCTTTATTTCAGAAGCATGATCCAACATGACAATGCTTTTTCACTCAGGGATTTGCCTCTATTAGTACTAATGGGGAAAGGAAAATCACTGCTTTTCAAATAATTTGGGGACTCTTCTGAAAGGTCCAGTTAGGGCTCTCACAGTTTTTATCTCCTCTGGGTTTGTACACCTCAGAGAGTCCAAGGTTGAGATGGGGAGGCAACTATTGCCTTGAAGATTCCCCCGGGGGGCCCAGAGATGCCTCAAAATTCACAGGGTTAGCAAAGGGACTTCCAAAGTTAATTGAGGTGCCAACTTAAGAGCTGTTGAAAACGCAGACTGTGTAGTTCATTGGAATACACCAGACGAGGTATCCGATTCGAAAGTACCCCTGAGACATTTCAGCTTTAAGTATTGTTTTGACAATTTGGAAAGCCCTGGAAGGCAAAATAACTAACATTCATGAGGCTTAGTCACTAAGTTGTGTCTGACTCTGTGCAGCCCGGTAGGCTGTAGCCCCACCAGGCTCCTCTGTCCACGGGATTTCCCAGGCAAGAACACTGGAGTGGGTAGCCATTCCCTGCTCCAGGGGATCTCCCTGACCCCTGCATGCAGGGATCGAACCTGCATCTCTTTTGTCTCCTGCGTTGGCAGGTGGGTTCTTTACCTCTTATGCCACCTGGGAAGCCCATCTTAACCAAATACTCACATTTTACCTTGTAAAAGCAGTTGTGCATCAATTTTAGAAGGACTAAAGAGAGAGTGACAATCATAGTTTCCGCTGGTAACTGACACTTAGCTCTTCTTCCTGGGTCAGGAAGATCCCCTGCAGAAGGAAATGGCAGTATTCTTTCCTGGGCAGTCCCATCAACAGAGGAGCTTTGCAGGCTACACTCCATGGGGTCGACTGAAGCAACTTCGCATGCACGCCCCCTGACATCTACCCAGGAAAATATACAGAGTGGAAGTCCGGGAAGTGTTTCGGGGTTGGCAACAGCCTCCTCATTCTAGTTATCGTTCTCATCTAGTCAGAGAGACATAGCCAGCAGCAAATCACAAAGCGATCTTACTTGTGAGGCTCAGGCCAGGGCTGTCCTGCTCTAAGTCGGCCGCCCGTGGACTCGTCCAGCTGCTTTTCCCTGTAACTGCCCATGTATGTTGTCACAGACAAATCTGACCACCTTGCTTCATCCTGCCAAGATGCTGCAGCCTTCCGTCTGATCACATCAAACTCTTGAGAAGTGAGAGGGCTGAAGGGCAGAACAATTTGTGGTGTCAAGTAGAAGAAGTGTGACATGGCCCGCTTTGAAGGACAGCTTTTTGAGCCCTCTCCGTCATGCAGAATTAATTTCCTTTTTGTAGTGGGAAGTAATCAACCTGGCTCAGCAAACTTTGTGACTCTGACGGCTCACAGAATGCAGAAGCTGAACTCAAAGTTGCCAAGCAACAGGTCGCACAATTCCGCAAGTGCTACTTCCCACCTCCCTCCAGTTTTAACTAGCAAATTTAGAACTTTCTGGCTTTTGCTCTAAGTGATACACAGCTACAAATCCTGGGAAGAAAGCAGGTGGCCACTGCTTTTAGAAATAAGTGAGTCCTACTCATGATGGTTTAAGACGTGGAGCGAGGGGATAGTGCCAAGCATTCATTTCTTCTAAAGGCTGACCTTCACGGGTCTGGAGGCAAATGTGTCCTGTTTGTGATGTCAACAATAGCAGGTGTCGCGAACGGCTTCTCGTGTGTCATAGAGCAATGGTACTGAAGCCGGTGGCCCTCTGGAGTCACCCCAGGGGCTGGTGAAATAAGACCCCACCCCCAGCCATAGATTCTGATTTAACTGGTCTGGAGTAGGGCCTTGGCTTGGCTCATTTTTATTTTATATTTTAAACTTTTTATTTTGTATCAGGGTATAGGAGATTAACAATGTTGTGGTGGCTTCAGGTGAACAGCGAAAGTAGTTTTTAAAAGCTTACTCCTGGAAGCTTCTAGAGAGCAGCTGGGGTTAAGACTTAAGGTCATTGAAATGCCACTGTGAATCTTTTTTAGATTGAGAAGTCATAGCACCCTATCTTCTGTCCACCTGATTCCCTGCATCCTTCACTAATAATTACTCTAAAGCTGGTTAGCACACCTGCCTCTCCTTCTCTGCACTAACAATTCACTGGCAGATTGAAATAGATCTTTCTACCTGTGTCCTTGCTCTTAGCACTTCTTCGAGCAGAACTTCTCAGCCCTCTGTGCTCATTCACGTGACCTGTGGGATGCTTTATAGAAACAGAGGTCCTGCCTCACCTTGATCGGCCCTTCGGGAGTGGATCCATCATCAACCTTAAAGAAAGAGTCTCCATAGGTGGCTGGATCAGCACCCACTGGGCGCTTTAAACATTCAGAGGCTCGCCTGCCCTGCACAGACTATAGGAATAAAGCCCCAGAATCATCATATTGGGTTAGCCAAAAAGGTCATTCAGGTTTTCCTTACCAGTTTATGGAATAATCCAAACGAACTTTTGGCCAATCTAGGATTTCTACAGTTACATGAGGGTGTGGCCGTTGATTTTAAATCCTGGGAAGACTGCTCCAAGAGCTGAATTTCAACAATCTTCTAAAGTGAGGCTGACATGCCACAGGGTATGCTTCTTTGAGAGTAAAATTACTTGCAGATACTTGTTAGTATGTCAAAGTAGGAGTATCTTTCTTTAAAAATTTGAAACTTGGAACATAAGCATCTTTGCTGTAGAAGGATTAGGCACATGGCTGCGGAGCATGCTGCTTTTTCTCGGGGAGTTGGAGGTTTCTTGGAGAAACCCAGATGAAAGACGAAGAAGATGGAGATAGAGTGAAGGAGGAAAATGGAAACCAGGCTGCCCAGTGCTTTTCAATGCACCCAGTGTCGCGTAGCAACTGCTTTGATGCTTAAACCTTTAGCCAGTCTAGTAAAAATTGTGGTTTAAAAGCCTCTGCTAGCATTTACTCATCAATTGAAAGTCCTCCAAAAATAGAACTATTGGGAAACCGTGGGATGTGAGGTGGAAAAGAAAAGCTCCCTCAGTTTTTTTGGAGGGAATAACTTTAAAAATACTTAACTAGCTAAGTTTACTTGGTGAAGTTAAGATTTAAACTTGTTGATTTTAAAATTGCTGTTGTGTCTGAAATAAACTTATGTGATGTTCTGGTAAAAAAAAAAAAAAACAAAAACTCTGCAGTTAAATATTGTTTTGAGGCAGGAAAATAAATAGAACAGATTGTGAAACATTATTTGTAGAAAACATTTAAAATTTTTCTCCTTAGACTGTGTGGTTGTCTATAAACAAATGTGTGATAATATAAACTCTTCAAATAATTATGGTATAAATGTACCTTATGATCACATTCTTGTCCTTTATTTTTATTTATTTCCTTTCTTCTCCCCCAATCAATTATGATATCATTTTAGCAGTTAAAACCTTGAGAACCAAGAGTAGTGAAACTTAACAATTTAAGTGAAAAGGTCTAATATCAATTTCGATAGGATTGTAGCTTGGTTCATCAGTCTATTAGACATTGGATAAGTCTGCTAAAAATCGGTTGGACTTGAAATTAGAGGATAAATAGAACAGACTAATTGAGTTTATTATTGCAAATATTTAGTCTATAAAACCCTAGAATTCTTTGTTCCCATTGTATCAGACGCTTCACTTTTCTTGGACACTGGTATTCAGCACTGATTTGAATCGTTTGACTTCCATGTTGATGGTCTGCGTGAAAAACTTCCTTTTGTAACTAAATTATGGCAGGCTATGTTGTTCAGTCCCTGGTTTGTTAAACGTGAAAAGCCATGATCAAACACGCTGTGACAATAAACTCTGGATTCCGAGTGCAATTTAGTGAAAATAGAAGCTTCCTGAGTAAGTGCCCTCATACCCCATATCACCAGCAGGTGGCGCACGTGTCACCTGATGCAGGGATGGGGTATTAATCGCCAGGTCCTGACCAGGCTTTTGTCTTAACAGGCTGATTACTTTAATGAGCTGTTAATAGGTATTAATTAATTAATAGGAGTTTCATAAGTTTGGAACAAGTTGAGATAAACATGATTCTTTGCTGCAGAACTTTAGGGCCTTTAACATTTCCATGTGCCTTGTGAATCTTTCAAAGGGGGCAGCATTTCTAAACTTATTTAACCACAAAACTACTTTTGTGGGTTGGGGAGCATCTCTGGGAATTGCTGTTTTGGAGGACAGTTCAGGAACTTTCAGGGACTTGTCCAGTGGCTCAGCGACTCAGCAGTAAATGCAGTAGACCTGAGTTCAGTCCCTGGGTCGGTCAGATCTCCTGGAGGAGGAAGTGGCTACCCACTCCAATATTCTTGCCTGGAAAAAAATCCCATGGACAGAGGATGCTGGCAGGCTACAGTCCATGGGGTCACAAAGATTCAGACACAACAGAGTGACTAATCACGAACCGAGCACACCAGAAACTTAGCTAAAGATCTCTACAGCTAAGATGGTGGCTGCTCTGTAGTCTCTGGAATTTACTACATCTTGATGAGATCTCCAGCCTAACCCTGGGAAAACTGTAGCTTAAATGGTAAAGAATCTGCCTGCAATGCTGGAGACGTGGGTTCAATCCCTGGATCAGGAAGATGCCCTGGAGAAGGGCATGGCAACCCGCTCTAGTACTCTTGCCTGGAGAATCCCATGGACAGAGGAGTCTGGTGGGCTACAGCCCATGGGGTCACAAAGAGTCAGACATGAACAACTAACACACACACCAGCCTAAACCACTGACAGCCTGGCCAGAGGGTGAATCAAACAGTATTTTTTTCTTAATTGAGACATAACATCAAACAGTAAAGTACACAAATACACTTTATATCGTGTACATCCATGTAACTACAACCCAGATGTATAACTCTTGTTTCTTTCCAGTCAAATTAGCATGTGTATACACATACACAATAGCTAAGTCATGTCTGCCTCTGCAACCGCATGAATTGGAGCATATCAGTCTTCCATGCGTGTCCTTCACTATCCCCGGAGTTTGCTGAAACTCACGTCCATTGAGTCGGTGAAGCCATCCAACCATCTCTCCTCTGTTGACCCCTTCTCCTCTTGCCCTCAATCTTTCCCATCATCAGTCTTTTCCAATGAGTCAGCTCTTTCCATCAGGTGGCCAAAGTATTGGAGCTTCAGCTTTAGCACCAGTCCTTCAGCCCTTCCAATGAGCATTCAGGGTTGATTTTCTTTAGGATTGACTGGTCTGATCTCCTTGCAGTCCAAGAGACTCTCAAGAGTCTTTTCTAGCACCACAATTCAAAAGCATAAATTCTTTGGTGCTCAGCCTTCATTATGGTCCAACTCTCACATCCGTACATGACTTCTGGAAAAACCATAGCTTTGACTATATGGACCTTTGTCAGCAAAGTGATGTTTCTGCTTTTTAATATACTGTCTAGGTTTGTCATAGCTTTTCTTCCAAGGAGCAAGCATCTTTTAATTTTGTGGCTGCAGTCACCATCTGCAGTGATTTTGGAGCCCAAGAAAATAAAGTCTGTCACAATTTCCAGTTTTTCCCCATCTACTTGTCATGAAGTGATGGGACCGGCTGCCATGATCTTAGTTTTTTGAATGTTGAGTTTTAAACCAACTTTTCACTCTCTTCTTTCACCCTCATCCAGAGGCTCTTTACTTCCTGGTTGCTTTCTGCCATTAGAGTGGTATTATCTGCAATCTGAGGTTATTGATATTTCTCCTGGCAATCTTGATTCCAGCTTGTGCTTCTTCCAGCCCAGCATTTCTCATGATGTACTCTGCATATAAGTTAAATAAGCAGGGTGACAATATACAGCCTTGACATACTCCTTTCCCGATTTGCAACTAGTCTGTTGTTCCATGTCTGGTTCTAACTGTTGCTTCTTGACCTGCATACAGGCTTCTCAGGAGGCAGGTGAGGTGGTCTTGTATTCCCATCTTTTAAGAATTTTCCAGTTTGTTGTGATCCACACAAAGAGTTTTGCATAGTCAATGAAGCAGAACTAGATGATTTTTTGGCTCTCTCTCTCTCTCTCTCCCTCCCCCTCCCCACACACTCCTCCACTCTCTTCTCTTCGAGTCTTGGATTCTCCTGCTATCTCCTAAATAAAATAGAGCTGTAACACTGATTTGCCTAAGAGCTGTAGTACGGTTTGTCCAAGACCCAAGAGCTGTGACGCACCGAAGGCTTTAATGTCCGTCGCTCCAAATCTTTGTTGTGACGAGACAAAGAACCAAGGAACATACACTCGTGTGACATCTATGGTGCCGTGACTCGGGTTTAACCTGGCTGAAACAACCTCTGCGTGGAAGAGGCCAAGCACAGCAGGAGCCCAACTCAGCGAAGCTCCCACGCTAGAAGTGGAAGGCGAAGAAACCCAGTGCAGGGGAAGGCCCATCGTGCTGGAAACCGGGACAACGATAAACGAACTCAGCAGAAAGCTACGCAGCCCAGTCTCAGATTCCAGAAGACCTCCAGTTAAGAAATCTTGGACCCCTGGACAAAACCCTGAGAGGGATTGTCAGAAGATCCTCTGACCAATCCTGAGGAAATCTGGTACACTGATGGAAGCAGCTTTGTCTTGGATGGAAAAAGAAGAGCTGGCAGTCAAGGTACCAGGACATGACTCCTGGATTCACTACTCACGAGTCAAGCCATGGAAGAAAACAGAAGAGGACACTCAATACACCTGTCAACCAGCTACAACATGCAGTGCCAGTTCAACAAAGATATAAAACTACAGCTGACCACAGAAAATATCACACACCCTTGGACACCGCTATAAGGACTCTGAGGATTGAGACTAGCAAGAGGGGAAGGCCCAATACCCCTCTCTGTCCCAGTTCAGCAGGAAGTAGCCAGAAAGACCTCGATGCCCCTATTCCCAAAGAATTGGGCCTCCCATCTCTTGAGGGGGGAATGTTAGGTAGGTAGAATAGGGAAAAGGAGTCCAAAATGGTGGTGGGTAAAAGACAAGGAAGATCCAAGGACCAGAGTGAAGACTTCAGGCAGAACAAACAGAACAAACAGCACTCCTGGCTAAGCCCAATTTGCATAGGGCAGGCTCAGGTGGAGGAAAAAACATATAAAAGGAGGAGCCAAAGCGCTTTCTCTCAGACTCTCTGTCCCGCGTACATGCGCACGCTCGCTCTCTCTCTCTCTCTCTCTCTCCCCCTCCCCACGCACTCCTCCACTCTCTTCTCTTCGAGTCTTGGATTCTCCTGCTATCTCCTAAATAAAATAGAGCTGTAACACTGAAAAAAAAAAAAAAAAAGAACTAGATGATTTTTTGGAATTCCCTTGCTTTTTCTATGATCCAGCGGATGTTGGCAATTTGATCTCTGGTTCCTCTCCCTTTTCTAAATCCAGCTTGTACATCTGGAAGTTCTTCACGTACTGCTAAAGCCTAACTTGAAGAATTTTGAGTATTACCTTGTTAGCATGTGAAATGAGCACAATTGTATGGTAGTTTGATAGAAATCAAAATAGAAGTGACCTATGTGTGTGTTCATACAGTAGTGTGTCTGGAGTTCAACAAACACACACACGGGTCACTACTTTTTTATTTTCATCACCATAGACTAGATATGTCAGGCAGAAACTTACTGATGAAACCCATATGATTCCAAAATGACACCCAGGAAGAAACCAAGTAATAGGAATGCCCAAACCCACCAGGATTCTCTTGAGAAAAAAGACCCATATGAAGCTTGAGCTTCCATCTCAACAAGAATCTGTCTCCTGCCCATAAAGTGCCAAATTCTGATATTTGGATAAACACTGCCAGCAGCTGACTGAGCATATGGAATGCGTTATAGTTAAAAACTGTTTGAGTCTGCCAGTTACGATAATATTAATTTTCAGTCCTTGATCTTGTAATAATTCCTTCAAACTTACCCACTGTGTGATTTGCAAATTTTAGTAACTTATCAAAAACTGTGGTAGGTGGTCTACAAGACATAGAAAACAAGAAGCTATTTGCCACCAGAATTGGATGGAAATAAAAAAAGTGAAAAATACAAAAGAACAAGAAATAGAAATTGATAAAATTAGTGAAGAGAAGCCTAAAGGGAAGGATCTTTTTCTTTTCTTTCCTGAAATTTATTGGTTATGTTTACCATTTGAAAACTGAAATTGATTACAATGTGTAGATACTGTGATCCAAATTTTGTTTAATAAAAAGTATATGTATATATATGTATGTATAAGAAAAGGCCTAGTGGGCTATATACATGAATGTTAATACTTATCACAGCTGAGTAGCAGGATTACATGTGATTTTATATTTTACATTCCTTTCTTTATTTTCTAAATGTTTTTGCAATGAATATATGTAACTCACAATCAGAGTCAACATGTTACACTACAAAAACGAAGGCAAATGGAATACATCCATATATAATCAATCTCTCTAATCCTGCAAAGGGTCTTTCTTGAGTTTACATTTATTTTTCTCTTCCAATTTGAGTGTGTGTGTGTGTGTGTGTGTGTGTGTGTGTGTGTGTGTGTGTATGTTTGTGGGGGAAGAGGGAATAGGGAAGTAGAAAAAGATCAGGTATATAATGGACCCCAAGCAATTATCCTTCAATTAAAAATAAATCAACATTTTTAAAAAGGGGATTGATTTTAGTGGATTAGTTGCTAAATGCTTGAAGAAAAATAAAAGGTGATTAAACTTCTCACAGCTTTAACCAAGTTGAATCCTACATGGAGATCGTGGTGGGAGTGGGTGGAAGACACAAAATAAAGTTGTTAAATCATCAGTTAATGCATGTTTGTTGGTGAGCAAAGACCAGAAGAGAAATCCTCTTAAGATTTAACTGGCCCTTCATTCTCTCTTTGCTCACTGAGGCGGGGTTATTTGCCTATGCTGTTGGCTTAGTCAAATGGGAATCTAAGTTCTACTCCCTTTTTCCTGTTAATTGCACTGTGTGCTGATTTGGGGTCCACAGGCTTAGGGACATGCACAAGGCCTGGGAAAAGGCCACCCTGGAACGACCACGGTTAATACTTCATCCCACCTCCTTTGTGTACAATATGAACAGCAACAGGTTTATAACGTGCCCAGGCATTTACAGGCCTCTGTTAGCAATTCTGAGGTTATGCTTTGAACCAAGAGACGCTCAACAGTATTTTGTGCTACAGAATTTTGAGTATTCCAATAAACGCAATTTTAGGGTGCTCTGGGGAACTGGACTAATTCAATGTATTCCTGCCCTTTGATGTGCAGTCTTTGTAAGGACTGTTCACTTTGTAGCTTTGTCTCTGTGGCTATGTATGAGCTTTACTCAAAATTTGTTCACTCATCCACTCATTGAATAAACATTTATTGTGAACCTACTCTGGACCATTGAGCAACACCACCTATTATTTTGCACCGTGTAGCTTACTTTCTACAAACACAGTGATATATGTTATACCAGTGGCATTTTTCCTGCCACCCTGGTTAGGATTTGTTCACTAATGAAGAACTATTTAAGCAGAGAACTGTGTTAAAAGGCAACAAACACCATACAAATTTAATGGGGCACCCTTTCTAAATATTGGGAAGTAGGCAAACCACGTACAGTGAAGTCACTTTCGTTGTTGTTCTAAGATGTTCTATTTCTCCAACAGATTATTTGAGAAAAATTCGTTTGAGTTAAATGTTCATATTGCAAATACTGGGTTGGCCAAAAGTTTCATTCGGGTTTTTCCATAAGATGGTATGAAAAAAATCCAAAGAAACATTTTGGCCAGTCCAAAGTCAAATGAGAAGGTCCGATGCTAGAGAAGCTTATGCACATGATACAGCTTTGAACAGAACCAGAGTGAGTTAGGAGGGCAGAGCACTGGAGTGCACTCAGCCTTCCTGCACTCTCTGCTGGGCTTCACACACTCTCGTTTCCTGGCAGGACAGCCCGGAGCGGCTAGACATTTCAGCGTGGCTTTCCTACTGCTCACGGCTAAGTGCTTTCAGACACCTCTGTGATGTCCCCACTCCTCTCACAGGAACCCCACCTCCCACAGGCTTGTACACTGTCCTTTGGGATAGTCAAAGCCAGATACTGAGTTCAATACCAAGATATGGTAGAAACTGTGGGATGTAAACAGAAGCCTGGTACCTTGACAAGAGAAATAGCAGATGTCTCTCGTGTTCCTTTTATTTTATGGGTTTTCAAGGTACTGAGGGAAGGCAGAGCTGGGAGGTCAAGACTATGTTCTTATTTGAAGTGGGGGGTGGAGTGCAATAAAATCTTTGCAGAACTTTCCCTCTTTGAGTTAGGCTCAGACAGGAGTTGATGATTACATGAGTTTGCTAGGGCTGCCTTAAGAAAGTACCATAAACTCAGTGGCTTAAAACAACAGAAATGGGGACTTGCCTGATGGTCCAGTGGCTAGGACGCTCCTAATGTAGGGGGCCCAGGTTCCATCCCTGGGCAGGGAACTAGATCTTACATGCCACAAGTAAAAGATTCTGCATGCCTCAACTAAGACCTGGTGTTATAAAGAAGTAAATAAATAAATGTGTTTTTTGAAATACAGGTAATGTCTCAGGTCTGCAGGCTATGAGGTATCAGCAGGGCAGATCAAGCAGGGCTGATCCTCCCAACCTAGGAATCGAATCACGTTATCAGCAGGGCTCAGGCTTCCCTGAAACACAGAGGAGGATCCTTCCTTGCCTCTTCTAGCTGCTGGTGGCTTCCCAGCCATCTCCAGCATCCTCTGGCTGTGGCTGCATCACTCCAGTCTCTGCCTGCCTCGTCACCGGCATTCACTCTGTGTGTCTTAGCCCCCGTGTGTCTGTCTTCTTGTAAGGATACCAGTCACACTGGATAGGGGCCCATCCAACTCCAGTATCACCTCGTCTTGGCTAATCACATCTGCAACACTGCAGGATCACACTTTATAATAATACATCAATCACATTTATTTACATCTCACCTTATTCCCAAACAGATTAAACAATGTTCAGTAGACATCTGTTTTGCCTGCCTGGCATTCTACTGTGTTCTGCAACTAATGACTCACGTGTCTTGGGAGAATGCGTCTTCCCCCAATCCCAAATATGCATGCATGCTCAGTCGTGTCTGACTCTCTGCTGCCCCGCGGACTGTAGCCTCCTAGACATCCCTGTCCATGGGATTTCCCAGGCAAGAATACGGGAATAGGTTGCCATTTCTTCTGCCAGGGGATCCTCCCAACCCAGGAATCGAACTCGCATCTCTACCAACTCCTGCACTGGCAGGCAGATCCAACCCCAAATAGTTCCAACCGGTTATGACAGCCCACAGCACTGGCCATGGAGACAGACATATGACTTGTCAGGCAGACCAGTCCAGTGCTTCCTCAACTCTCAGAACTGAATCTCTGGCGATAGGGTGGTCCTTCCTCTGGACCTGGGTGCTGCTGCTTGCTGTTTCTCCAGCTAGGTGGAGGCAGCTAGAGAATGGTCTCAAAACAGAGAGGAAGAGGTGCAGAATCCTAGCATCACTTGTGGCCCTGAAGCTCGCTGTACTCCTGTTCCTCTCCCTGAATGATTAGATGAGCCAATAAACTCTTTTTACCCAAGCTAATAGGTTTCTGTCATTTCTAGACAAGAGTGCTGGCTAATACAGATGCTGATATTAAATTTTGGGAGGCTTTGTTTTTAATGTCGAAAATATTATCTTCAATCATAAGCAGAAAAATCTACTGGAAAAGAAATAGCACGAGGCACCATTCTCCATGAGTTAAATATATTAGGTTACAGTGAAGAAAGGTCTTAAAGATAACATACTAAGCAGGATCTTACCATCTGAATTATGTACAAATCTCTTACTTATTCTATACAACAGAGGTATCTGTGAATAAAGGTAATATCTGAACCATCTTACAGAAAGTATGAAATGAGGTTCATAAAATACTTTGAGCAACTGGAAAATGGTATTTTTAAAATCTAATGTATATAATATATTACATTTTGGGATAGTGAATTTAGATAAATTTCTTAATATTCCTATTGCTCAATTTCTTTTTCTGTAAAAAGGTGCCATGATACCTTTAAAGGGTTGTTGACAGAATTAGCAATCATATATAGTAAGTCCCCTACATATAAACCTTCAAGTTACAAGCTTTCAAAGATGCGAACATGCGCCTGGTTCCAACAAGGAACCAGAACCTGTGCCATAACATGAGGCCTGGGTGCAACTGGAGCTTGCCCTCCATTTGCTGCTGCTGACGACCCTTCAGCTCTACCATCTCCCAGCTCGTCTCCCTCCTCCAGGAACTCTTCTTGCCTGTTCACTCGATGCCAGCCCCTGTATGACAGCTGTTGTGCTGTACTACTGTACTTTTCTAGGTTCTGTATTTTAAAAGATTTTAAAGTGTTTTATTTTTTTGTTTGCTTTTTATGTATTATTTGTGTAAAAAGTATTATAAACCTATTTTAGTACAGTGCTATATAGCTGATTGTTAGTTGGGTACCTAGGCTAACTTTGTTGGACTTAGGAACAAACTGGACTTACAGATGCACTCTTGAATTCCCTCGTATGTAGGGGACATACTGTATACATCAAGCTGGGAGATACTATTCAACTGAAGGTGATATACTCCCAGACTGCCAACTACCTTGCAGGAGCTGATAGACATTTTGAAAAGGGGGCTGGTGTGGGGGAAGTTTTCTGCAGATGGTGGGCTTGTGTGCTGGGGAAGAGACAGGAGAGCTAAGGGCAGTGAGAGTTGCTATGGTGGTTGGTCCTGACCCCAGCCTGATGGACCAGTCCCCGTGAGACGAGAGGCAAGGATTCTATGTTCTGGGAACACAGCACTATCTTGGCAACTTACAAGCTTCACAGTTTAGGAACATTTAAGCAGGCAGCATTCTCCTACAGGAAGAGCCCCCGCTGAAATAGTGGAGCCCAACAGAAGCCTGTGGAAGCAAGTTGCACCTGAGGGCTGAGCTTGTTTGTGAATCAGTGAGGAAGCCCTAGGACTTCCAAAATACTCGAGGGGACTGTGGTCCTGCCTGATGTGATGGAATCCTGAGTCATCAAAATTCAGATGTAAAAGCAACTTTACTCATAAGAAGAGAGTGTCGATCCTGGGTTTGATATGTAAGAAGATTTGACACTGAAGTATGGGCTTCCCTGGTAGCTCAGATGGTAAAGAATTTGTCTGCAATGCAGAAGCTCCAGGTTCAATCCCTGGGTCAGGAAGATCCCCTGGAGAAGAGAATGGTAACTTACTCCAGTATTCTTGCCTGGAGAATCCCACGGACAGAGGAGTCTGGTGCGCTGCAGTCTACTCGGTCGCAAAGAGTCGGACACGACTGAGCGACTAACACTTTCACTTTTCATGAGCCTTACTTTTAGTAAATGGCTTTACTGTCATCCTAAGACATCCCTTTGTGGATGTCTTAGAACATCCACAACTCAGATTGGCCAGGTGGATGGTGCAGGCTGCATGATTGCCTCTGTGTTAGTTAACAGCAGCATTAATTGAGATGAAGCATTTGGACTTGCTGAGAGTGGAAAAGTTTACTGACTTGGATGTGCCCACATCTCATTCTGTCAAGAAGTTGAGGTGCCTCAGCAAAGTTAACAACCTCTAGGTTACCTCTATGCATCAAACTTTCAGGTAAATATTCATGTACTTTGACTCACAATAGGATCATCTACATTTTACATGATGAAGTTGAATTTTTTTTTGGAAAAAAAAAAAAAAAGCATCCAATATTATATACCTGCTTTTGTGCCATTCCAATACTCTATTATCAAACATGCCCCAGATGACCCCAAAAAGTGAACTTCTAAAAATGTCACAGGGCAGAATTATCAACATATATTCATGTCACATGGGTGTTAAATTTAGTAACCAAATCGAAGTAACCTACAATGTAATTTAGTAATTAGAAGTAATTAGTAACCACGTAGTCTACAGTTTCATTCTGATGGTTCTTTTTCAAGGAAAATTCCAACTTGTTCGTCTTACCTGAATAACAATGGTGACATTTAGTGAGTATTCTAATACACTATGAGTCACGCTGTACCCCAAGATGTATCCCTAGATGAGGAGACCTGGACTTTATAAGGGGTTTCACAAAGGCTGACTTGGAAAGCATTTGTGTTTCTGAAGCCCCATGTGGATTTCTCAGGCTCCGGGGGCAGCTGGGCTTCACCATCTGCATGGATCAGTCATCTTTGCTTCTCAAAGTCCTTGCAGTTGACCAGTTCTTGGCAGTAGCATTGTGACTTCTATGATGGCAGTCTACTGGGTGAGTGCAATGTTAGAATTGTTTTCACTGATTCTTCCTCTTATTTTTTGCACTAAAGACTGAATGACATACACATTGAGGACCACATGTACACTGTTCATGAGCTCTTGTCTCCAGCGTATACTGGGTAATAAGGACAAAGGCTTAGGGAAAGAGGTAAACAGCCAGCCTAGTGATTATGGAGAAAATTTCCTGCTAGGTTGTATCATGGCAGCCGCTGTTAACTACGGCCATAAGCCATGTCCGTGGGGCAATCCAAGACGGGCGGGTCATGGTGGAGAGATCTGACAGAATGTGGTCCACTGGAGAAGGGAATGGCAAACCACTTCAGTATTCTTGCCTTGAGAACCCCATGAACAGTGTGAAAAGGCAAAATGATAGGATACTGAAAGAGGAAC
>NW_011494756.1:2697535-2697902 GCF_000754665.1 Bison bison bison | reverse complement strand
AACTCCAGAAAGAATGAAGGGATGGAGCCAAAGCAAAAACAATACCCAGCTGTGGATGTGACTGGTGACAGAAGCAAGGTCCAATGCTGTAAAGAGCAATACTGCATAGGAACCTGGAATGTCAGGTCCACGAATCAAGGCAAATTGGAAGTGGTCAAACAAGAGACGGCAAGAGTGAATGTCGACATTCTAGGAATCAGCGAACTAAAATAGACTGGAATGGGTGAATTTAATTCAGATGACCATGATATCTACTACTGGGGGCAGGAATCCCTCAGAAGAAATGGGAGTAGCCATCATGGTCAACAAAAGAGTCCGAAATGCAGTACTTGGATGCAATCTCAAAAATGACAGAATGATCTCTGTT
>NW_011494756.1:2673714-2697340 GCF_000754665.1 Bison bison bison | reverse complement strand
AGGATAGATAGAGTGCCTGATGAACTATGGAATGAGTTTCGTGACATTGTACAGGAGACAGGGATCAAGACCATCCCCATGGAAAAGAAATGCAAAAAGGCAAAATGGCTGTCTGGGGAGGCCTTATAAATAGCTGTGAAAAGAAGAGAAGTGAAAAGCAAAGGAGAAAAGGAAAGATATAAGCATCTGAATGCAGAGTTCCAAAGAATAGCAAGAAGAGATAAAGTCTTCCTCAGGGATCAATGCAAAGAAATAGAGGAAAACAACAGAATGGGAAAGACTAGAGATCTCTTCAAGAAAATTAGAGATACCAAGGGAACATTTGATGCAAAGATGGGCTCGATAAAGGACAGAAATGGTATGGACCTAACAGAAGCAGAAGATATTAAGAAGTGGTGGCAAGAATACACAGAAGAACTGTACAAAAAAGATCTTCATGACCCAGATAATCACAATGGTGTGATCACTCACCTAGAGCCAGACATCCTGGAATGTGAAGTCAAGTGGGCCTTAGGAAGCATCACTACGAACAAAGCTAGTGGAGGTGATGGAATTCCAGTTGAGCTATTTCAAATCCTGAAAGATGATGCTGTGAAGGTGCTGCACTCAATATGCCAGCAAATTTGGAAAACTCAGCAGTGGCCACAGGACTGGAAAAGGTCCGTTTTCATTCCAATCCCAAAGAAAGGCAATGCCAAAGAATACTCAAACTACCACACAATTGCACTCATCTCACATGCTAGCAAAGTGATGCTCAAAATTCTCCAAGCCAGGCTTCAGCAATATGTGAATGTGAACTTCCTGATGTTCAAGCTGGTTTTAGAAAAGGCAGAGGAACCAGAGATCAAATTGCCAACATCCGCTGGATCATGGAAAAAGCAAGAGAGTTCCAGAAAAACATCATCTATTTCTGCTTTATTGACTATGCCAAAGCCTTTGACTGTGTGGATCACAATAAATTGTGGAAAATTCTGAAAGAGATGGGAATACCAGACCACCTGACCTGCCTCTTGAGAAATCTGTATGCAGGTCAGGAAGCAACAGTTACAACTGGACATGGAACAACAGACTGGTTCCAAATAGGAAAAGGAGTACGTCAAGGCTGTATATTGTCACCCTGCTTATTTAACTTCTATGCAGAGTACATCATGAGAAACGCTGGACTGGAAGAAACACAAGCTGGAATCAAGATTGCCGGGAGAAATATCAATAACCTCAGATATGCAGATGACACCACCCTTATGGCAGAAAGTGAAGAGGAACTCAAAAGCCTCCTGATGAAAGTGAAAGTGGAGAGTGAAAAAGTTGGCTTAAAGCTCAACATTCAGAAAACGAAGATCATGGCATCCGGTCCCATCACTTCATGGGAAATAGATGGGGAAACAGTGGAAACAGTGTCAGACTTTATTTTTCTGGGCTCCAAAATCACTGCAGATGGTGACTGCAGCCATGAAATTAAAAGACGCTTACTCCTTGGAAGGAAAGTTATGACCAACCTAGATAGCATATTGAAAAGCAGAGACATTACTTTGCTAACAAAGGTTCGTCTAGTCAAGGTATGGTTTTCCTGTGGTCATGTATGGATGTGAGAGTTGGACTGTGAAGAAGGCTGAGCGCCGAAGAATTGATGATTTTGCACTGTGGTGTTGGAGAAGACTCTTTAGAGTCCCTTGGACTGCAAGGAGATCCAACCAGTCCATTCTGAAGATCAGCCCTGGGATTTCTTTGGAAGAACTGATACTAAAGCTGAAACTCCAGTCCTTTGGCCACCTCATGGGAAGAGTTGACTCATTGGAAAAGACTCTGATGCTGGGAGGGTTTGGGGGCAGGAGGAGAAGGGGACGACAGAGGATGAGATAGCCGGATGGCATCACTGACTCGATGGATGTGAGTCTGGGTGAATTCCGGGAGTTGGTGATGGACAGGGAGGCCTGGCGTGCTGCGATTCATGGAGTCACAAAGAGTCGGACACGAGTGAGCGACTGAACTGAACTGACCTCTACAAGAAAGTCTAGACATTCTAATGAAATTTGGTATTGTTTTAGCAAAATGTCTGTCAACTTTGGAGCTCAGTTTGGAAGACAGCACATTTTTACCCATCTAGAGAAATTAATGATAATTTTGCTTTTGACAAAAGTGAAGTCAGGTTTTTTTTCCAGAAAAGAATTATCCGTTTGAGCCAGAGATGAGCTCATTTAATTCTTACAACAACCTTAAGAGGTAGCAACTCTCCATTATTAAATATTTATTTAGCACTTATTATGTGCAGGTACTGTGTGTATATTAACTAACCCAGTCCTTTCTCTCTCTTTTTTAATAGTTATTTATTTGGCACATCGAGTCTTCATTGCTGCATATGCAAACTCTTGATTGTGGCATGAGACATCTAGTTCCCTGACCAGGGATCAAACCTGAGCCCCCTGTATTGGGAGTGCAGAGTCTCAGCCACTGAACCACCAGAGAAGTTCCAAGACAGTCCTTTCAACAACTCCGGGTGAATACTATTATCAAGCCCATTCATTAACCGAGGTACAGTGAGATTAAGTAGTTTGGCCAAACTAAGATGATGTGAATCTGTTTTGTGAAACAAAGAGTGTCAACTATAACATCTCCAACAACACCTACCAATTACTGTGGGCTTCCCAAGTGGTGCTAATGGTAAAGAACTCGCCTGCCAATGCAGGAGACTTCAGAGACAAAGGTTCAGTCCCTAGGTCCTGAGGATCTCCTGGAGGACGGCACAGTAACTTATTCCAGTAGTCCTGCCCGAGAATCCGATGAACAGAGGAGCCTGGCAGCCACAGTCCATAGGATGGACAGGACTGAAGCGATCTAGCATGTAGCACACACTGAATGCCAAGCAATTTAAATACAACCTCATTTTAATTATTCCAACAATCTATAAAGTAGCTATGCATGTGTGTGTGCTCAGTCGTGTCTGACTCTTTGTGACCCCACTGACTGTAGCCCACCAGGCTCCTCTGTCCATTGGGATTTCCCAGTCAAGAATACTGGAGTGGGTTGCCATTTCCTCCTCCAGGGGATCTTCTGGACCTAGGGAATGATCCCACGTCTCCTGTGTCTCTTGTAATGGCAGGTGGATTCTTTACCACTAGTCACCTAAGCTCATAAAGTAGCTGTTCTTGCCCTGATTTTACCGATGAGGAGGTCGGTGCATACAGAGGAGTAGTAACTTGCCTCCAATCATATAGCTGGTTAGTGACAGAGCTGAGACTTCACTCTGGGTATCTAAGTCAAAACCTGTATTTTTGACCAGGTCAGGGGTCCAGCCTGCTAAAATCAGAGGTGGGGAGGAGTGATGGCATTTTTGAACTTAATAAAAGGGAACATGAATTATTTTTAAAGGCCACTATATTTATTTCATTTTACTATATTATACAGTATATATATACTTTATTATACAGCTTCTAGTATAGCAAATAACAGAAATGTGAACCTTGGAGATTGGTCTCTAGATCATGGCCAATTGTATAAAAACCACACCAGAAACACAAGGCAGGTTTTCTAATGCTTTTTATGGCTGTATCTATAACACATAAAAGCAGTTCAAGCTGAGAAATAAATGCATAGAAAAATTCAGGCCTAACAAATGCCAGCCCTTCTCCGCCTTGTTCGTAACAATGTGTCTGTGCCCTAGTGCTGCTTCCCTTGGGCCACAAATAACGGGGTTGTTATTCCCTGTAACAGCTTACTTCCTAAGGGAAATTATGGAATTCCTTCTCTGGAAGATTCTAGAAACAGTTTTTCATCTGATAGTGGTCCTTTTTAAAGTTAGGTAAATTGACTGTGTGACCTTTTCAATTTTCTCCTAATCCTAAAATTATCAGGTAGGTATGCCAATAACACTAACCTTAAAAAAAAATGTAAAACAATGTTTGGTAAAATAGTAATAATAGACAAATTTTATGGTTAGAAATAATTTTACTTAAATGTACATAGTCATAACTACCATTAAATACTATAAAATATATTCAAAGAATTAACTAGAGCAGGTACTTTAAAGACTATCATAAAATATCATAAGAGTATGATGGTAGTAATAAGACCATAGAAAAAAACTGAACTTTTTATAAGGTCTGCACAGCTTCATGTACTGTAACTTGAACAGAATGATAATATCAAGCAGACTTCGAGCATTTCCAGTGCACCACCGCGACAGCAAAATCATTTTCCTATTAGCTCATGTATCCTCACCAACCTTATAAAGTTACCGTATCAATTCCATTTTGTGTGTTAGTTGCTCAGTTGTGTCCGACTCTGCTACTTCATGGACTACAGCACACCAGGCTCCTCTGTCCATGGAATTCTCTAGGGAAGAATTCTAAACTGGGTAGCCATTCCCTTCTCTAGGGGATCTTCCCAACCCAGGCATCAAACTTGGATCTCCTGCACTGCAGGCAGATTCTTTACCATCTGAGTCACCACATTTACCAGGGAAGAAAGTAGGAAACTCAGAATGGTAGGTCTGTGTGTGGCTGATTCACTTTGCTGTACAGCAGAAACTGACACGACACTGTAAAGCAATTATATTCCAATAAAAATAATAATAAATAAAAAGAAGAGTAGGTTATTTGTCCAAACTGACATAGCCAGTAAGTAACGGATCTAGGTTTAAACTCACCATTCCCAATACCAGAACCCAAGGTCTAATCACTGTGCCATGTTTCCTCCAGAGGACAAAACTGGTTCCTCGTCATCGAGAATCAAGTACATTTTCAAGATGCTAATATGAAGTCAGATGGCCAAGAAGGAAGAGAAGCAAAAACTCTGATAACATTCAAACCGAATAACCCTTCAATCGTTTTGACCTCACCTGGGCCTTTTCATGATGTACTCTTAACTCCTGGGGATTACTGGACCCACATTATTTGCAGCTGATTCCTGCAGTTCCCTTGGGCTCTCCTGCCTACCACGGGGGATCCTCAGTCTAGACGAGCAGACTTTAAAGTTGTGTTCACATCCCTACACATTCCAACTGCCGTGTACTCATGGACACGGCCACTTCAGAAATCCCTAGAGCAGTCTGGTATGCTAAATGTCGTGGTTTCCAGCTCTTAGAAACCCAGTGTATGTTATTCTAGCTTCAAGGAAGACTTCAGAAATGCAGTCACTCTGGCTTACATTTTCTCTGGAAACTCAGAGAACAAAGAACCAAAGAAAGCATTTTAAGGTCCATCTTTCTGTCCTCAGCTGTCTCTGCTTGTGACTGCTGAGACGCCACCCTACAGGGCACCACGTCAGGGTATGAGAACAGGAAGAAGGGGAGCTGAGGGACATACATGTACCTTGCGCATGCTGCTGACCGCCTGATCTTTGACATCCGTAGCTAATGGTCTTTGACTTTCCAAGCATGGTTCACAAATAAGGAGGCCGAGGGGCACCACAAGAGAATTACTGGAAAGACAAGCACACAGTTGACTTTTAATATTAAAATACTTTATTAAAAGACATATTAAAATCACTGTGTAGGCTGCACTTCATTCGTGTCTGCTTTTAAAAGCTTTCAACAACAGGTCTGCTGCTAGTCCTGGGGATAGGGCCCCACTGAGAACCCTCTTTTCCAGAAGAGGAATCTGTTCCCGGACTTCGGGGTGGGTCCTGAAATGCTCTATGACGTTCTCCTGAATGAGGTTCCACATCCAGACCTTCTGCTGCTTCTGTCGCTTGGCAGCCAGCTCCCCACTGACAAGCATCACCTCCTGGAATTCTTTCATTTTATCCCACATTTCAGTGATCCCCTCTCCACTTCGGGCAGAAATACGAATTACCTGTTGAAAAGGGAAGAACCAGAATTATTGTACTCACAATGACAGAAAACCCTTTCGTGGGGACGCTGGCATTTTCCAATTAATATTTACAGTCTATGGAAAGAGGTAAGTGACAAAAATGAGATCTTTTATCACTGTGTCAAAGTAAATACACTGAGAAATATACTAAGATAACTTACTAAGATTACTAAGTGCAAAGCAGAAATCAGACACAGATTCTAGGTCAAGTTTTTAGCTCAGAGGTTTATTTTGACCAAGGATTGCTTGCACGGTCTTTAAAGGTCACAGAGGTAAACCATGGGAGGGTCACTGGGATGAGACGGGCAATGCTACACAGGTTTCCCTGAGGCCTGAGTGCCATACAATGAAACCGAGTTGAGAACACAGCACTGTTCCGTCAAACTGCCTGATTCAGCAGGTGCTATGAACTGAGCATCAGTGCCCACACAGACAAGGTGGCTCCAGACACAGCAAAAAAGACAACATGCTGGGAGCCAACGGCAAGAGACGTCACCATCGTTCTCATTATAGCAATGGCCGCTTCTTCTTTAATAACACGGTGTCCTTCTACAGATAAAGTGTCCCCATCAATATCACTGCATCACTTACTACTGGATTTTTTTTTCCTTATTAAAAACATCACCCAACAAACATAATGGGAAGGAGAGTTACCGTATCAAAAGACTTCTCTCTCTTACTCAAACTCTAATGTAGATAATCAAGTCATTAATTGCGCCATAATCTTAAGGGTGTATCTTTTCAGAATGGATTTGCCATCACTTCCAAACAGCTTGAGCCCAGCATTAAGCAATCTAATCTATCACCTCACATCCAGTTTTTGACATCTGGTGGTTGACGGACTGTACTTAAAATCACTACAGGCTCTGGCTTTGTCATAATTTTTAAAACTGTGATCTCATTCAAGCAAAGATGGCCTGTATGTCTAGCCTGGGACTTACATCCCCTCTTCTGACGTGCACAGTCTACTCGGGGAGAAAAATGCAGAACGGAATGCAAGCTAACCTTTGGTCTCCAGACTCCTGAACGCCTGCGCAGTAATTTCAGTGCGCTCACATACTCTGCTTGTATCCTTCGAGCTGGCACGATCAAGTCTCCGTCAGATTTGGTGATAGCCACCAGATCTGCCATCTCCACTATTCCTCTTTTGATGCCCTCGTGAGAAAAAGAGAGGAAAGTGACTTATCCCAAATATTTAACGCTAGAAAACAATGGGACACCAGTTCACACTAGGGTTTTGAAAGTCAAATACTATGACTTTTTCTCTGCACCTTCTACTAGGAATCACAATTATTTGATGGAATTTACTCAAAAGCATTGAGTCTCAGGATTATGAAAGTCATTTGTAATATCTTTTTCAAACTTGGAGACTAACATGCTGGAATACATTCGGAATTAGAGTAAATGCATCATTCAGACACAATGTAATTGAGTGACAGGAGACAGTTTACACGGTCTCATGATGGATTCCGCTTTTCCCAGAGCTCACCCTGCAGGAAGCAAAATCATCATCATTCAGGTGCTTCTAAAGAAGAAAACACCCTGTCACTAACATACGCATTTCTAGAAACAAAGTCTTTGAAGTTTCCCTTAAATAGATGGAGTTTTTTTTGTTTTTTTTTCTATTTGCATCTGAGGAAAAAATAAGCTGATGGCTAAAAATGTCTCAATCTCTTGATTTAAATTACACTGCATGAAAACACGAGAAAAATCCTAAGGCCAAACCTTATGTGGAAAATGAATATTTTGCTATCTAAGATTAAAATTCCTTTTCAAGCATTTTAAAACATAACTTTCAATGATTAAATTATACTAATGTTTTTAAACTGCAGCAACCAGAGTCTGATGTCACTAGTTTTTCAGAAATTTTCAACTGAAAGTGAGGTGTTGTATAATAAAGAGCTTAGTGGAGGACAGAGGAGCCTGGTGGCTGCAGTCCACGGGATCACAAGAGCAGGACGTGACTTAGCAACTGAACAGCAGCAGCAGCAACAGCTGGTCCTTGTCCGAGGCTCCTGGGAGGTAACCTCCAGGGCCTTGTTGTCTCCCGAGTGACAGGAGCAACTCCATTATTCACAGTGAGTGCCTAGGACGGTGCCTGAGTTTATGCAAAGAGATCATTCGGAATGGGGGCTGACTGCACCAGAAAGTCAACCATATGATGAGGGGGCAGGGGCTTTGAGCCATGTGAGCAGCCTGATAGCCTCTGGGGGGTGGGGTTTGCAGACTGAGTTTCATCACGTGGATGGCAATTTGGTCAATCACGCCTCCATAATAAAACCCCAACAAAAACGACAGGCACCGAAGCTCAGGAGAATCCCTGGCTGGTGATACACATGAGTGTGCCAAGAGGTGAATGTGTCCCGAGGACACAGAACCTTCGAGGCTGTGACCTTCCAGACCTGTCTCTCTCTGTCTCTTCATTTGGCTAGTCTTGATTTGTCTCCTTTATAATAAAACTCTAACTGGTGACACAGTGCTTTCCTAAGATCTGTGAATCCTTCCAGTGAACTACTGAACCCGAGGGGCAGTGCAAACCCCCACTTTGCGGCCAGTCAGAGGCATGTGGGGCCTGGGAACCCCAGGCTTGCTGCTGGAGTCTGGAGTGAAGCCAGTCTTGTGAAGGGTGGGGCCCCCACCCTGTGAAGGCTGTGCTAACTCAGGGATTCAATTCCAGACACGCACTGCAGGCCAGAGGAAGAACTGTGTTCTATAATACACGAACTATACTAGTGGGATCCCAGTTTAAAACCAAAGAAATCTCTCATGTGGAGTATTTCAACCGACTATAGCACAAACAACCATGGAACAGTAGTCTCTCGGCTGGAGCTACTGCTAAATTGGCACACTCGCATGTCACAGGTAGAAAAGTCTAAGCTGTATGATTAGCTCAAGGTCAGAAGTTCTACAATGATAAGTCGGCAAAAAAAAATATGGAGACTTTGCCTGCCTTAGGTATTTTAGCCAATGTGAATGATATTTCTTCCCCTACACTAATATCAACTTAATTGACAAAAAACCACAACATTGGGAACTTGTACTTTCAGAGATGTATACTTTGTGTTTGTGGGGGTGAAAAAGTCAAAATAATTACCTGTAATTCATCTCCTCCTGCTGGTGGCAGTAGTAAAATGAACATGTCAACCATGTCGGCGACAGCAAACTCCGACTGTCCCACACCTGAAATTGTAAGTCACAACTGTCCACTAAAACAGTCACGAAAATCTGACTTTCTCGACCACCCTGCGCATCACCTCCATTCCAGTTCATGAGTCACTCAGCATCACATGCTCAACCGGATCCCACTTTAAACACCCACCTCTGAACAATGCATTAAAAGCTGCTGCCTCACCTGATGAGCACAGCTGTCCTCCCCACCTTGCCCCCGCCCCCATTCCCACCGGCTCAGTCTCTGAACATGGAACGTGGAGACCCGCACTTCCTCCTTGCTCGCAATGCTCCTTCTCGGCTTCCCTTCTGAGGGTGGACAGCCGGAGCACTCAATTCTAAGCTTAGACCAGGCCTGTCGACATGGCAGCTTTCTTGCCTCCTCATCCTTCTACCAGCCCTGCAAACCCCACCATGGATCAGTGCTACTGTCTGCGTCTCTCCCAGAGAAATCCCTGGACAGCGTGGACGGGCGCCACCAGAGGGTCATGGGCTCAACGCCAGCTCCTCCTTCCTTGCGGTCCAGGAAAAGCGATGCCTCTCAATGCCCTCATGCAGCTTCCTTCCTGTTTCCCCAATTGCAGTGCCCCCCAACCGGGCCACGTGCACTCACTGCTCTGAGTCTCAGTGGAAGGCCCTTTAGCCCCTCTGTTACTTAACTCTGCTGCTGCTGCTAAGTCGCTTCAGTCGTGTCCGACTCTGTGCAACCCCATAGACGGCAGCCAACCAGGCTCCCCCGTCCCTGGGATCCTCCAGGCAAGAACACTGGAGTGGGTTGCCAGTTCCTTCTCCAATGCATGAAAGTGAAAAGTCAAAGTGAAGTCGCTCAGTCGTGTCCAACTCTTAGCGACCCCATGGACTGCAGCCCACCAGGTTCCTCCGTCCATGGGATTTTCCAGGCAAGAGTACTGGAGTGGGGTGCCGTTGCCCACTCTCCCTTTAAAACTGAGTCCCTCTGTTACCTCGTCCCCAAAGTCTTCCCCGATCCCCTAAATCTGAGTGAGGTTGTGTCACAAACGCTGATCACACAGTAATACAGCAGACTGTCTCTCCATAGGAATGCGAGGTTCTCAGTGTTTCCTTTTCAGTATATTCACTGGGTACAACTATGTCCCAGGGATATAAAGATAAAATAAAACATGATGTGCCCAAGTACGTTAGCTTTCTTAATGAAAACATATTGTAGACACAGGACTGCTTTAAGAAAATGGGGTGTTATGTTTTTTGTTTGGTTGGTTGGGTTTTTTTTTTAGCCATGCCACAAGGCTTGTGGGATCTTAGTTCCCTGACCAGTGACTGAAACAGGGCCATGGACGTGAAGGTGCTGAGTCCTAACCACTGGACCACCATGGAATTCCCAAACTGGGTGTAAAGTAGCGTTTCCACAGGTCATCCTAATGCTCACAGTTCTCCTCTGGCACTGAAAACACACCACCTTGTGTCATCACTACCCAGACATAAGGCTTATCCTTCGCCAGACTGGATGAATCACAAGCAGGAATCAAGACTGCCAGGAGAAATATCAACAACTTCAGATATGCAGATGATACCATTCTAGTGGCAGAAAGTGAAGACGAACTAAAGAGCCTCTTAATGAGGGTGAAAGCAGAAAGTGGAAAAAGTTGGCTTGAAACTCAACAATCAAAAAACTAAGACCATGCAATTCAGTCCCATCACTTCAGGTAAAAAGGGGAAAAAGTGGAAGCAATGACAGAGATTCTTTTCTCGGGCTCCAAAATCACTGCGGATGGTGACTGCAGCCATGAAATTAAAAGACGCTTGCTCCTTGAAAGGAAAGCTGTGACAAATGTAGACAAGCGTATTAAAAAGCAGAGACATCACTTTGCCGACGAAGGGCCGTATAATCAAAGCTACGGTTTTTCCAGCAGTCATGTACGAATGTGGGAGCTGGACCATACAGAAGGCCGAGCACCAAAGAATTGATGCTTTTGAATTGTGGTGCTGGAGACGACTCTTAAAGAGTCCCTTGGACTACAAGGAGATCAAACCAATCAATCCTAAAGGACATCAACCCTGAACATTCACTGGAAGGACTGATGCTGAAGCTGAATCTCTAATACTTTAGCCACCTGGAGCCGACTCATTGGCAAAGACCCTGATGCCGGGAAAGACTGAAGGTGGCACAGGATGAGATGGTCAGATAGCACCACCGACTCAACGGACATGAGTTTGAGCAAAGTATGGGAGACAGTGGGAGAGAGAGGAGTCTGGCATGCTACAGTCCATGGGCTGCAAAGAGCTGGACACAACTTAGTGACCGAGCAATAACAACAAAGGATCATAGCCCACAGACTCCTATCTCCTAAAGAGTCTGAGATAGCTTATATTTAATTATCTCTTTACTAAGTATCTGCTGAATGAACAAAATGAAATTAGTCGTCACTCATCTCTACAGAATGTCCATTATAACAGTACTTTATTGTTATGAAATAGAAAACACACTCACCCACAGTTTCAACAAGGATGACGTCATACCCGCCTCCTTCGCACAGAAGGATAGCTTCATTTGTGGTCCTCGTCACGCCTCCTAAAGTGCCTCTAGTAGGAGAGGGCCTGATGTATGCATTCATATCTCTAGATAACTCAGTCATTCGGGTTTTATCACCTAAGAGTGATCCTGAAACACAGTTACATTTTACAATCATAGAACACCGATAAGAGCCAATGATCAATCAGCCAGTTCTTAGGGGAAATGCTTTAGGACGTTTCTCCCAAAACCTCAAACCATATCTCATACTATTAAAACTTTTTTCCAACACAGTGTATTGTAATGATACCAAATTAATCTGTTTAACATTTCCAGCCCCTCAATGGCTCACTGACTAAGCGGTTCAAATATAGATTCTTCAGCCCTGCATTGGAGGCCCTGAGATTGCCACCTAATTGCTTGTCCAATTCAGCTTCTACTAATCCCCAAACCAATCTTCCATTTCAGCTGGGGTGGTTTCTTTACTGTCATCTTAACGTATTTATCAGTATCTAGAGATACGTGTACTTGTCACACCTGGGGGGTTGGGTGTTCCCTGCATCTGGCAGGGAGAGACCAAGGATGCTGCCGAACATCCTTCAGTGTGCAGGAAAATCGCCCACAACATGGAGGGCCATTTAAAGAGAAACTCTGCTTTATCCCGTGTTCGCTGTCTGTAGGATCATGTCTCACATATTCTGTACACCTAATGCTTGCTCACGGTAGGCAATTAACACAATACCTATGGAACAGAACCGGTGCTGTTTCAGGGTTTACTGCAGTTATTTTGGCAAACATCAGTACCTGCAAATTCTAGAAGACTGAGAGCTCTAAAACTAGTGAGATTACCTTGTATCTTCTTTTTCTTAGTACACAGTAGCATTTCCAGAGTTTGATCCCTGGGTCAGGACCATCCCCTGGAGAAGCTAATTGCAACGGACTCTAGTATCCCTGCCTGGAGAATTCCATGGACAGAGGAGCCTGGCGGGCTACTGTCCATGGGGTCGCAAAGAGTCGGACACAACTGAACAACTAAGCACATAATAACATTTGAAGGGGGTGAGTGCTGTGCTAACCTGAATTTTAATTTCAGCTTAAGAGCTGACTTGTCCAAGGCTGATGCTAAACACTGAGGCGTTCCTTAAACAGATGATCTTCTCCCTGATGAGTCCAATTTCAAATTCTCATAGGTTCTAATTCTACAGCATGTACTTACGACAGAGCTCAACTACCGTATTTACTGTACACAAAATGTTGTTCTAAAGTAATTTTCTGGGTGAAATCATCTCTGTGTACGTCAACAATCTGCCAAAGCTACACTTTAAATTATTATCCTATAGATTCCCTACACGCCAAACTAAACATTTATGAAATTACTGTCCCATATAGCTATCCGTCAGTAAATCCAAAACTGTTGACTGCAGGCCCTTAGGAAGGTCTCCAAACTTCCACTGCAGGGGGCCTATGAATCCAAAACACAGTGAGGGTTGACAACAGGCTTCTCAAACTTCAATGCAATGCTATTTTCAAATGTTTATGTACTGCTGCAATGATAAGGTAAGACTGCAGCGTCCTGTTTATCCTTGTTTTTTCTTTCAAAGTCTATGTATTTTCACCTGAAAAAGGGATCATTTTTGGTTTGAGAAAAGTCAAAAACCACATGGCTATGCAGCTTTAATCAGACTACCTTTTTTCAAAAACGACATTTATTTTAAAATGTTTATTTATTTCCTTTTTTGGCCGCACTATGCAGCATTTGAGATCTTAGCGCCCCACCCAGGGACTGAACCTGTGCCCCTGGAAATGAAAGTGCAGAGTCCTCACCACTGGACCACCAGAGAAGTCCCACTCAGATTATCTTATGCCACCACTGCTGCTACAGCCATCTCAAGCTACTGTTTCCTTTTGCTACTCCAAGTATGATAGAGTATTTATGAAGGTGAGGAGAAAAGCCTTTGCACCTATATGGAAATAAAGACCACTGTAAATAAATTCTTTATACCTTATTAGTACTTTACACCTGCTAGTACTTACCTTAAACAAAGTTCTTAGACTATAAAAAAAGATAATGCACTGACATGGATTTAATCTTGAACTTTGCAAGTATAAATTTTATTTTATGGTTAACCTTTTCATTATAGTGAATCAAAAACTGTGAATGTTATCAGCTAAATTTCTCAATGGGTGGTAATAGGAATTGCTATCCACCTCTCTGTTGATCTAAAGCCCCTAAAACATGATGATGATATCTTTACTTTTTAGCATTAAACCCACAGGATATAAAACAACCCTTCCACAAAGCACGCTGAATTTCTCCCTTCACAACACGCATTACCCTGTAATGGACTGCATGCACCTATTTCCCTCACAAGATATAAAGTTCCACAAGGCCAAGAGGACTGTGTCTTATTCACCATTAAACAACCCAGCATGTTCTTTGCACAGGGTCTCGCTGTACGTGCTAAAATACTTGTTAAATGAGTAACTGCCACGTGAGATGCTTAAATCATAAAGAGAAGAGAAGAAAAAGCTTTCCTGAGTATTTATATAGCATGCTTTATGTTTCCCTTAAATGATCCTCTTGGGAACTAAGTTTATCCATTTTATCTCTGATGAGCTGCAAATTAAGCTCTGAGTGACTGCATGACCCCAAATCAGTAAGTAACTGCACAGCACCATGTGCAGCGTCCCGGGCTAAGTGCCACGGGGAACCGCAGTATATCACACGGTCCTTCTAGGAGCTTTCTGTTTAGCTGAACAAGAAGTAGAAACAGGTGACAGGTGAGACAGAGCATGAAGATTTTTTTCTTTAAGCTTAAGTTACAACAATATGAGGAAATGAGGGAGTGAGACGTCATTTTCTGTGTTTCATAGGGGTTGATGCAGGCAGGAAAGCCAACAGGAGGCAAAGGGGCTGAGCCCCAGGTGTGACAGACAAAGCACTGACATTTGCTTTTGATTATCTTCAACTTCTGGCACTTGCTCTCCTAGTTCTCTAAGTACCCAGCTTACTCCTGGGTGACCTGGAAGCTAACCTCCTCTGGAAAATCCAATGACCCAAACCATCTCCCTCAGGCTCCACCTTGCCCCCTGAACTCTCTACCTTCACTGAAACCGAACTCAAATCTGGTTCAATTTGCCTCTAAACTGTAACAGAGAGCTGGCCCCAGGAGCCCCTGCTCTGCAATTTACAAAGAGACCAGTGATACTCACCACCACTAGTACAAGAAGAAGGGTCCACAGCCAGCACAGATAATTTGTGTCCTCTCTCAGTGAGCATTTTTCCAAAATATTCTATAAAGGTTGATTTTCCAGCACCAGGAGGCCCAGACAATCCTACGGTGGAGAGTTTGTAATTTAATTAAATAAATGAAATCAGCACAATAAGTTTTATTAGACTAAAATCTTGGGCTTCCTTCTATTTATAATTTATTAAAACCACCATTAACTCAGTTTAACATTTCCTAAAGCAGTAAATGAAAATCTACCTATTTATCTACTCCCTGAGTAACAGGGATACACAGAGGAAATGATTCTGAGTTCCATATGTTCACCAGATTCACTTGTAAATATTACTAAATGTGATTTTTTTTTTTACTATAATGCAGATCTTTGGGGGCCGATTTCATTTCCTATGTTGTTACTGTGCTCAATTTCTACAATATCTGCCCACCTCTCACCACGATCAGGAATTATTCCACCCACCCCAATGCCATGTTCACATTTGAAAAACACCTCTTTACTCCAGAAATTCCCAGTAACTGAGAAACTAACTTTCTATTTATGAAAGATAATTTTTCATCTCACCCATAACTCAAAGAAATAATATAAACTGAATCCTGGGGAAAAAATTATATTAAGAAAGAAATTCCCCTATTTTGAGGGTCCATAGAGCATGGAAGGTGAAAACACAAACTCTGCAGTCAGTTGGCCAGTTCTGTTTCTAGCCCTGCCCCTCACGAGATGCGTAATCTTGGGCAAGTCATTTAATCATTCTGTATGCTAAGTATACGCTGCCATAAGATGGATGTAAGAGCACCTTTAGGTTATTGTGAGGATTAGATGAGTTAATTTTGCAATATGTTTAGAACAGCACATGGTGTCGAGAGAGATATATAACTATGTTCAATAAAAACTACAAAACATAAGGACTTAATTGTAACTACACTCAAAAGTATGTATGGCATATGGTATGCTTGGCACCATACTATAATTTTCAGGGCAGGTCTCTGTCTTAATGGGTGCTGAATAAACATTTGTTGCTTTAATTTATGCTGGTGATAAAACAACTGCAACCAACACCCAGGTTTATCTGGCCTCGTAAGATCAAGATGGAAGAACCAGAAGAGTGCTGTGAATTTCCATGAAATTAAAAGACACTTGTTCCTTGGAAGAAAAGCTATAACAAGCCTAGACAGCGTATTAAAAAGCAGAGACATTACTTTGCCAACAAAGGTCCAGATAGAAGAACTGATGCTTTCAAACTGTGGTATTGGAGAAGACTCTTGAGAGTCCCTCGGACAGCAAGGAGATCAAACCAGTCAATCCTAAGGGAAATCAACCCTGAATACTCATTGGAAGGACTGATACTGAAGTTGAAGTTCCAATACTCTGGCCACCTGATGCAGAGTCAACTCATTGGAAAAGACCCTGATACTGGGAAAGGTTGAGGGCAGGAGGAGAAAGGGGTGACAGAGGATGAGATAGTTGGATGGCATCACCGATCCAATGGACATGAATTTGAGCAGACTCCAGGAGATAGTGAAGGATGGAGAAGCCTGGTGTGCTACAGTCCATGGGGTTGCAAAGAGTCAGACACGACTGAGCAACTGAACAACAGTTATGTGTGAGTTGCTCATTAACTCTAAGTATTTCTGGACATTTTCTCTTCAAAGATTCTCTACAGCCAGTAAGTAAACACTTGCTCATAACTGGAACTTCTCTATGGGAGTTTGCTGTTTTATCTGTCTACAATACATAATGATTATTAACGTCCAGTGCAGTACCTTCAAAAAGAGACACCTCTCCTTAAGGCAGAAGAATAAGATGGAGGAAAAATGTGGACTAGTACAAATAGCAGTCAGTAAGCTCTTTTTGTGGAGAAGGAAATGGCAACCCACTCCAGTGTTCTTGCCTGGAGAATCCCAGGGATGGGAGAGCCTGGTGGGCTGCCGTCTATGGGGTCGCACAGAGTCGGACACGACTGAAGCGACTTAGCAGCAGCAGCAAGCTCTTTTTGAAATTATCTTTATTCAGGCCTCATTACCCACAAAATCTAAGAGGTTTTAGGCTCTATACTGCAAATAAACTGAGATATAATGTAATGCCAATCTATTTTTAAGTGTATTTACTCACGCCTCAAAAACGTTCTGCACTTCGTCCACCACTTCTAGTTGTTTTAAGTGGGCGGGTTGTTTGGAATCACTTAGTCTGCCATCATGAAAAGCATGCATCCTACCCAAAACTGATCTGCTTAATTCCTTCTGGTCAAACACATCTACATTGTTCTAGAATCCACAATTTTGAAAATATAACAAGTTTATTTGCAATTACAGAAACAGGTCAACTGTTCACGAAATCAAGTGAACATTTTAGACAGTATATGAACATGGAGTCACCTTTAAAATACATTTGCATATTGAGATGACTATGCTTAGAGCCAAGCCATTTCCGGAACTCTAATAAAAAAGTATCTGACAGAAGTGAAACTGGCCTGGAGAAAGACTAATGAAACACCTAAGAAGCAGAATTTTGAAATGTGATAAGGACAATTATGGCTGATATAGCCCCAACCACAAGGAATTCACTTTAGACTATTAAGCAGAAATTCTGCTGAGAGAAGGGAGGAAGCCAGTGGACACTTCTTCCTACACCTGTTTCTACTCTGGAAGCCACAGCAAAGAAAGTGTTAGTCGCTCAGTCGCGTCCAACTCTTGAGACCCCACGGACCATAGCCCGCCAGGCTCCTCTGTCCATGGATTTCTCCAGGCAAGAATACTGGAGTGGGTTCCCATTCCCTTCTCCAGGGAATCTTCCCAACCCAGGGATCAAACCTGGGTCTCCTGCATTGGAGGCAGATGCTTTACCATCTGAGCCACTAGGGAAATCCACAGCAAGGTCTCTGCCAAAATAGAAATCTCATATTATTCTCTTAAAATACAGAGCCTTGGTTCAAATGGTCATGGCATTTCCCCTCCACACCAATATAACAAGACTAATGTTTGCAAAGAAAAGGCCTCTAAAATTCATTCCAAACTTCTGCAAGAAAAAAAAAATCCCCTTTAAATCATAAGCTATTTAGACTTATTTTAAAAGAGAGAGAATTTTGAAAAATATGTACAGAAAAAAAAAAAGACTGACCCACTCGAAATGCTAGTGGTTTTCCTTTATTTAAGTTTTCTTGTTCTCTGTGGTGGGCTAATACTTTCTGAAGAAGCACCTGGGCTAACTCCTTTTTCCTGCTGTGTGTTGATTCTACAAGAGTTATGGCCTCCGCCAAACAGGCCCTCTGGCCTTGGATTAAACCAGCATAGAGCTTATCCACAAGTCTTTGTTCTTTATCAGAAAGCCCTTCTGTATGTTCCTCTAAGGTTGTTTGCAGACATAATTTTCTTGTTAAACCATTCGATGGCAGCATCCACTTTGCACAATGAAGTCCAGGAGAACTGAGCGGCTGAGCACACGGGACTCCAGATCCGAGGTGAGGACTTGGGTGAAAGATGAAGCGGTAACATCGGAAAGGTGTTCTCACAAGGCCTTTTAGGAAGTGCTGGTGAGGACGCTGGAGCAGCATGGGAATATTCATTGTGCTTGTAATTGAAGAAAACGATGGATGGTTTTTGGTTCAATGTGACTTGTGACTCCCTAAAAGAGGAAAAAAAACGTATTTCGCCAGTTCAACATCCAACTAAGATATTAAATGGTGAAGTGGCAAGCTTAGTGTCCTCCCTAGATTCCAAAACACACAGAATCAGGGATTTTGATAGTACAAAGGCATAAAAGTTTCTTCCCAAACTTAAGAGCGAAGACTCCCACCTTGTCCAGGGTTAATATTCAGAGTAACCCAAACCATGAAACTGTTGCTCTGCTGTGAAGTGCACAGCACATTAAAATTTTCTTTTAAACAAAAACCAAACCAACTCCCTCCCCCCAAAAAAACCACAACCCATTAGGATAGAAACTTTACATAATGTTATTTTCTTCTGTCTACAAACCTTTTATTTATCATAACAATTTCCTCAGATTGAATATACCCTATTTTGAAACTCATTCAATAGGTTAAAAAAAAAAAATCCCTTTGTTATTCATCTCCACAAAAGGAAAGTGCCTAGTAATACAGGCATTGAGGCATAAGTTTAGATCCATGTACGTATTCAAATGGGCTTCCCTGGTAGCTCAGCTGGTAAAGAATCCACCTGCAATGCAGGAGACCCTGGTTCGATTCTTGGGTTGGGAAGATCCCCTGGAGGAGGGCATGGCAACCCACTCCAGTGCTTGTGCCTGGAGAATCCCATGGCCAGAGAAGCCTGGTGGGCTACAGTCCATGGGGTCACAAAGAGTGGGACACAACTGAGTGACTAAGCACAGCACAGCATGTATTCAACAGACTCACCTGGAACACAGACAGACGCCAAGAATGGTCTAACATTCCACACAAACCACCACACCCACCAACACAAGCCTGTGTGGGAAATGAACTGTGGGTTTTCTGGAACCTGATCCAGTGCATCTCAAAGTATGGAAAGAACCACTTGGGTGCTTTTAAAACTACATACCCCAGCCGCAAGAATTAGAATCTCTGTGGGTAAGCACACTAAAGTCGGCACGACTATGGAACTGGACAAGGGTGTGTTACTTAGATTTACTGATATTCTGCTCGACTGTATTAGCCAATGAAGGCTGACAGGGTCCACTGAGAGTCAGGAGAGTGCAGAGGTTATGGGCCATGGCCACTCGGCATCTCTGCCACGTAAGCAATAATGACCTTGGGGAAGCTACTTAACCACTGTGCGCCTCAGCTTCCTCTCGAATTAAGAGAACAGATCAAGGACTAGGAAAGCTGTGAGAACAAAACGAGTTAATTCATATAAGCAGCTGGGGACAGTGCTTGGCACAGAGTAAGAGCTTAATAAACTTAATTAGCTTTTATTATTGAGATGCCAATTTATAAAACTTTAGTAAAAATTATGTCAGGCAAATGACATATAATGCTTAACTCTCCATTCATGATTATTTGAAATTTTTGGTTTTCAAGTACCATGTAGCACAATGAAATAAATTACTTTATTGCTCTAAAGTACCTCTCTAAATTATATTTCAAGGCCAGCAGAAAATTAATTTTAACTAAATAACAGTTTTATTAGGAGAAAAAAAGAAACATTTTAAGATTTTTTTTATTGTTAGAACTATAACTGCGCATCATTTTTCTATTAGTCTTATTCTAAAAGTACAATTTAATTTAAAATGTGTAAAAATGTATCCAAAAGTTCAAAACATCCACTACTACCCTTCACAGAAATACACAAGGAGACATTTAAAACAAAAAAAAGTTAAGAGGGGTTCTATTCTGGAAGCTCTCTCCGAGACCACATTAAACACACTTCTCATGCACACCACTATCACTACCACCAAACTGGACACGCACAGGCGAGCCGATCTTCTGAGCAGTACTACCGTCCACGTCCCATGCCAGGTTACAAGAACAACAGTGAAAAAAAAAAAAAAAAGATAATGTTTTTGATGGTGGTGACAATGATATTTTATTATGTTCCAGTCACCGTACTATAAACTGCTATATTAGCACCCAAAGGCTGCTGTAACAAATTACCATAAACTCCGTGGATTAAAACCACAGAAACCTATCTCATGGTTCTGGAAGTGGGAAGTCAGAGACCAAAATGTTAGGAGGACGTCGCTCCCTCTGAAGGCTCTAGATGGAGACTCTTCCCTGCTCCTCCCAGCTTCCTGGGGCATCAGGGGCTCCTCAGCTCATAGTTAAAAGACTCCAATATCTGCCTCCTTCTTCACATGGCCTACTCTTTGTGTCTCTCTTCTGTGTGGGTATTTATCACTGAATTGGGCCCATTCAGATAATCCAAGATGGTCTCATCCCAAGGTCTTTAACTTAATTATATCTGCAAAGATCCTTTTTCCAAAGAGAATCACATTCTCCAATTCCAGAGATAAGGACGTGGACAAATCATTTTAGAGACCACCATTCACTCCACTACACCTCCTTTGCTGGACTGCCTCATTATCTTACCCTAAATGGTCTAAACCCAGCACTTTAACAGCTCATAGTACTACAAACACTGTGTTTGGAGAAAGAACGCACTGTGAGAACAGACAGGTCATGGAAAAGAACTTTCCTGGGGCAGGACAAGGTTCAAAGTCACCGAGGAGTCAATGCCGGGGCTGGGTCTGAAAGGTTAAATAAAGCTGCAGAAAGAAGAGGCAGGCCTTCCAGGCTGAGGCCATACTTGTACAGAGGCTGAGCTTGGTCTCTACCACATCAGAGAAGACTGAGGAACTCAAAGAAGCAGTCACTGGGCATATATATTGGGTTGGCCAAAAAGTTTGTTTGGGTTTTCCAAGCTGTTACCGGAAGACATTAATGACCTTCTTGGCCAACCCAATATATGGAACTAGTGCTGCCCAGGCTGCAGGAGGGCAGAGAGGAGCTACTCCACGTTCAAGGTCAGGAGGGGCGACCTCGTCCAAGGTAATGAGCAGTGGCTGCGCTTTGCTGGAGCAGCCGTGAAGAGATACCCCACGTCCAAGGTAAGAGAAACCCAACTGAGACAGTAGGTGTTGCGAGAGGACATCAGAGGCCAGACACACTGAAACCATAATCACAGAAAACTAGTCAATCTAATCATATGGACCACAGCCTTGTCTAACTCAATGAAACTAAGCCAAGCCCTGTGGGGCCACCCAAGACGGGTGGGTCATGATAGAGAGGTCTGACAGAATGTGGTCCACTGGAGAAGGGAATGGCAAACCACTTCGGTATTCTTGCCTTGAGAACCCCATGAACAGTGTGAAAAGGCAAAATGATAGGATACTGAAAGAGGAACTCCCCAAGTCGGTAGGTGCCCAATATGCTACTGGACATCAGTGGAGAAATAACTCCAGAAAGAATGAAGGGATGGAGCCAAAGCAAAAACAATGCCCAGTTGTGGATGTGACTGGTGGTAGAAGCAAGGTCTGATGCTGTAAAGAGCAATATTGCATAGGAACCTGGAATGTCAGGTCCATGAATCAAGGCAAATTGGAAGTGGTCAAACAAGAGACGGCAAGAGTGAATGTCGACATTCTAGGAATCAGCGAACTAAAACGGACTGAAATGGGTGAATTTAACTCAGATGACCATTTTATCTACTACTGTGGGCAGGAATCCCTTAGAAGAAATGGGAGTAGCCATCATGGTCAACAAAAGAGTCCGAAATGCAGTACTTGGATGCAATCTCAAAAATGACAGAATGATCTCTGTTCATTTCCAAGGTAAACCATTCAATATCACGGCGATTCAAGCCTATGCCCCAACCAGTAACGCTGAAGAAGCTGAAGTTGAACGGTTCTATGAAGACCTACAAGACCTTTTAGAACTAACACCCCAAAAAGATGTCCTTTTCATTATAGGGGACTCGAATGCAAAACTAGGAAGTCAAGAAACACCTGGGGTAACAGGCAAATTTGGCCTTGGAATACGGAATGAAGCAGGGCAAAGGTTAATAGAGTTTTGCCAAAAGAATACAAACACCCTCTTCCAACAACACAAGAGAAGACTCTACACATGGACATCACCAGATGGTCAACACCGAAATCAGACTGATTATATTCTTTGTAGCCAAAGATGGAGAAGCTCTATTACAGTCAGCAAAAACAAAACCGGGAGCTGACTGTGGTTCAGATCATGAACTCCTTATTGCCAAATTCAGATTTAAATTGAAGAAAGTAGGGAAAACCACTAGACCATTCAGGTATGACTTAAATCAAATCCCTTATGATTATACAGGGGAAATGAGAAATAGATTTAAGGGACTAGATCTGATAGACAGAGTGCCTGATGAACTATGGACGGAGGTTCGTGACATTGTACAGGAGACAGGGATCAAGACCATCCCCATGGAAAAAAAATGCAAAAAAGCAAAATGGCTGTCTGAGGAGGCCTTACAAATAGCTGTGAAAAGAACAGAAGGAAAGATATAAGCATCTTATTGCAGACTTCCAAAGAATAGCAAGGAGAGATAAGAAAGCCTTCCTCAGGGATCAATGCAAAGAAATAGAGGAAAACAACAGAATGGGAAAGACTAGAGATCTCTTCAAGAAAATTAGATACCAAGGGAACATTTGATGCAAAGATGGGCTCGATAAAGGACAGAAATGGTATGGACCTAACAGAAGCAGAAGATATTAAGAAGTGGTGGCAAGAATACACAGAATAACTGTACAAAAAAGATCTTCATGACCCAGATAATCACAATGGTGTGATCACTCACCTAGAGCCAGACATCCTGGAATGTGAAGTCAAGTGGGCCTTAGAAAGCATCACTACGAACAAAGCTAGTGGAGGTGATGGAATTCCAGTTGAGCTATTTCAAATCCTGAAAGATGATGCTGTGAAAGTGCTGCACTCAATATGCCAACAAATTTGGAAACTCAGCAGTGGCCACAGGACTAGAAAAGGTCAGTTTTCATTCCAATCCCAAAGAAAGGCAATGCCACGAATGCTCAAACCACTGCACAATTGCACTCATCTCGCATGTTAATCAAGTAATGCTCAAAATTCTCCAAGCCAGGCTTCAGCAATACGTGAACCGTGAACTTCCTGATGTTCAAGCTGGTTTTAGAAAAGGCAAAGGAACCAGAGATCAAATTGCCAACATCCGCTGGATCATGGAAAAAGCAAGAGAGTTCCAGAAAAACATCTAGCTCTGCTTCACTGACTATGCAATAGTGGACCACAATAAACTGTGGAAAATTCTTCAAGAGATGGGAATACCAGACCGCCTGACCTGCCTCTTGAGAAATCTGCATGCAGGTCAGGAAGCAACAGTTAGAACTGGACATGGAACAACAGACTGGTTCCAAATAGGAAAAGGAGTACGTCAAGGCTGTATATTGTCACCCTGTTTATTTAACTTATATGCAGAGTACATCA
>NW_011494756.1:2669241-2673471 GCF_000754665.1 Bison bison bison | reverse complement strand
GTAGAAAGTGAAGAGGAACTCAAAAGCCTCTTGATGAAAGTGAAAGAGGAGAGTGAAAAAGTTGGCTTAAAGTTCAACATTCAGAAAACTAAGATCATGGCATCTGGTCCCATCACTTAATGGCAAATAGATGGGGAAACGATGCAAACAGTGACAGACTTTATTTTTGGGGGGCTCCAAAATCACTGCAGATGGTGACTGCAGCCATGAAATTAAAAGATGTTTGCTCCTTGGAAGAAAAGATATGACCAAACTAGACAACATATTAAAAAGCAGAGACATTACTTTGCCAACAAAGGTCTGTCTAGTCAAAGCTTTGGTTTTTCCAGTGGTCATGTACGGATATGAGAGTTGGACTATAAAGACAGCTGAGATCCGAAGGATTGATGCTTCTGAACTGTGGTGTTGGAGAAGACTCTTGAGAGTCCCTTGGACCGCAAGGCGATCCACCCAGTCCATCCTAAAGGAAATCAGTCCTGAATACTCATTGGAAGGACTGATGTTGAAGCTGAAACTCCAATCCTTGGCCACCTGATGTGAAGAACTGATTCATTTGAGAAAACCCTGATGCTGGGGAAGACTGAAAGTGAGAAAAGAAGGGGACAATAGAGAAGGAGATGGTTGGATGGCCTCACCAACTCAATGGATATGAATTTGGGTAAACGCCGGGAGTTGGCGATGGACAGGGAGGCTTGGCGTGCTGCACTCCATGGGGTTGCAGAGTGGGACATGACTGAGCGACTGAACTGAACTTCCATGTTAGGATCCTCAAAGTTTGCCATGGAGTCTGACACACTGCAATTATTCTAAAGAATGCTAATCTGATCTTATTTCATTTCCCACTTACCTGTCACTCAAGAGTGTATGAACCATTTCGAATACTTTATTTCACTTTACTCTCCCAGACAATTCCATGAAGACAACTGGATAGTTATTCTCATTTAATAACAGAAACTAAGAGTGAGTTCAGAGAAGGCGATGGCACCCCACTCCAGAACTCTTGCCTGGAAAAAATCCCATGAATGGAAGAGCCTGGTGGGCTGCAGTCCATGGGGTCGCTAAGAGTCAGACACAACTGAGTGACTTCACTTTCCCTTTTCACTTTCATGCACTGGAGAAGGAAATGGCAGCCCACTCCAGTGTTCTTGCCTGGAAAATCCCAGGGACGGGGGAGCCTGGTGGGCTGCCATCTATGGGGTCGCACAGAGTCGGACACGACTGAAGCGACTTAGCAGCAGCAGCAGCAGCAAGAGTGAGTTAGCTGACTACAGTCATAGCCAGTGGACTCAAACCCAGGTTTTTGACTCTCTGTGGCATTTTTTTCTCCATAAATTGTTTTAGAATAAAGGAGCTCCTTTGGGAAATAGGTATTAGTAACTCTGTGCCTCCCAAAGTGGTAAGAAGTGTTTTCAGTGTACAGTGATGGGGTAGCATTAGGAGGAGCCAAAGAACAAGCTACATTTAAAATATTTAATTAACTTAATTAAAAATTTTTTTTACATTAATTCTTTAATTAATTCTTACCATGACAATCTCTTACCCAACAGACCTATGCTCTCAAAAAGAGCAAAGTAATATAAAGAGAAAGAGAGAAACAAGATCTTAAAGCATGCATTCAATACCTGATCACCTACTACATGTCATGCAGTGGTTTAGCACTGGGGTTGCAACACTGATCTAACGGGACAATAGCTCTTGCCCCCATGAAGCTAACATCCACGTAAGGGAAACAGACAACAGGCTAGGAATAAGAAGGTCAGTGTGGCCGGAGGTGAATGAGCAAGAAAGAAAGTGTAAGGGAGAAGGCCAAAGAGGGGGTCAGATACAGGGCCTGAAAGATGACTGGAAGGAATTCGACTTTGAGTGAAAGGGAAGTCAAGGGAGAGAGGAGAACCCAATCTGACTTCCCTTCAGATCAAAGGGATCTGATGCAGATGCAAGAACAGAAAGGATAAGAGCAGCTAAGAAACTACTGCAAAAATGCAGATGAGATAACAGAGACCGCGACCAGGTGGGCTGGAGTTAGATGCTGGATGAATTCTGGAGGAGCTGGTAATACATGAGACGTGGATGGGAGAGAAAGATAACCCTTAAGGATGAGGCACAGGTTTTATCTTGCGCCAACATCCATTGATCATAGAAAGAGCAAGGGGATTCCAGAAAAACGTCTACTTCTGCTTCACTGAGTAAGCTAAAGCCTCTGACTGTGAGGATCACAAAAAACTGTGGAAAATTCTTAAAGAGACGGGATTACCAGACCATCTTAACTGCCTCCTGAGAAACCTGTATGCAGGTCAAGAAGCAACAGTTAGAACCGGACATGGAACAATGGACTGGTTCAAAATTGGGAAAGGAGTACATCAAGGCTGTATATTGTCACCCTGCTTATTTAACTTCTATGCAGAGCGGTGGTGGTGGTGGTGGTGGTTTAACAGCTAAGTCGTGTCCGACTCTTGTGACCTCAGGGACTGTAGCCTGCCAGGCTCCTCTATCCATGGGACTCTCCAGGCAAGAATACTGGAATGGGTTGCCATTTCCTTCTCCAGGGGATCTTCCCAACCTAGTAATGGAACCCGGGTCTCCTGCACTTCAGGCAGATTCTTTACCAACTGAGCCCCCTCTATGCGGAGTACATCATGCTAAATGCTGGACTGGATAAATCAAAACTGGAATCAAGATTGTTGGGAGAAGTATAAACAACCTTAGAAATACAGATAACAACACTCTAATGGCAGAAAGTGAAGAGGAACTAAAGAGCTTCTTGATGAAGGTGAGAGAGGAGAGTGAAAAAGCTGGCTTAAAACTCAACATTCAAAAAACTAAGATCATGGCATCTGGTCCCATCACTTTATAGCAAATAGATGGGGAAACAATGCAAACAATGCCAGATTTAATTTTCTTGGGCTCCAAAATCACTGTGGATGGTGACTGCAGCCATGAAATTAAAAGACACTTGCTCCTTGGAAGAAAAGCTAGACAAACCTAGACAGAGTATTAAAAAGCAGAGACATCACTTTGCCAACAAAGGTCCATCTAATCAAAGCTATGGTTTTTCCAGTAGTCATGTATGGATGTGAGAGTTGGACCATTAAAGGGGCTGAGCACCGAAGAATTAATGATTTTGAACTGTGATGCTGGAAAAGACTCTTGAGAGTCTCTTGGACTGCAAGGAGATCAAACCAGTCAATTCTAAAGGAAATCAACCCTGAAGGACTGGTGTGAAGCTGAAGCTCCAACTCTTGGCCACCTGATGCCAAGATTCGACTCACTATGAATCTGATGCTGGGAAAGATTGAAGGCAGGAGGAGAAGGGGGCACCAGAGGATGACATGGTTGGATGGCATCACTGACTCAATGGACATGAGTTTGAGCAAACGCCAGGAGCCAGTGAAGGACAGGGAAGCCTGATGTTCCCAGGGTGGCAAAGAGTCGGACACAACTTGTGACTGAACAACAACAATAAATATCAATAGAATATAGATTTTGCTCTAACATTTAGAATAGTGATTTCTTACAACAATTTATTTGTAGTTTTTCTCAGAAAATCCATACCAGCTATCTGACAAGCTTATGGCTTATATCGTAGGATTTATAACAATTTGGGATTGTAAAGTTCCCTGCCCTTTCATGCCAACAGAAATCTGAAAAGGTCTTTAAATGAAAAGAAAGAGCCAGGAAGAGGATAACATTTTAGGTCATTCATTCTTTGCCAAAACTAGAAAGCTACCCACATGTATATAATTCCAGAATTTTATACTTTCAAATCTCTCCCTGAGGGCTGATTTTCTTGGTGCTTCCAAACCCTCTGGACCTTCTGAAAGGCAGAGCAGCAGCTGCTACCTTTTACTGAATGTTGACGATGTGTGAGCTATTGAGCAGGCATTCCCTCAGCTAAGCCTGAGAACAGCAGATGAGAGTCCATTTCACAGGTGAGGCTAGTAAGGCGAGGCTGACCGACCAATGCCTAACAACCAGTGGCAGAATCTGGGGAAACTACAGATTTCATTGAGCCAGATAACCTCAGATATGCAGATGACACCACCCTTATGGCAGAAAGTGAAGAGGAACTCAAAAGCCTCTTGGTGAAAGTGAAAGTGGAGAGTGAAAAAGTTGGCTTAAAGCTCAACATTCAGAAAACGAAGATCATGGCATCCGGTCCCATCACTTCAGGGGAAATAGATGGGGAAACAGTGGAAACAGCGTCAGACTTTATTTTTTTGAGCTCCAAAA
>NW_011494756.1:2662745-2668986 GCF_000754665.1 Bison bison bison | reverse complement strand
GCTGTGGTGTTGGAGAAGACTCTTGAGAGTCCCTTGGACTGCAAGGAGATCCAACCAGTCCATTCTGAAGGACATCAGCCCTGGGATTTCTTTGGAAGGACTGATGCTAAAGCTGAAACTCCAGTACTTCGGCCACCTCATGCGAAGAGCTGACTCATTGGAAAAGACTCTGATGCTGAGAGGGATTGGGGGCAGGAGGAGAAGGGGACGACAGAGGATGAGATGGCTGGATGGCATCACTGACTCGATGGATGTGAGTCTGGGTGAATTCCGGGAGTTGGTGATGGACAGGGAGGCCAGGCATGCTGTGATTCATGGGGTTGCAAAGAGTCGGACACGACTGAGTGACTGAACTGAACTGATACAGTATCAACTCTAGATTCTTGTATAAAAAGAGGAGTGGTGTCATGTCGCATTAAGGGAACACCAAATAATATCTGGTTATGGCACAGGCTGTTTATCTTCGTGTTGTTCCTTTCTCTCTTTCTCTTTGGCTTAGGCCAAAAGGAAAACTTAATTTACATTTTCTGTACAAACCTTATCAGTAGGAGATTCTAATAATATATTAGGCGAAAGAACAGACCAAATTTCTAAAATTTTTAATGTTTTCTTGTTCTACACAGAATAATTCCACTTGACAACTAAATGTAATATATACTTAAACCCATTAATTTCACAAAACCAACTGGATTTTAAAGAAGTCCGTAAACTTTTTAAAAGCCAATACAGAAGATTTCCCTCGATATTGATGCAGTGGTTAAGAATCCGCCTGCCAATACAAGGCACATGGGTTCAGTGATCCCTAGTCCGAAAGATTCCACATGCCTTGGAACAAATAAAGCCTGTGTGCCATTACTACCAAAGCCTGCAAGCCATAGAGCCTGTGCTCTGCAAGGAGGAGCCACCGCGATGAGAAGCCTGTGCAGCACAATGAAGGGTAGCCCCCGTTCACTGCAACTAGAAAAAGCCCACACGCGGCAGGGAAGATGAAGTGTAGTCAAAAGTAATAATACAGAAATAAATCACAATAACGGCTCTTGCTCACAGTTTATAAAAAGCGCCAATACGACTCCGCCTTCCATGAGCACCTTTCTGCCTGGATGTACATGTCACAGACAGAACAGACTAAGTCTACTACAGTGGCAAAATCATGCAGGCCCAGGTGGCTCAGCGGTAGAGAACCTGCCTGCCAATGCAGGAGACCTGGGTTCAATCCTGGTCCGGGAAGATCCACTGAAGAGGAAATGGCAACGCACTCCAGTATTCTTGCCTGGGAAAGCCCACGGACAGAGGAGCCTGGCGGCTACAGTCCACGGGATTGCAGAACAGTCCGACACAACTTAGCAACAACAGGGAGAAGGACTTCCCACCTGCTCATGGATCTAAGCACCTTTTCTTGCTTTCTTAGGGAAAGAAATCAAAGAAGCAGGCCAATAATCAAACTGTTTCAATGAATTTTCACAATTCCTAAGAGTATGGTTTCATCCTACAACTTTACACTGAGCACCAGGAAAATAAAAAGAAATTTTGTAGCACTTACAACACTCAGTAAGATACCTCAAAGCACCACTCTTCCTAATAAACCAGAAAGTCTACTTATTAATATATAATGAAAGCACCAAGTAGGCAAAAATACTGAAAGAGGTTGGGTAAGTACATCCCCTCTCCTGCAAGAGGGTTCATATGGACAGCAGGTGCGTGGTTTCACACTTGTTTTCCTCTGAATATCTTTTACATCCATTCCATTCTCTTACCATCACGCCCAGATTTCTCTACTATAACGGCTTTCAAACTCTGACAGAAGTTCATAGAAAGAAACACACTTACACCAGTCAATACACAGACATATACCTGAAACGAGCTTCACAGAACATTTTTTATCCCTATTGCATGTGCTATATGCTAATACTTTTCAAGTTTTTCTTAAAATGAAGATCATAATCTACCAATGGGCACAACCTATTATAGCCATTGCTATGGCCAGTATTTTTAACAAACTTGTCTTTATGGAAATTTTAAAAAATTGTGCATCAAAAGACAATGTCAACAGAGTAAAAAGCAACCCACAGGATGGGAGAAAATACTTGCAAATCATATACCCGACACGAGATTAATATCCAGAATATATAAAGAACTTCTGAAACTCAGCAACAGAAACAACCCAAATCAAAAATGTGCCAAGGGCTTGAACAGACAGTTCTCCAGGAAGATACACAAATGATTAATATGCACATGAAAAGATATTCACCATCATCAATCATAAAGACAATGCAATTTAAAACTACAATGAGATACCACCCCACACCCATTAGAATGACTGCTAACTATGGCCATTATTAATTCATCTTCCATACTACCACTTATCCTCATAAAATGTAAAACTGACTATACTCTACTTAAAATACTTTAAAATGCTTAAAATACTTTAAAAGTTCCTTGTGTATTATTTGTTAAATTTTTTCTCCCCTGTGATTTAGCCATTCATTCACTGAGCAACTATTTACTATGAGTCTACAGAGCTCTGTTGCTAGGAGCTCTGTTATATCCTAGGAGCTCTGTTAAGGCCTTAGCATTCATTGGTATATGGATCCAACATGGCTCCTAACATGACGTTTATAATCCAGCCAGGACAGTCATTAAATAAGTTTCATATTCTTTATGAGTGCTCTTATCCACCTTTCCAAGTGAATTCATCCCCCTCCTCCACTCTTATCATACTGCTATAACTATCCTGATCTGCACGAAGGTCCCAGAAAGACTCAGTCTTTTATACATCGTGGCCATTGTCCTTGATGTCCCTTCTACTTGGAATGTCTTAATCACCTCACAAATTCCTCCTCAGCCTTCAAGATCAACTTAAAAGGGTCTCCTCTAAAAACATTTCTGTGGCCTCCTTTCTACACTCCTTCAGTCACCATTTCTAACTCTTGAAATCAGCATTACAATGCTGATCATATCATTTTGTGACCATTTTTTAAATAGTGTCAGTCTTCCTAGACTCAGTTATCATTGGATCCACAACATAGTTTATCAGTCACAGAATGAATGAATGAATGTATGCTATAATTTTGTATGTATAACTCCATTATGTTGATTACTTAGTTGACTGATGTTTGAAAACTTACATTTTTCTAGATTTCACTGTATAAATATATTTTTAGGACTTCCTTCTTAAAGTCTGATTTCAATATATGGATGTTTTCCTTCATTAAAAATTTGTTCGGCAGCAGCCACTCTGACTTGGAATATTTGTCTTGAAATTGATCCAATGAATATGCTTAATTTCAATAACTACTCTGGCAAGAAACAGCAGAGAGGATTTCCAAAATCAATACATTAGGTCAGTGTCTGCAGCACAACAGTTCATACAGGCAAAGTGGTGTTACACCACGTGTTTCCATTTCTCCAAGCCAGTTACTTTTAATGTGAAGCTAGGCTGTCAGATGCCATCCATCTGTTTACCATCTCCCACCACCCCCATGCAGGAGACCCAGGTTCGATCCCTGGGTTGAGAAGATCCCCCGGAGAAAGAAATGGCAACCCACTCCAGTATTCTTGCCTCGAGAATTCCATGGACAGAGGAGCCTGGAGGGCTCAGTTCGTGGGGTCGCAAGTTGGACCCGACTTAGCGACTAAATCACCACTACCACCCCCAGTGGAGGCTTTACTTTCTCCTTTTCAAATAATTTTCAGAAAATCTGGATAGAACAGAATGGCTTTTAAGCAACTTTTAACTAGGTCATTGTTATAGAAGAGTAATACAGAACATGTGCTGAACTCACACAGGGAATATTCTAAAGTTCTCTGTCCACTTTACCTTTTATATTACTCTTCCAGTTAGGACTGATTTCCCAACTTCTACTTTAAGGTATCAATCTCCTGGCTAAGTCTCGATTTTTCTAAATTCTATCACCAGCCAATGTTTTGATTCATTTCCACTGCTATTACCCTAGCTCAAATCTGAACTGGTCTTAAGGGGCTCTGAGACTAGCTATAGTACCTGGGCAATCTCTACTACTCTCCATATGAAAATATTAAGACTTACACACCAGAGTCAGACTATGAAATGAAACTGTGTACATGAGAGGGCCTGGCACCAACAGGTGTTAACCAACTGTAAGGAACCTTCTTTCCTTCTCTTTCCTCCCTTCCCCATCCTCCATCTTGGAAGACGCAGCAAGACTTATACTGAACCATGAATGTGATCTCCTTGCTAATCCACCTCAAATTCCTCCAATAGTTTCCCCCATGCTAGGACAGTAGTTCTCAGTGTGGTCCCCAGACCAACAGCAACTCCAGCAACTGAGAATGGACAAGAGGGAAATTCTCAAGCCCCACCCCAGAACTTCTGAAGCAAGAACTCTGGAGGTGGGGGCCATGCCTGCCACTCTCTCACAAACCTGCCAGGTGATTATGATGTAACTTCAAATTTGAGAACCAGCGCCTGAGGATAAAGTCTAGTCTAGTATTGAAGGGTCTCCCAAACCAGTTTTCCTCCATTCACCGTACCTGCCTTCTCAGACTTCTCCTAAGGAGAGTTTACTTACGATCTTCCAAACCTGCTATTCACCTTCCAACTGAGATTTTACTCACTGGTTACATTCTCTTTTCTTTCTTTAAATATTTATTTACTTAGCTGCTTCACATTTATTCTTGCAGCATGCAGAATCTTTAGTTCTGAGATCTTAGTTCCCCCACCAAGGGATTGAACCCGGGGACCCCTACATTGGGAATGCAGAGTCCTAGCCACTAGACCAACAGGGAAGTCGTCATTGGTTACCTTCTTCTCCTCCATGACACCTCTCCGTTTCAACCCAGCTTAAATCCCACTGTTTTCTTAAATCCCTTCCTGACACAGTTTGCAGGAACTTTTTCCTCTCTTAATTCCAATTATTTCTGAGTACTCAGGTGATAATCTGCAGATGTCACAAACTGGCTGTTCCTGGCCATAGAGGGTATGTGAGTGCATAAAAGATTGGTTGCCAATTAACAATAAAAATCAAGAAATATTACAAAGATAGAGATTTTTGGCCTGTGATGGGGAAAGTCAGATCTGTGCATGAGGGACCCACATTCCCACATGGCAACAATCAGTGGAGGGGCACATGTTTCCAGCACTCACCAGCTCTTTCCATGCCAAATATAGGTTTTTAGACGTCTTCAAATATCTCAAACCGTAACTTACATTTCTTTTGCAACTTTTTTTTTTTTTGGCTCTCCTAATAGAACACAGCCCTTAAAGGAACTGAACTGTCCTGGTTTTCATTACCTTGAGCACAAAACGATATGGGTTTTCACTACACAAAAGAACATTCTGGACATTATAGACCTCCCAAACAAGTAGAAATGTACACAGGCTTTTGGGAAACTCCTGATTTTCTACCAAGTAGTGTTTGTTTTCCAAAGTATATTAGGGCACAACTCTCAAGGTAATTAAAAAATTTCATGCCATTTTGGCTTAGACTGTCTTTCATAATAACAATTTGTATTTATCTTTCATAATGATAAACACAAATTACTTGAACACAGTACGTCTGCTGGAAGAGACCTAGGCTACGCCCGGCACAGTATTTCACCGAAACTTGATGCTGTCTGCGACTTCCTGCAACTTCCCGTCTAAGCCCTATTTTTATTTACTGATTTTTATTCCGTTAAAGACGAGGTTTAACCTCCCGCTTGGGTAGTTGCTACACTGAACTACAGCGCCTTTTTACAGGCCACCGTCTAGTTAACCATTCACCAGCGGCAAACTACGAGCCACCTTATGGCAACTGTCTTACTGCGGCACAAGGGTAAAATCACAAGCTTGTCCAAAATAATGAAAAATGTAACACGCTGTTCACAGAGAATCTCCTTTTTCAGGAGAAAACCAACCAACCTTCCCTGTGAATCCATTTTGCCGACGCTTACTCGTTCCACGTTTCCCGCACCCCCATCATCATAGAACTCAATCACAGTCCCTTCCCCGAATTCCCCAGGGGGCGCCCCAGACGCAGAGCTGAGCCCCCGGCGGCCTGAGGCACGAGCCTGGCCCCAATCCGGACGCGGCGCGCAACCCCCGCCCCGTACTCACCCGCCCGCAGCCGTAAAAGTGCAGCACCCTCCTGCCCCGCCCCTTCCGGCGAGCCGCTTCGTCCCGCCCCCGCGCTCTCCCGCGCGCAGGCGCAGCGCCCATTGCCGGGTGTTGGGGCCCCGGGAGCGACCCGGGGCTGGGCGGTGGCGTGGGGCGTGGCCTGGGTCC
>NW_011494756.1:2654071-2662645 GCF_000754665.1 Bison bison bison | reverse complement strand
GGAACAGGGAGCCTGAAGGCCTGGCGGCGTTCTCGAGGGTGGGGAGGTCTGCGGGGCGACGCCCGGGGCGCCGGACATCTGTCTGAGAAGTTCAGCAGAGAAGGGCGGTTGACGGTCTTTAGGGATAGCTTTTGCCCTCCTGTCGGTTCACAACAGCTCCAAAGGCGGAGAGTAAAATCCTTCCTCTCCCGGCCTCGGCGCTTCGCGAAGCCGGGGAGATGGAGCTCGAGTCCGGTCCGGGTCCGCGCAGCCAGCGGCAGTCCCAGCCGCAACCTTTTCCTAACGCTTCCTGGAAGCTTAAAAGTATATGGGTGTACATATGTTCCCCCACATATATATACCTATGGCTGATTCATATTGATGTATGTCAGAGGCCAAGACAATATTGTAAAGCAATTATCCTCTAATTAAAAAAATAACTATATGGGTGGAGGGTGAGACATGGGTCGTTTGATAATCTGGTGAAATTAAGGGAACTAAAGCTCGGCAAACAATTTCCAACCTGTGGGAGTGAATGCTCGGTGTTCAGTTGAAATACAACTCGAGTTTTTAAAGCATGGTGTGGTTTGTAACAGCTGAAGGGCTCGCAGTGTTTTCTCTTAAAAGTTACCCATTTGTACTGATTACTCTTTCCTAATTTGTACCAAAACCAAGGACCCACGCTCACCGCCGCTAGAAAGTCACCCGAAGAGGGAAGGCTCTCGCCTGAAGTGGGGGTGAAAACGAACATGCTTACTATTTGCGACCTCACTGGGAGTCAGAATAGTAACTAAGTTTTTAGGAAACCTGTTAGATCCGTTGTTGTTGTTGTTGTTGTTATTGTTTAGTAGCTAAGTCGTAGTGGACTCTGGAACCCCATGGACTGTAGCCTGTCAGGCTCCTCTGTCCATGGGATGTCCCAGGCAAGAATACTGGAGTGGGCTGCCATTCCCTTCCCCAGGGGATCTTCGCTGCCCAGAGATTGAACTCCTGGTTTCTGCCTTCTGGTCTGGTTTCTCCCTTTGGTCTCTCCTTCTGGTTTCTGCCGTTGCCAGGTGGGTCTTTAGCCCTGAGCTACCAGGAAGAGTGAGCTTCCCTTGTGGCTCAGCTGGTAAAGAATCCGCCCGCAGTGCAGAAGACCTGGGTTTGATCCCTAGGTTGGGAAGATCCTCTGGAGAAAGGAAAGGCTACCCACTCCAGTATTCTGGCCTGGAGAATTCCATGGGCTGTATAGTCCATGGGGTCCCAAAGAGTCGGATACGACTGAGTGGCTTTCACTTTTCACTTTCACGAGGAAGACTAGTAAAACCTGAGCTTGAGTTCTAGGACTTTTAGGAAATATTGGTATCTCCCATATGTTTGCTGTAATGTAGTAAAGACAATCATTAGGCAATAGCAGGGATCAAATTACAGTGAATAAAAATAGTCGTAAATAGGTTCCTAATTATAATATTACAATTAGTGTCTGGAGCCGAAATCCCAGGCCCCCGCATATGATTTGCATAATTGCATGCCTGTGGGAGGGATTAGACCTTCCTCTGTTATTTGTTGATTCTTACTGAATATGGAACAATAAAAAATGAATTAAGTCTTCCTTATCATCTTTATTATTCTTATTTAGACTAAAAGACAGCCACTTTTATCCCAGAGTAATTGTAGATCCAAGAAAAGTCAATTACAGAAACTAGAACTGAAGGCTGAGGGAGAGAGGCTGCTGGAAAGAACATGTAAGCAGACAAATCTGGTTTTAGATCTTAGCTCCTGAATAACATAATGATAGAATCTGGGAGAAGCTTCTTCCTTTAAGCCAGGAGCTGAGCATTAGAACAGTGTTTTGTGGTGGGTTTTGGAAAACTTTATGAAAGCTCAGTTTGCATATCCTAAGGAAATGGAGTTTGTAATTTAAAAATGATTTTTAATCCTTACCTGCTTTTTCACTTCAAACTCTAAAACATTTTAGTGAATTTCACTTTTTTTCCCCCTTACCTAAGTGTTCCCTGAAGCATATTCCATGGAACATTAGTACTTTGCAAAAAGTTAATAATTGCTTCATGGAAAAAAAAAAACCTCTAGCATCGATACTGAGTAAAACACAAATTATTGGAAGTACGGTGGTGTAGCATTCTTGTCAGAGCATTTAGAATCTGTTCTAATGTTCTAACATTTAGAAACACAGCTTGAATCTGTGAAGAAACAGTTTAATTCAGAATGTGATTTGTTTGGACTTTTCAATAATGTCAGTATCATGAAAGATAAGCAAGACAGAGTACTTGTCTGCATTAGTGGGCAACTGTAATTTGGATAGGAGTATGGATTTTTTTAGTCACTAGCCCGCCAAGCTCCTCTGTCCATGTAATTCTCCAGGCATGAATACTGGAGTGGGTAGCCATTACTTCCCCAGGGGACCTTCCGGACCCAGGGATCAAACTCTTGTCTCCCAAATTGCAAGCCGATTGTTTACCATTTGAGCCACCAGGGAAGCCCTGAGAGAAAATATGGCATTATGTTAATTATTGTGGTTCTTTCAAATTTTCTATAGGTTTGAAATTTTTTTTTAACACTTAAAAAGTTGGGAAAAAGTATAGCTAGCACTTACCTTTTAAAAATGCACTGGTTATGTTTATAAGAAAATGCAAAATTCATTTATATACTGTGCTGTGCTTAGTTGCCCAGTCGTTTCCGACTCTTTGCCACCCCATGGACTGTAGCCTGCAGGCTCCTTTGTCCATGGGGATTCTCCAGGCAAGAATACTGGAGTGGGTTGCCATGCCCTCCCTCCTCCAGGGAATCTTCCCAACCCAGAGATTGAACCCACATCTCCTGCACTGCAGGCGGAGCTTCTGAGCCAAGAGGGAAGCCCAAGAATACTGGAGTGGGTAGTCCATCCCTTCTCCAGGGGATCTTCTTAACCCAGGAATTGAACCAGGGTCTCCTGCATTGCAGGTAGATTCTTTACCAGCTGAACTACCAGGGAAGCCCTCATTTGTATAGTAGTTTTCTTATAATCTGACCTTGTGAAAGGTGTACCATATTTAAGTATTATATATAGGAAGTCATTTGAGAAATAATCTCATTCTTCAAGGCATGATATTGCATCTGTACACTGAGGTCCATTAATTACCAACCAAAGCAATGTTAATGTGTATTATCTGCCCCGCTTTATGCCGTGTATTCTGCATAAAAATTTTACCATAAATGAATTCTTGTAATCTGTCAATAGTTTTAAAAATGTTCCTTTATGCCTACAAATATTTATTGAGTGACTACTGTGTGCCAGGCACTATATTAGGTTCTGAAGATACAACTCTCCTCAACATAGATAAAGCCCCTGCTCACATAGAGTTTATATTTAGGGAGCAAGAAAAAAAAAACAGAATCAACATTCCAATACAAATAAAATGATTGTAATTGCTATGTATTATAGAATAATTAGGGACTACAGAGTACCAGGTAAGTGTGGGCATATATAGGGTGAAAAAGAAGACCTCGCTGAGAAGGTGACGTTGGAGAAGAGACCTGAGAAAGTGAGGGGTGACTTGTGGATATCTAACGAAGTGAAGTGAAGTCACTTCAGTCGTGTCCGACTCTGTTCGACCCCGTAGACGGCAACCCAACAGGCTCCCCAGTCCCTGGGATTCTCCAGGCAAGAACACTGGAGTGGGTTGCCATTTCCTTCTCCAATGCGTGAAAGTGAAAAGTGAAAGTGAAGTCGCTCAGTCGTGTCCAACTCTCCAAGACCCCATGGACTGCAGCCTTCCAGCCTCCTCCATCCATGGGATTTTCCAGGCAAGAGTACTGGAGTAGGGTGCCATTGCCTTCTCCATATCTAAGGAAAGCACATACTAAAAATAGGGACTGGCTTGCTTGGCATAGTTAAAGAATAGTAAGGAGACTAGAGTGAATGGATAATAGAAGCAAGAGGGAGAGTAGTAGGAGATGACATCAGAGAGGTAACCAAGGCCAGATTTCCTAATATAATTTCAGATGAGCTTTAGCTTCCTTTCTGAAGAGAGTTAGATGGATGTAGTGCTGTAATGCAAGAGCATAGCATGTTAGCTTTTATTACCGGATTCATTTTCTATTGCTGTTGTAAGATAATTACCATAAACTTGGTGCTTTAAAAGAACACAAATACATTATCTTAACATTCTGCAGGTCTAAAGTCCAATACAGGTCTCTCTGGGGTGAGATCAAGGCATCAGCTGACTGCTTCTTTTCTGGAGGCTCTAGGGAGAAGCTGCTGCTTTGATCTTCCCTGATTCTAGAGGCAATAGCACCCCACTCCAGTACTCTTGCCTGGAAAATCCCATGGACGGAGGAGCCTGGTAGGCTGCAGTCCATGGGGTCGCTAGGGGTCAGACACAACTGAGCGACTTCACTTTCATTTTCACGCATTGGAGAAGGAAATGGCAACCCACTCCAGTGTTCTTGCCTGGAGAATCCCAGGGACGGGGGAGCCTGGTGGGCTGCCGTCTCTGGGGTCACAGAGAGTCAGACACGACTGAAGCGACTTAGTAGCAGCAGCAGCAGCAACATCCCCTGGCTTTGGCCTCTTTCTTCCATCCTCAAAGCTAGTAGCATTGGTCAAAGATTTCACTGGTCAAAGAACTTTAAAGATTTGGGTGATCAAATTAGGGCCACCCAGATCATCTCTCCATCTTAGGGTTCTTAAGCTTGATCATATCTGCGAAGTCACTTTTTCTCATAAGGTAATTTATTCACAGATTCTGGTGATTGGAGTATGGACCTCTCTGGGAGGGGCTGTTCTGCTTGTCCCAGTCCACCCTCTGGCTCCCAAAGATTCATGTCCATTCACATGCAAGATCGATTCACCCCCTTTTTAAGTCCCCCAGATTTTCAACCCATTAAAGCATCTCATCTAAATCTCAAAAATCCCAAGTATAATCTACATCAAAGGTATAAGTGAGTATAATCCATGCTGGGGCCAAAGTCCCTTTCCAATGTAGACCTGTGAAACTAGAGAACAAGTTCTCTGCTCTCAGAATAACGTAGAGGAGGTCCAGAGAGCAGTGATAACCATTACCTTTCAAAAAGGGAGAAAATGGAAGCAAGGAGTCACAAGCCCAGACAATTACAAACTCCAATCTGCAGTCTCCATTACGTGGCTCTTGGTTCTGCTCCCTGGGCTCAAGGCTTCACCCTCTAGGCACTGAGAATTAGGGCGTGGATGGTTTTGAGGGGCTATTATTCTGTTGCCCATCACAATCAATGTTGTCATTAGACTTAGTTTTATTTTTTATAATCTTCATTTGGCAGTGGTTCTTCAGATATTAAGCTTCTCCATAAGCCCCAGTCAAGTGATTAATTACCTTTACACAAATCCACAATCAGTACCTGAGGAACTCACCGTTTTCAGGAACTATTATATATCATTTCATGGTAAATGTAAATATGCCATCTAATTTCTCTTAAATGGAAAATAATACTTTCATTTTTATACACATCATATTTTCCTTACGTGTAGTTAATTTATCCTAGAGTTATTGACTTCTTCCAAGCCTAAAGGTACATAATTATGTTTCATTTTATGGGATAAGCAAAGTTTTACAACTTCTAAGGTCATCATTCTCACCTTTTAAAGATGCTGGAAACCCATATCTACCTCCCAGCAGGTGGCAGCAAATCAATACTCCATAAGGTCCTGTAAAATCATTGTTTTTTCATCCTGGTAAACATTCTTGCATGTTGTAGACTGGCTTTTCTAGCTAGAAGAGCAAAAACAATATTGCCAAATTATAGGAATTTATATCAACTAGTTGTGAGAGTATATCTATGTGATTAAATTTTATTATATTGTCATATTAATATTGTTCTTTGCTTGTCTCTCATAGAACCCAAAATCCATTTGTAAGCAGTTTTGTTGGACTAATAATGCCCATGTGTTATCTACGTAGATAAACAGTACTCTCCATAGCCATTAACTGGCTAATATCCATCAACACCACATAGCATTTATGAGACAGATAAAGTATCCTTAGAGGGAAAAATTATATTCCCTGGAGAAGGGAAATGGCAACCCGCTTCAGTATTCTTGCTTGGAAAATTCTCATGGACAGAGGAGCCTGGTGGGCTACAGTCTATGGGGTCATAAAGAGTCAGACGACTTAGCGACTAAACCATCAATCACCACCATTACAAAAGAGTTAATGTTCTAAGTCAACGTCAGCAAAATGATCCATGGGCCAAATCTAGGGCAGAACCTGGTTTGTTTAGTACGCCACACAAAGCTTCTAACAAAAAATAGACAAATTACCAATACACGGAGTGAAAGATCACTAAAGATCCTATCGATGTTAAAACACTGATTCTCACCCAGAGCTGTTGGTCCCCAAGGAACATTTGGCAGAATAAACTGTGGAAAATTCTGAAAGAGATGGGAATAGCAGACCACCTGACCTGCCTCTTGAGAAACCTATATGAAGGTCAGGAAGCAACAGTTAGAACTGGACATGGAACAACAGACTGGTTCCAAATAGGAAAAGGAGGACGTCAAGGCTGTGTATAGTCACCCTGCTTATTTAACTTCTATGCAGAGTACATCATGAGAAATGCTGGGCTGGAAGAAGCACAAGCTGGAATCCAGATTACTGGGAGAAATATCAATAACCTCAGATATGCAGATGACACCACCCTTATGGCAGAAAGTGAAGAGGAACTAAAAAGCCTCTTGATGAAAGTGAAAGAGGAGAGTGAAAAAGTTGGCTTAAAGCTCAACATTCAGAAAATGAAGATCATGGCATCTGGTCCCATCACTTAATGGCAAATAGATGGAGAAATGATGGAAACAGTGTCAGACTTTATTTTTCTGGGCTCCAAAATCACTACAGATGGTGACTGCAGCCATGAAATTAAAAGACACTTACTCCTTGGAAGGAAAGTTATGACCAACCTAGATAGCATATTCAAAAGCAGAGACATTACTTTGCCAACAAAGGTTCGTCTAGTCAAGGCTATGGTTTTTCCAGTGGTCATATATGGATATGAGAGTTGGACTGTGAAGAAAGCTGAGTGCCGAAGAATCGATGCTTTTGCACTGTGCTGTTGGAGAAGACTCTTGAGAGTCCCTTGGACTGCAAGGAGATCCAACCAGTCCATTCTGAAGGAGATCAGCCCTGGGATTTCTTTGGAAGGAATGATGCTAAAGCTGAAACTCCAGTACTTTGGCCACCTGATGTGAATAGTTGACTCACTGGAAAAGACTCTGATGCTGGGAGGGATTGGGGGCAGGAGGAGAAGGGGACGACAGAGGATGAGATGGCTGGAGGCATCACTGACTTGATGGACATGAGTTTGAGTGAACTCCGGGAGTAGGTGATGGACAGGGAGGCTTGGCGTGCTGCAATTCATGGGGTTGCAAAGAGTCGGACATGACTAAGAGACTGAACTGAACTGAGAGACATTTTTGGTTTTCTCACTATCAGCATCCCTCAGGGAAAAGTCAGGATACTGCTAAACATTCTGCAACGTATGGAATGGTCTCCCACTAGAGTTTTCTTGCCCCAAATATCAATAGTTGTTGTTCAGTGGCTCAGTCATGTCTGACCCCATGGACTACAGCACGCCACCTTCCCTGTCTTTCATTATCTTTCCAAGTTTGCTCCAACTCATGTCTATTGAGTTGGTGATGGCATCCAACCATCTCATTCTCTGTCGCTCCCTTCTCCTGCCCTCAATCTTTCCCAGTGGCTGTTAGCATCAGATGGCCAAAGAATTGGAGCTTTAGCATCAGTCCTTCTAATGAATATTCAAGGTTGATTTCCTTTAGAATTGACTGGTTTGATCTCCTTGCAATCCAAGGGACTCTCAAAAGTCTTTTCCAACACCACAGTTCAAAGGCGTCAGTTCTTCAGCACTGAGCCTTCTTTATGGCCTGACTCTCATGTCTGTACGTGACTACTAGAAAAACCATAGCTTTCTATATGGATCTTTGTTGGCAGAGTGATATCTCTGCTTTTTAATATGCTGTCTTGTTTTGTCATAGCTTTTCTTCCAAGGAGTAAGCATCTTTTAATTTCATGGCTGCAGTCACCATCTGCAGTGATGCTGAAACCCAAGAACATAAAGTCTGTCACTGTTTCCATCAGTAGTACTGAGGTAAAAAAATTCTAATTCAAATCTTAAAAGGAGAATATTATAAACAAATTTAGATCAATAAGATTTGATAACTTAGAATAAATGAACAAATTCCTTGGAAAACAAAATCTACCAAAACCAAGAAGAAATAGAAAATCGGAGTAGTTGTACATTTACTACAGAGTCTGAATTCATGACCAAAAACCACTTTACAAAGAAAACTCCTATTATACAGAGTGAAGTAAGCCAGAAGGAAAAACATAAATACAGTATACTAACGCATATATATGGAATTTAGAAAGATGGTAACAATAACCCGGTGTACGAGACAGCAAAAGAGACACTGATGTATAGAACAGTCTTATGGACTCTGTGGGAGAGGGAGAGGGTGGGAAGATTTGGGAGAATGACATTGAAACATGTAAAATATCATGTAAGAAACGAGTTGCCAGTCCAGGTTCGATACACGATACTGGATGCTTGGGGCTAGTGCACTGGGAC
>NW_011494756.1:2639119-2653971 GCF_000754665.1 Bison bison bison | reverse complement strand
AAAAAAAAAAAAAAAAAAAAAAAAAAAAAAGAAAACTCCAGGCCCAGGTGACTTCACTGGTAAATTCTCTCAACATTTAAAGAGCACATAATGTCAATCTTGCATGAACTCTCTGAGAAAAGAGAGGAGAAAATACTACCAATAAATGTTATAATAACTGGATAACCCTGATAGAAATATCTAAGTCAACATTAGAAGAAAATAATCACAGACCACCATCACATCTATAAACATAAGTGCAAAAATCCTATTCAAAATACTAGTAAATTGGACACTGCTGCTGCTGCTGCTAAGTTGCTTCAGTCATGTCCGACTCTGTGCAACCCCATAGACGGCAGCCAACCAGGCTCCACCATCCCTAGGATTCTCCAGGCAAGAACACTGGAGTGGGTTGCCATTTCCTTCTCCAATGCAGGAAAGTGAAAAGTGAAAGGGAAGTCGCTCAGTCATGTCCGACTCTTCGTGACCCCATGGACTGCAGCCCACCAGGCTCCTCCATCCATGGGATTTTCCAGGCAAGAGTGCTGGAGTGGGGTGCCACAGCAATATATAAAAAGATACAATGGTCAACTGGAGTTTTTCCAAAAATGCAAGGTTGGCCTAATATTTAATCAAACAATTTAACAACATTCATAAAAGAGAAAAAATTCTGTGATATCTCAATAAATAAAAATAATTTTTGATGTATTTCCAATTAATGACACAAACAATCAGAAAATAGAACAGAGTTTATGTTATGAAGACATGTATAGGTACTGTAAGACCAATAGCTATTATCGTGTTTAGTGGTCAATTAGTCACCTCTATGAGGAAGATGGTGAGACTGTCTGCTCTTACCACTTCTATTTGGCTGTATTTCAGAGGTCTAGGGACTTCCCTGGTGGCTCAGACAGTAAAGCGTCTGTCTACAATGTGAGAGACCTGGGTTCGATCCCTGGGTTGGGAAGATTCCCTGGGTTGGGAAGATTCCCTGGAGAAGGAAATGGCAACTCACTCCAGTACTCTTGCCTTGAAAATCCCATGTACGGAGGAGCTTGGTGCAGGCTACTGTCCATGGGGTCGCAAAGAGTCGGGCACAACTGAGCGACTTCACTTTCAGAGGTCTAGATGGTACAGTAGATGAAAAATAACTAAAATAATAGAAGGTATAAAGATAATGGTCTACATAAAAAGTCTAATTCTTAAACTATTAATTGCCTTTTGATTAATAGATTAAATTAAGTAATTGTCTTTAAATTAACAAATTGCCCATGTAGATTATCTTTGGAATCTACTAGAATTTATCATTGAAATTAGTGAGCTCATAGGGTAAAAGATCAGTATATGAAAAATCAATATTTCTCTATGATAGCAAGCTGCAATTAGAAAATGAAAATTTTAAATGTACCATTTATAACAGTATTATAAATACCTAGGAATAAATTCAATGAAAGGTGAGAACTCTACTCTGAAAGTACAAAGCATTGCTGAAATGAAAGGAGATCTAGGTAAATGGAGATATATACCATATTCGTGCACATAGAACATATACCGAGGCAGACCATGCTCCAGGCAAAAATACGTCTCAACTCATTTATATGGATTCAACTCATGCAAAATTTGCTCTCTGGCCACAGTGAAATTAAAAATAGCAGTCAATAATAGAGGGATTTCTGGAAAATCCCCAAATTTCAATAATCAAAGGCTTAGATTTTCTAGACTGCTTGCCACAGAAGTTCAGGTTGACACAGAGGACATTTTTCTGCTCTGCACAACCAGTTGAATGACGTAAGAATTGATTATGGACGTGTTAATCCCCATTCCAACCAACTCGGCACAGCCCTAAGACTGGGTATGCTGGGAGCAGTGGCAGACGGCTGTTATACACTGGAATATTGCACTGAAACAGAGTTACAGCATGTTTAAAATTCATGAAATCATCCTCATTTCTTGTTTCCTTTCCCTCACAGTCTATAAATGCTGATGAAGAATATGGGAACAAGACTGTGTAGCTGACAAAACAAAAAATCTGGTCCTGGATAGCTTTTGATGAATTTAATAAGTAGAAAGATAATGAACATAGAGTAAATTTGCATAATGGTGTAACAAAAACTTATTGAATGATGCTAACTATCTGAGGAAACCACAGTTGGAAATTGCATGTAAGACTGATTCTGGCAAGATCCCCGATTCCACTCAGTCATGATGTATGGTTTTAAGGGGGTAGGGAATACCTCACATGGTTTATTTTCACTGATCTTAAGTAACTTTTTCATTCTGTTTTTCTAATCAAATAATTAAAATTCATTTTTAATGGAAAAATTTCCAACACCTAGATTTGTCCTAAGTGTATTTTTTCTCAAGGATTTATAAAAGTAAACATTTCTCTTTAATAGACCTTTGGAAAGATTTGAGGCTATAAATTGTTTTTAATATTTGAAAGTTTTTTTCCCACCCTTGGAAACAATGTTAAGTTGCTCCCTTGATAATTATTTCTTTTGACTGTAAATTATAGTTAATTTAGCCAGATGTTTTTCAAACTTCACTTTGTAAGTAAAGAAGACCTTTTTTTCCAGTAGTTTCCTTCTTCTTTTCTAAAAAAAAAAAAAAATTATTTTAAATATCTTTTCAGTATCTACCTTTTGCAGTTTTTAACTTCATGCTACTTTAAAAAAATATAATTATTCACAATCGGCTTCTCTTTCTTTCTTTATTTGGCTGCACCGGGTCTCAGTCGCTGAATACAGGATCTTCCGTCTTTGTTGCAACACGCGGGATCTTTAGTTGTTGCGTATGGGATCTAGTCTCCTGACCAGGGATCGAACCCAGGCTCCCTGCATTAGAAGAACTGAGTCTTAGCCACTGGGCCACCAGGGAAGTCCCTTTCAAGCTACTTCTTATCATTCTAAAAATATACCACTGTGGCATAATTTTCTAAAAAGTGAGGGGAATTATTCTTTCCTGATACTCTTCCTATTGAGTTGGAATATAAAGGAAAAACCAAACGTGAGGGTTTGTTAACAGCTAATGATAGCCAATGGGCTACCCTGGTGGCTCAGATGGTAAAGAATCTGCCTGCAATGTGGGAGACCTGGGTTCAATCCCTGGGTTGGGAAGATTCCCTGGAGGAGGGCATGGCAACCCACTGCAGTATTCTTGCCTGGAGAATCCCCATGGACAGAGGAGCCTGGCGGGCTACAGTTCATGGGGTTGCAAAGAGTTGGACATGACTGAGCGACTAAGCACACAACACAATGATAGCTAATATTATTAAACTATTTAATGACCATTGTGAACTGTCATCATAATGTTAACTGCTCCTCTCACATCCCTGAGAGATAGATGCTACTGGTACCCCCATGCTCTGCAGAAAACGGAGGCTCAAGGAGATTAACCCGGTACCTATGGTCTTAGTATTCATTATAAGTGGTTTGAGCCAGGGTTTGAGTTCATGTCGTTGACTCCAGTGTCCACATGCTTAATGGTTGATGTTTATCAGCTCCCATTTTGCTGTTTACTAAAGTAGCGGGATTACTGTAGATCCCCCAGTTTATGATGACCTCTCTAAGTTCATCATAAGGATGTGACAATATGACACCCTGACTCACTATATAGAGCAGATTTTCCAATGTGATACACAAATTCACCACATGATGGCGCCAATGAAGTGAGACGCCATGTGTTCCTAGTATTTGACATATTAGGCTCAGACCTAAATATAAATGTCAACAGAATGTAATTAAAGGTGTTAAAAAATAACATTTTTTTTTTAAAAAGCAACCATAAAGAATTACAGTCTAGAAGGTCTTTTTTAAAACATGTGGCATGAAAAAAGCACAACTATAAAAAGGTTAAGAATAATTGACTCATAAAAGTTAAAAATAAAAAGATAAAAGATGAGCCTTTGTATTCATAGAGAAGTATGTGGGACAGATGTCAGAGACTTCCCACAGGAAGGAAAACACCAAAGGAAATGAATTAAATGAGAGCAGGTGACCTACCAAAAAAAAAAATAATACAGAGACCAGCTGTATAGTGATGGAGCTCCAGGGTCAAATGGATGAGTGTTCCAGTAAGATTCCACAGTAAATGCAAATGGGTTAGCACAAGCCAGTGACTAAAAGATTTTAAGAGAACCTTTAAATAGACATCACTACTTCCTTTTCTAATAAGAATAAGCATTACAATTTTTTCCCTGCAATCTCAAAGATACAACCTACTGTGGAAGGAAGAAGCATTGCTTCTCAGAAACTTATTGAAGCAAATCCTTGCACATTCTATTCATTACAGTGGTTCCAGTGAGTCTCACACGGTGGTTCTGGCACCATCAGCACGACCTGAAGTTATTACAAATGTAAATTCTTTGCCTGCTCTGGACTTACTGACTCAGAAACTCTGGACAAGGGGCTCTGCAGATGCTTCTGATGCACTTGAAATTTCAGGGTCCACTGTATTACTGGAGGAAAAAAAAGAAGAAATTCATCAAAATGTTATTTATAACACAAAGATATTAAAGATGATACTCTATCATTAAACAAACAGTAAATAGTGGAATGTTATTGAAGCATTTAAACATAAGTTTGATGGAGAATTTTTAAATAATGGAAAATGCCTATGATATAAAAAATAATAAAGAAGTACTAGAAAAGTCAGGACACAAAATTGATCTCAATTGTGTAAAAACAATTCTCGAAAAAAAAAAATAGAAGGAAACAAGGAAAACTAGTTAACAGTTGTTAATGTTGGAGTGATGGAGTTGCATACCATTTTTTCTGTTTTTTAATATTGCAGATACTATTTTCAAATTTTCTATGAGAAGTCATTTCATTCCTACTAAATTCCTATTTTATTCCTATACTTTATCAATATAATGATTAAGGAAGAAGTAAAGAGAGAGGGAGAGACTTTCCAAAGTCAAAATACTAGTTAGATATACCATTCTTGCTCATTTTCTCCCTCAAACATATGGTTACTAGGAAAAAATGGACACAGTAACCGTCCAAGGCATGAAGAAAAAAACACAGTCGTCATGTTATTTATTGGAGAGACAAGATCTATAAAGACCATGATTGATATGTATTCGACTGTGGTATAGTTGGTATACATTTAGTCTGAAAGAGGTACAGGGAATAAAAACTTAACAGACAATAATCATGTGCTTCACTCTTTCCAGTATCACTAGTTAGTGAAAATATTGTTTTCTAAAGTAATGTATAGGAAAGTGAAAGTGAAAGTCGCTCAGTTGTGTCCAGCAGAATTCTCCAGGCCAGAAAACTGGAGTGTGTAGCCTCTCCCTTCTCCAGGGGATCTTCCCAACCCAGGGATCAAACCCAGGTCTCCCACATTGCAGGCGGATTCTTTATCAGCTGAGCCACCAGTGAAGCCCAAGAATACAGGAGTGGGTAGCCTATCCCTTCTCCAGCGGATCTCCCCAACCCAGGAATCCAACCAGGGTCTCATGCATTGCAGGCGGCTTCTTTACCAGCTGAGCTACCAGGGACGCCCCTAATGTAAAGGAAAATGTCTTCAAATTTAGAAAGGGATAGCCTTAAACATTGGAGAAGGCAATGGCACCCCACTTCAGTACTCTTGCCTGGAAAATCCCATGGACAGAGGACCCTGGAAGGCTGCAGTCCATGATGTCGCTAAGAGTCAGACACAACTGAGCGACTTCACTTTGACTTTTCACTTTCATGCATTAGAGAAGGAAATGGCAACCCACTCCAGTGTTCTTGCCTGGAGAATCCCAGGGACGGGGGAGCCTGGTGGGCTGCTGTCTGTGGGGTCGCACAGAGTCGGACACGACTGAAGTGACTTAGCAGTAGCAGCCTTGAACATATTATCCCTAAGAAGACAGGGATACCTGGTCGTTTGAATTAATGACTTGACAAATCAAGTAGGAAAAAAATCGCCTTAGATGAGTATAATTTTAAAAATTAGTATCTGTGTATCTATCTAATCTATGTTATGTATATCTTGAATGTTAGACCCAATGTAGCATTACTTCTTTTTGACAAAGATATAAAATATATGTTAAATATGTATATATATAAAATGAATATATATGTTAAATATAAACATATATATGTCATATGTATATAAATATATATGATAATATATTAAGCTACAAAAAACTCAGTAAACTTTTTAAAAATCTGTAACTTAAAAGGTCACATTCTCTAAAAATAGTAAAATATATCCAAATTTAATAATAAGCTGTCAAACAAGGATGAAAAAAGCAATCCTTTGGAAATTGAGGAAGGAAATCATTCCAAATAAGCCTTAGATCATAAAGGAAATCAAAACTACAATTACAAACCCTTTACAAAAGAAGGATATGAAATAATAAAACTAATGGGATGCATACAAAGATAAACTTAAAAAGGAATTCATTATTTAAAAATTTTCATTAAAAAAAAGCCTAACAGTAAATGAACTAAGTGTTCCACTCAATAAGTTAGAGAATTAAAAAAAAAAAAAAATGAGAAGGATAATAAGGATAAAAGCAGAATTTAAAGAATTAAGAAATAAAAAATATTAGAGCTGTAAGTGATTCAAGTTACATCTCTGGAGGAAAACATAATACAAAAATGCACTAGGAAATTCTGATTAAGAAATGCACACATATAAGCACACATTAATGCATTTGGAATGAAAATGGGGATAGAAATACAGATTGAATATAATTTTTTATTATAAAAGACCTCCATTTCCCATAATATGGAAGGCTACATTGCTTAGACCAACTCTCCCAGCTGGAGGGAAGAGCAATTTAAAATGGTGAATTTCCAGGCCAAAATCTAAATAGTGAAGGGACCCCGAGCAGAGCACTTGAACTGCTTTTGCCCTAAGAACATTTCCTAAACCAGGCAAATGTCGGCTTTAGTAGCTTTGAAGAGTATAAAAAACAGAAATGAAAGCCCGGGGTCTACCCAAGGTGAAGATCTAAGAGGAGATCCCTCCTTCTTAAAGCCAAGATACCAGAAGAAGGATGAACTGGCGATGAACATACCCAACTTCTTCTTTTTTTTAATTTTCTTTTTAACACCAAAAGCATTTTGTACTGAGGTATATAGCCAATTAACAATGCTGTTATAATTTCAGGTGGACAGAGAAGGCACTCAGCCATACGTACACAGTAGGTTGCCTTGGTTTGGAGCAGAGCAGGGGTGGGAAATAAAAACCATTTCTGTAAAGTTGTAACCATAAGAACGCTTCAGATCAACACTGATGGATCACAAAAACAAAATCTAGTGAAAGAATCTAGATATAAAATACTTTACATTATATGATTCCATTTCTATGAAGTTAAAAAGAAACTATAGTATTTATGGATATTATCAATACTTGAGTGGGCAGACTAGGGAAAAAAGTAGAAAAGTGTTTTTTTAAAAGTCAGTACAGTCTGGTCTCCACACCCTCCATATGGGTTCCCAATCCTTGGATTCAACCACTATCAGGTCAAAAATATTTGGGGAAAAAACATTCCAGAAAGTTTCAAAAAGTAAAACTTGAACTTGCCATGCAACTATTTATATAGCATTTATATTGAATTAGGTATTATAAGTAATCTAGAGATAATTTGAAATATACAGGAGAATGTGTGTAGGTATACAAGTTAGCCTTAATGAGGTTAAAGTTAGGTTTTTGGAAATCACTGCAGAACATGTATCACTGGAAGGATACCTTGAGCACACAGGTCTGACCCAGAGGAGGTAGGAACAGGGGTCTGCATACCCCCATTTTGTGAGGAGTAAGGCAGTGGTCCCAAGAAACCGTTCCTTCACAAGAAGGCTGGAAGCAGGATGAGGACTGTTTGAACGTACTTGATAGTATCTGATGAGGAATAAAAAGCTTCCCAGGTAGCTCAGCGGTAAAGAATCGGCCTGCAAATGCAAGAGATGAAATCGAACGTGGGTCAATTCCTGGGTGGGGAAGATCCCCTGGAGGAGGAAATGGCAACCCATTCCAGTATTCTTGCCTGAAAAATTCCATGGACAGAGGAACCTGGTGGGTTACAATCCATGGGGTTACAAAGAGTCAGACACGACTGAGCACACAAACATACACAAAAGGGACCCAAATCCCTTGATTGGTCTCCTATGTCCTGCTGTCAAAACACTTCCACTCACTAGGATGAGATTCTAGAGATGGAATAAAGTCTCATCAAAGAAGGGGTTGCTAAATTTGACAAGCTTCTTTCCTAAAAACTTGATTAAGGAAGTCAAAATAAAACAAATTGATAAACATTAAGAACTTTTCTTTATAACAGCAAAATTACTTACAAGGCACAATAAAAAAATACCTGGTTCACAATATGAACAAAAATTTGTAAATAGGAAAGACAGCATCACAAATAAATGAGAAAAGTTACATTATCAATAGTCTAGGGAGAACTGGATAATTAGGCAGGGAAGAAACAGCGAGTAAGTATGTGAAGCTGAGATGGTCACTGCTCCTCCTCTTTGAGATACACGGTAGAAAACAGGGAAGACAGCAGATCTGAGAGTTTTCTGCCTCAGTTATCAAATCTCCCAGTACTGATTCCTAGGTCTACAGCTATCTAATGTACTTATTTAGAAGTTGGAAAGAAATAGAGGCTTCCCAGCTGGCATTAGTGGAAATGAACCTTCCTGCCAATGCAGGAGATGTAAGAGATGCAGGTTCCATCCCTAGGCAGGGAAGGTCCCCTGGAGGAGGGCATGGCAACCCACTCCAGTATTCTTGCCTGGAGAATCCCATGGGCAGAGGAGCCTGGTGGGCTAAGGTCCATAGGGTCACAAAGAGTCGGACACGACAGAAGCGATGTAGCACACACGCACGCAAGCTTTAAAGGAATACATAATGTTAGAGGCAGCTATCTCCCAGTGTCTTGATATTTTCACTTAATAGACAAAGAGCACTTCTTTTACTTTTCTGAATGAAACGTAACTTCTAATCATGACAGCAGAGATGTACTTTGCTTTGGGGTCTCAACAAGATGGTGTAGCTTTGTCTCTCCCTGCTAAGGACACAAGTCAAGACACAACCAAGGGAGAACTTGGAAGTGTTAGGAGGAGACGAACAGATTTAGGATCTAGGAAAGGAATACATCTAACACCTTTACCCAGTTTCTGTTTAGTTTTTCATTTTAAAATGAATTTTTATTGGAGTATCGTTGATTTACAATGTGCTCTGCTGTACAGCAAAGTGAATCTGTTACACATAGACACATATCCACTCTTTTTTTAGATTCTGTCCCCATATAGGTCTTTACAGAGCACTGAGTAGAGTTCCCTGTGCTATAAAGCAGGTTCTCATTAGTTACCTATTTTATATATAGCAGTGTGCATATGTCGACCCCAATCTCCCAGTTTATCCCCACCCCTGTCTTTCCCCTTCCAAACCTTCAGTTTGTTTTCTACATCTGTGACTCTATTTCTGCTTTGTAAATAGGTTCATTTGTATCAATTTTTAGATTCCACATATAAGCGATATCACATAATTTTTGTTTTGTTTTAAATCAAAGAAGTCTGTTTCTAAGCAGCTCCAAGAGTAGGTAAACAACTTTATTCCAAAGAATTTTTAAGCAAAAAAAAAGAAAAAAGGACCTAATTTAGGGCTGTCAGTAAATAAAAACATAGGGTGCCTTTATTTGTTGTTTATCTGAAATTCAAATTTAAATAAGCATTCTCTATTTCATCTGGCAACCTAACCTAAACTTAAATGCCTTTTGAATTTGGAGAATTTTAATGGCTGCTGCTGCTGCTGCTAAGTCGCTTCAGTCGTGTCCGACTCTGTGCGACCCCATAGACGGCAGCCCACCAGGCTCCTCTGTCCCTGGGATTCTCCAGGCAAGAACACTGGAGTGGGTTGCCATTTCCTTCTCCAATGCATGAAAGTGAAAAGTCAAAGTGAAGTTGCTCAGTCGTGTCTGACTCTCAGTGACCCCATGGACTGCAGCCTACCAGGCTCCTCTGTCTGTGGGATTTTCCAGGCAAGAGTACTGGAGTGGGGTGCCACTGCCTTCTCTGATTTTGATGGCTATGTTACCACAATTCTTTTTTAGAATAGTAGTTCTTAATTTTGATGGCATATTATGATCAACTAGGGGGCTAAATTCTCATGGGTGGGAATAAGGTAATTTTAAAATTGACCCTTCCCCACCCCCTCCACCAGCTCCACCTGTGTCCCAGCCAAGTGACCCTAATGTGCAAAGTTTAGAAAAACTGACCAGTGTTTACAGGTGCTTAAATATGCTCCAGTTTATAGAAAGCTCCATAAAATGAAAAATCAAATTTCCAAAATAATTACCATAATCTAATTTGATGTCTTTAAATACATTAACTGAAGAGTAATATATGTGATATGTCTGACATGACCACATCATTCTCCAGGCAGCTTATTTTTCACTACATTTCTCTGGAAACTTCAAGCCTTTTTCCCCCTCTTATTCAGGAGAAAAATTGCTAAAGATGATGGTATGAAAGCAACTAAAACTCTTCCCTAAGCTGAGATGAAAAGCAATTCAATGTAGTATTTTTTAAATTGCATTTGGTGATGGGCTTTGATTTTAAAGTAGAAGGAAAGAAATTCATAAAAAGCAGATTATATTAAAAGTATGAGCAGTTGCCGTATAGCATAATTCAATATTTATCAAATTCTTTGTGTTTTTCTGCTAAACTTGGAAGGAACAGCTTTGATCTCATGACTAATATTCAACTGTCTATGATAAATATTCTTAGTCCCATTTATGCCAAATTCAAATGTGCTTACTTTGGTTCTTTTCAGTTTCACAAAAAAAGGAGACAAGACGGAACTGCTGAATGCTTCCTTTTTGATCTTATGTACTATTTCAGCTTGCTGGAATAAATGAGAAATGTCTGCACTCCATTGTGCTAGCCTGTTCCTACTGATAAGTGCGGCAACAACACTTACAAAAGGGTCAGAAGTTGTGGGTTCAATTGCTCCTTCGTTTTCTAGTCTATTCGACAGTTCTTAGGAATATCAGCCGATTTTGTTGAAAATGGTTTATTATAAACCTTGAAATAACCATTTCCTACCTCACATCCCAAATCATTATTTTCCTTACTAGGGATAGTTGATGAGGTAGCTTCCAAATATCTCATTTGATTAATGCAAATTGCTGATCAGAAAGAGAACTTACCCTAAGGCCAGTGGTCTCAGGGAGAAAGCCTGGGACCACCCTGACGGGCAGGTACTAGGCCTTGCAGACTTGATGTATGATCTCTCTTGTAAACATTCAGGTTAAACATACTTCTACAGATTGACCAGAATGCCAATTTATTGATCAGTTATAAAAATGTAACACAGACTTGTCAACAATTCTCTCTATAGACCAATTTCCATTTGAGTCCAAATTTCAATCACAAGAGTATTGGTGTACTGGTGTCATTGATCTATACAACCTGATACAGCAGCTCCATTTTGGGGGTTTTATCTTCAACATTGCTATTCTCTAGTTTTGACTGATATATGCCTCTTTTTAAACGTATGATTTAACATGCAGTCAGGTTACAGCCAGGTGTTGTCAGGCAAGGGCATATTTCTTATCCCCATGGTGATCTTGCATTACTGATGAAATGATGCTTTATAAGCTTTTTTATTTAAGATTTTTATATGGACCATTTTTAAACTCTTTATAGAATTTGTTACAATATTTCTGTTTTATGTTTTGGTTTTTTGCCTGCGAGGCATATGGGATCTTAGCTCTCTGACTAGGCATCGAACTCACACCCCCTGCATGGGAAAGCAAAGTCCCAACCACTGGGCTACCAGGGAAGTTCCATATATTTTTTTTATTAACAGATTGCTCCGGAGTTTAGTTATATTTTTCTCTTTTCATATTCTGAGGAGCATCTCAACTTTAAGCTGCATGAAAACAGAAATCTTGTCTGTCCCATCCACAACTCTACACCAGAGCCCGGAACAGTGCCTAGAACATAGCAAACACTAAAAGCAACAATGATAATAATAATTGAAAGAACAAAGGATGTTGTCTCTTAGCTGTTCCTATACTACACAAATATTATTAGAAAAAAGAATGTACATATATATAGTACCCACGGATTATTCTGCTTTTTTGAGGATCTCAAAGAGAATAATTCACACAGCACTTGCCCTCGACCCATCAATTTAAATTAGATCTCCCCTCCCCGCATCTGCCACTTTATGATTCTTTCGTCTTTCTTTTCCTTCGGCACTTACCGTAATCAGTAGTTTGCAATTTATATGTGTTTATTTAAGGTCTGAATCATAAGCTCCAGAAGGCAGGGACTGTGTCTGTTTCATATATTGCCTGTATTTCTAAACCACCTTTCTGCTGTGGGCTTCATGATATTTAATAAAACTCACCTTGAATTTTGTGAGCCAGATCTATCTTGCTCCTAGGAGGAATCACTAATGACTTGAGGACTTTGGCTATCAGGCTAGTTAGAGGATGAGCTATTCTGGAGGGCAGACAGCCATCCCAACACCCTGAAATCCCACCCCAGGGGGAATTCTTGATCACAGGCAGACTGTGGATGATCTGTGTTCCCAGGCTAGCTACAGAAGGAAAGAGCAAGGGAACACTTGGGTTCTTGTTCATTTTGCAGGTTTGAACATTAAGATCGATTTATCATTTGGATAGGAATCTAGTTGCATGCTTAATAATCACTGTGTTCTGAAAATGCGTATCTCAACTAGTTCACCAGTTAATGGTTCACTCCTGCCCTATTAGATTTTATATATTTAAATGCTATTTACATCTAATTCTACATTTTTAATTGTGTGTTATGATAGGCAAGTCACAGAAAGAAATCACATGCTTAGAGGTAGTTAAGTAAAACATAAAGGTAGTGATGAAAATGGTAATGTAAATAGAAGCACAGTAGCCTGGAGAATCCCAGGGACAGGGGAGCCTGGGGGGCTGCCATCTATGGGGTCACACAGAGTCAGACACGACTGAAGCGGCTTAGCAGCAGCAGTATAAATGTAAACAGTGAAGAGGAGTCCAATGCAAACAGCAAATGTGAGGCTGAGCAAATATACGTTAGAACAAGTGAATCTTGATGAATATGTGAAAATTTGATTTTATCAGACCAGCAATCAATTTGCCTCTAGTCCCTATTGCATTGTCTGTTACAAAACTTGGTTAAAGAATGGCAAGAAGCCACAGGGGCTTTTGCATTGCTTTCAAAGTATCGTGACCTTTCTGATAAACCAATTGAGTTTTTCCTGAACAAGCACAAAATAATGCTTTCTAATATGAAATTGATAAATTTTTGTCATTTAAAGGTGGAGAAGAGACCAAAGCTAAAGAAACATTCATCAAAGTGGTACACCAAACAAAACAAAACATACGAACAAACGAAAGTATAGAAGTTGCATACTGCTGAAAAGTTTACAAATCCAACTATAAGGCTAATGATAATGACCATGCTCAGGAAGAAACTTTAATTAGCCACTGGGAATTTCATAATCCGAGTGGACTGTTGTACATCAGATAATATTAATGCCATTCAGCATAGAAGGGTCGTGTCTGTCATGAGCGCTTTCTGGCAGACACTTGGCTTACATTTGGAAAGAATCAAAGATGTACAGAGTATCAATCAATGCTTGGCAGAAATGTGCAGAAATAAATGAAAGGGAAGTGCTCAGTGACCTACTGGTTAGTTCCTTGCTCCACCCCCACGCTAGAGATTTTTCATGTAGTTGGCAATTATTTTGTGAGCCATGATGTAAGGTGGAAAGATACTGCCAGCATTGGTTATGAATTCAAGGAGGAAGTGTTTACTTATTTGGATAAAATGGTTGTGTTCTTATCCCTTGCTTCATCTCCAGAACATAGTTGGTGAAAGTAGTTAATACATTTAAACTGTGGTCACCGAGTGTTTATCTTTTGAGCATGCTTTGTGAAGAAATTGGTAGTAAATACAAGCCTTCTTTTCCACACAGAAGTAAACTGTTTATCGAGATAAAAGTGTGTAAGCAAGCTTTTAAAATCAGGGATGAGATAAAAGCATTTCTCCATGACACTAGTAATACCATTTTTTTAAGTAGTTTTTTCAAGTAGTATATTTCAATGATACATGCTATTTTTTAACAGCCTCAGTCTATCATATCAGAGTATACATTTCTATCATATAAAATATTCTGGCCTTCAGGATTTCTTAAAAGGATCAAATTATGGTATAAATATCTTAAATTTGATTTTAACATGTGATTTTTTTCATTTATTGGAGAAATTCAAGACATTATGGGATGTTCTTATATGTCATATTCCTGAAAATAAGATAAATAAAAGAAACTAATGCAAATGCCGTCCTGAAACCTGAAGAAACACTTTCCAGAGCCAAATGAAATCAAAGTGGAGACCTACTCCATTTACCGTCATCTTGCCATTCTCTTCTCCAGAACACTGAATTTGCAACAGAGAACATTCTGGATATTACGTATGGGAATTTTTTTAATCCTAAATTTTTTCTTATCCTAACTACCGCACAATTGCACTCATCTCACACGCTAGTAAAGTAATGCTCAAAATTCTCCAAGCCAGGCTTTAGCAATACGTGAACTGTGAACTTCCAGATGTTCAAGCTGGTTTTAGAAAAGGCAGAAGAACCAGAAACCAAATTGCCAACATCCGCTGGATCATGGAAAAAGCAAGAGAGCTCCAGAAAAACATCAATTTCTGCTTTATTGACTATGTCAAAGCCTTTGACTGTGTGGATCACAATAAACTGTGGAAAATTCTGAAAGAGATGGGAATACCAGACCACCTGACCTGCCTCTTGAGAAACCTATATGCAGGTCAGGAAGCAACAGTTAGAACTGGACATGGAACAACAGACTGGCTCCAAATAGGAAAAGGAGTATGTCAAGGCTGTATA
>NW_011494756.1:2623151-2638901 GCF_000754665.1 Bison bison bison | reverse complement strand
GCCCTGGGATTTCTTTGGAAGGAATGATGCTAAAGCTGAAACTCCAGTCCTTTGGCCACCTCATGGGAAGAGCTGACTCCTTGGAAAAGACTCTGATGCTGGGAGGGACTGGGGGCAGGAGGAGAAGGGGACGACAGAGGATGAGATGGCTGGATGGCATCAGTGACTCGATGGACGTGAGTCTGAGTGAACTCCGGGAGTAGGTGATGGACAGGGAGGCCTGGCGTGCTGCGATTCATGGGGTGGCAAAGAGTTGGACACAACTGAGCGACTGAACTGATCTGAACTGAAAAATTAAAAAAAAAATTTTATCCTAACAACTGACTTACTGCTGAGAGAGAAACCAGAATATGTACTTTCTGGGTATATGTTTGAGACAAAGATTTAGGAGTATCAGAGCTCATGAACAATTTTACTAATTCTGATGACCAGTAATTATGGTTAGGATTTTCTGTTTCAGTCAAAATAGAGTAAGAAACAAATCTGGGGGGTTCCCTGGTGGGCTAGCGGTTAGGACTCTGAGCTTTCATCGCCATGGCCCAGGTTCAGTCCCTGGTGGGGGAACTAAGACCATACAAGCCTCCTGGTGTGGACAAAAAAAAAAAAAAAAAGAACCTGACCAGATGTGCGCCTCTAGCGCTCCCTCTTTTAGTGGGTTAAAGAAATCTTGGTGAAAGATGATGAACAGTATTGTCCCTTTCACTGATATAAAATAATAATTATTATCATTCATAGAAAACTATTTTGTTTCGGATGAACCTTGCAGATATTATGCAAAGTGAAATAAGCCAGACACAGAGGGACAAATATTAATGATTCTGTGTATACGAAGTATAAGAATAATTTGTAGAGACCGAAAGTGAACTCAAAGTTACCAGGGCTGTGGGGGTGGGAGGAGGGAAGTGCAGCGTTAGTGCCTCATGGGTACACATACGGGCATGGGTATGTTTGGGTGATCAAAAATTTCTAGAAATGGATGGTGATGATAACTGCATAACAAAGTGAATATACTTAATGCCACTGAACTGTTACACTCAAAAATGGTTAAAATGGTGAATATTATGTTATATATACTTTACCACAGTGAAAAATCATATTTTATTACTATTTTAGAACTGTAACAAAAATTAATTTTAACATATACCCCAGTGAGCCAAACACCCAACAAGCACCTGGGCACCCTGGAAGCCAGCTCTGGAAATTCTCATCACATCCTTTCGAAACATCAATTCCTACAGAATAAAGGAAATGAGAACAGATTGGCAGAAGCCAAGAGGAGGCCTTGAATGATGGCTGGAGGTGAACATTGGAGCCCTCCATAGATTGCTGTGGAGAATCCACTCTCCTCTAGAGTCTGAAGAGAAATTAAATGTTTGGTGTCTTTCTCACCAAGGAGAATCCTGGTCAGTGTCAGGCAACAGAAGGACACGGATTGCTCTTTGTTTGGCAGTTGTATTTATTTTGCACTTCATAATTTTTTAAATTTCTATTTTACTTTTGGCTGCACCTCGTAGCGTATGGGCTAGACTGCCAGGAAAGTCCCTTATTTTGCACTTTAACTCATTTAGACGCGTTCAGCTGAAAACCTTTGGCTACGGAATTTCTTCTTTAGGCAATTGCAGTAATTGAAACAAGAGGCCTTTGGGGCTTAAAACAAAGAGGAGCATCTCCTTGGCTTTAACCGGAAGACAGGCTCCTAAAGTGAGCCATGGAATGCTAATAAGGGTTTTATGAGAAAAGGTATCTTTGGTCCAATAAGTAGTAGTTGCTGCAGGTTTCTCCACTGCAGAACTTTCCAGAGTGTTTTTTGAATCAATAAAAGAGTGTGCGTGCAAGCTAAATCGCTTTAGTTGTGTCCAACTCTGTGCAACCCCATGGACTGTAGCCTGCCAGGCTCCCCTGTTCATGGGATTCTCTAGGCAAGAATAATACTGAAGTGGGTTGCCATGCCCTCCTCCAGGGGATCTTCTGGGCACAGGGATCGAACCCGCATCTCCTGCATCGCAGGAGGATTCTTTACAGCTGAGTCACTGGGGAAGCCCCAATAAAAGTTAGTCCTTTCTTTTTATTTAAAAAAAATTAATACAAGTTTTAAAGGTTACTTTTCATTTACACTTATTGCAAAGTATTAGCTCTATTCTCCAAATTATTAGCTCTATTCTCCAAAGTATTAGCTCTATTCTCAATAGTATTAGCTCTATTCTCCAAAGTATTATTAGCTCTATTCTCCAAATACATCACTGAACCTGTCTTACACCCAGTAGTATAAGTTAGTCCTTTCTTAAATGTTGCTGATATTGTAGTAGGTCTTAAAGTTGACTTCCTTTGTACTTTTTACAGAGTGTTTTGTGGCACGTGTGTTCTGGGGAGCACACCCCAGGGAAGATTGGCCCTAAGGAATTGTGATGCTGTAATAAGAAGCATTTATTTGGATTTCCCCTCCATTTCTGACCCAGAACTCTTAAAACTCTTCATATTTTCTAACGGATAAGAATGATAAAGATATCTTTTTTAAAACTGAAATATAGTTGATTGACAGTATTATGTTAGTTTCAGGTGGATAGCATAATGATTCAATCTTTTTGCAAATTATATTCCATTATAGGTTATAAGATAATGGGTTTAATGCCTTGTGCTATACAGTATACACTTATCTATTTTGTATGTAGTAGTTGGTACCTTTTCAGTTCAGTTCACTAAGCATAATATTCTCTGGATCCATCTATGTTGCTTCAGATGGCAGTTTATCATTCTTTCAGGCCCATCCCTTGACTTCTGGGGAGGGGAGAGGGACTGGAAATTGCATCAGTTGTCAATAACCAACGATTTAATCAACCGTGCCTATGTGATGGGGATTCCCTGGTGGTTCAGATGGCAAAAAATCTGCCTGCAATGTGGGAGACCCAGGTTAGATCCCTGGGTCGGGAAGATCCCCTGGAGAAGGAAATGGCTACCCATTCCAATATTCTTGCCTGGAGCATCCCATGGACAGAGAAGCCTGGCAGGATACGGTCCATGGGATTGCAAAGAGTCAGACACGACTGAGCAATTAAGCACACACACATGCCTATGTAATGAGGCCTCGAAATGATGATATTCAGAGAGCTTCCTTGGTGAATATGCAGAGATTTGGGGATAGTGGTGCTGTCAGAGGGCACAGAAGCTGTATCCTTTCGCTGTATCTTGCCCTGTACATCTCTTCCTTCTGGCAGTTCCTGAGTTACACCTGTTTATAATAAACTGGTAATGTGGTAAGTAATGTGTTTCTCTGAGTGCTGTGACTTACTTTAGCAAATTAATTGAATCCAAAGAGGGGGTCACTGGAATCTCCATGTAGCTGGTCAATAAGAAGCACAGGGCATAAATAGACTTGCAGTTGTGTGTGGTATGTATGCGTCTGTGATGTGTTTGTGTATGCGTGTGTGCGTATGTTGGGGTGACAGCCAGTCTTGAGGAACTGAGCCCTTCACCTGTGGGTTCTTGGTAGGTAAGTGTCAGAAATGAGTTAAATTGCAGTACACCCAGCTGGTGTCAGAGAAATTCTTGGTGATGAGGGCACAACCCACACATTGGAATTAGTCTCAGAATTAAGAAAATCATTTATACTGTTATTTATTTGCTTCTCACTCATGTCTTATACGATCACTGCATGTTATCTATCAGTGGCTCAGTTGCTCTCAAATGATCTTAACACTTTTTGTGATATAATATGTTTAAAGTAATACTCATTGTTTCTTTCTTATTAGAAAAAGCAATATAATCTTCTTGAAGAAAAATTGCAAAACACAGATCAGCAAAAAGAGTAAATAAAACACCTATCTAGGGGTAATCAGACTCTATTTTCTTAGGCTCCAGAATCACTGCAGATGGTGACTATGGTCATGAAATTAAAAGACGCTTGCTTCTTGGAAGAAAAGCTATGACCAACCTAGACAGCATATTAAAAAGCATAGACATTACTTTGCTGACAAAGGTCTGTCTAGTCAAAGTTATGGTTTTTCCAGTAGTCATGTATGGATGTGAGAGTTGGACCAAAAAGAAAGCTGAGCATCGAAGAATTGATGCTTTTGAACTGTGGTATTGAAGAAGACTCTTGAGAGTCCCTTGGACTGTAGGGAGATCAAACTAGTCAGTTCTAAAGGAAATCAGTTCTGAATATTCATTAGAAGGATTGATGGTGCAGCTGAAACTCCAATACTTTGGTCACCTGATGCAAAGACCTGACTCATTGGAAAAGACCCTGATGCTGAGAAATATTGAAGGCAGGAGGAGAAGGGGACGACAGAGGATAAGATGGTTGGATGGCATCATTGACTTGATGGACATGAGTTGGAGCAAGCTCTGAGAGTTGGCGATGGACAGGGAAGCCTGGCGTGCTGCAGTCCATGGGGTCGCAAAGAGTTGGACATGACTGAGCAACTGAACTGAGGGGCAATCATTGTTAACAACTACTAGTTATCAACTCAGCTCTCTTTTTTTATTATAAAAATGTATTATGTTATACATTTATTTACTACAAAGAGACCATTCAGTACACATTTTTAAAAATCTGATTTTTAAATTAACAGTCTACCACAAACTTCTTCCCATTGCAACAAATATTCATCCACAGTATAATTTTTGTTGTTCAGTCACTAAGTCATGTCTGACTCTTTGAGACTCCATGAACTGCAGCATGCCATGCTTCCCTGTCCTTCACTATCTCCTGGAGTTTGCTCAAACTCATATCCATTGAGTCAGTGATGCTATCCAACCCTCTCATCCTTTGACACCCCTTCTCTTGCACTCAGTCTTTCCCAGCATCAGGGTCTTTTCCAATGAGTCGGCTCTTCTCATCAGATGGCCAAAGTATTGGAGCTTCAGCATCAGTATCAGTCCTTCCAATGAATAATCAGGGTACATTTCCTTTAGGAATGACTGGTATAATTTTTAACGGCTAAAAAAATTCCATATTTACAAATATATATGCAAAGTAATAAAATGTATCTCTGAACTATTGGCACAGACTTTGTAGTTTTAGGAAATATGTAAATGCCTTCATTTATCTCTTCTGTCTTACACTTGAATACAATTATAAAGAAAGGATTTAGCGCATGTGGCCTAATCCCCCCACAGCTGCATTTTGGCTATTTGGATATACCCACAGCTGATCAAGGTTCTGTGTGTTACTATTTTTGCCTGTACTATAGCTCTCAGATGAATTGTGGAAAGGGACCTTAGTTTCTAGAGACACCTGTTAGTAGTTCACATGTATTTATTTATGCATTAATAGTCATCTCATTGTGCAGGCCAGACTATAAATGGTAGTTAGCAACTGAAACACAAAGTCCATAATGGAAAATGGGAAAAATACAAAACTTTTTCCAGGCAAGGAATTCGGCTTTTGAATTGAGATCTGTGGAAGGAGGACACCAGCACTCTTCCGAAGGTGATGCTGCCTAAGCATTTCCGCATGCCACCCAAAGCCTTTTTGTAATTATGTGCGCGTTTCAAAGGCCCTCCGAGATCGAAAGGGATTGAGGACTGCATTCCGCTGGCGAACCTCGGTTTCTCAGGAAGGAAAGACTGTGTCGGTGAAACGAGCCATTTCTCTCTTGACTGTTTTCAGTAACCCCAGTGAGGCTCCTCCCCCTGTCACTTACGTTTCCTTTTTCCTCACTGACTCAACAGTACCCGAAGACATCATGGCAGACTCACGCTTCCTGTGAGTTCAGCTGAGTTCCCACGCTGTCCTAGGTGAGAAGGACTGCTTCAGTGGTGAGAGAACAAGTTCCCTGCAATTTGAAGCCCAAAGTAGAAATTAAAATTATGAACAGGGTATTTTGACATTAAATTAAATAAAAAATGGAAGCATATGTCATTATCTTTAAAAAATATGGGCAATTGATTCACTTGGATTACATTACTGTTTCTAAACCATAAGCATCTCTAATCACACACCAGAATAAGTACAAACTGATAAACAAAATATTAAAAATCACTCACTTCAAGAAACAGAGCTAGTCTAATTCTAAAATCTACTTTAGTTTTTTTCATTACATATAACTTTCCCTTTGAATTTTCCAAATCATGCAACCATTTCTAAGTATATTTCTATGAAATCAGAAAATAGATCTTGTGTTTCCCCCCAAGAGGGCTTTTGTTACCAATAAATGAACTACACACACACACACACACACATATGCATGCACTGTTCATCCAGTTTCCAATAATATTTTCAGAGCAGGTGTTAACAGTGTTGCATGCTAACATTTAAGACATTTTACAATTGAAAACAAAGTCAGGATTCATATAAAAAGTCCCAAAGGAATACTTCATTAATGCTCCAAAAAGTAATTGTTGATTGAAACTCTGTTCTTCAGTCAATGCATCTCCCAGAAACAAAAAATATGTATTTGTCAACATAGAAATATATTTCTATTTTCACTTAAAATGACCCATCTTACATGTTTTCCCCTCTCTCTATACACACACATACACATCACACACATAATCACGCACATACAATTAGACAAGTAACCCCCAAATATTTCTTGGACAAATGATCTTTCCTTGCAAAATTCTACATGATCTGAGTAGAATTATTTCTTAAATCAAAACACTTAAGAGAGACAAGACTTTTAATGAAAATATACCAATGTTGACAAACTTATAGATCTGGAAATGACATAACAGATCATTTTATCCAACTCCTTCACTGTATAGCTGAAAAACTGCTGCCCAGGGAAGCCAAGTTGAGCTGCCCTAGGCTATACAGCCATCTGCTGGCAAAGCTCACACTGAGAGACTTCAGGCCTCCCAGGTCTCCCCATCAATTCAGTTCAGTTCAGTCGCTCAGTCACTTAGTCGTGTCCTACTCTGCGACCCCATGAATCGTGGAACGCCAGGCCTCCCTGTCCATCACCAACTCCCTGAGTTCACTCAGACTCACGTCTAAACATCTTTCATGTGCTACTCTATCATCTTTCACGTGCTATATGTTTGGTGAAATCTATATAGGCAATAATAATATATATGTATATAAATGTTTATAAAATATAAAATGGCATTTACTGAAAATTATGCTACTCACGAGTCATTTCCTTACAGAAACCTTCACTTACTTCTCAGACTTGGTCAGCAAGCCCACATTCAGTCATAGACAATTGTGCCACTCCTTTGATGCACTCACCACAGACGTAATTTTACATTTGCTTGTGTGATCTCAAGACTGTAAACTCTATGAGAGCAGAAAATATATCTACTTTTGCTCACCTTTATATCCCAAGCATCCTGCCCAAAATAGATCTTATTATGTTATATTGCACAAAATTGATGCTTAATTATTTATTGAATGAGTGGTGAACATTTCTGCTAATGATTGAAAAAATTAATGCTGAGTTAACATCAGTTCAGTTCAGTTCAGTCGCTCAGTCGTGTCCAACTCTTTGAGACCCCATGAATCACAGCACGCCAGGCCTCCCTGTCCATCACTATCTCCTGGAGTTCACTCAAACTTATGTCCATCGAGTTGGTGATGCCATCCAGCCATCTCATCCTCTGTCGTCCCCTTCTCCTCCTGCCCCCAATCCCTCCCAGCATCAGAGTCTTTTCCAATGAGTCAACTCTTCTCATGAGGTGGCCAAAGGACTGGAGTTTCAGCTTTAGCATCAGTCCTTCCAAAGAAATCCCAGGGCTGATCTCCTTTAGAATGGACTTGTTGGATCTCCTTGCAGGCCAAGGGACTCTCAAGAGTCCTCTCCAAACACAGTTCAAAAGCATCAATTCTTCGGCGCTCAGCTTTCTTCACAGTCCAGCTCTCACATCCATACATGACCACAGGAAAAACCATAGCCTTGACTAGACGGACATTTGTTGGCAAAGTAACGTCTCTGCTTTTGAATATGCTATCTAGGCTGGTCATAACTTTTCTTCCAAGGAGTAAGCATCTTTTAATTTCATGGCTGCAGTCACCATCTGCAGTGATTTTGGAGCCCAAAAAGATAAAGTCTGACACTATTTCCACTGTTTCCCCATCTATTTCCCACGAAGTAATGGGACCAGATGTCATGATCTTCTTTTTCTGAACGTTGAGCTTTAAGCCAACTTTTTCACTCTCCTCTTTCACTTTCATCAAGAGGCTCTTTAGTTCCTCTTCACTTTCTGCCATAAGGGTGGTGTCATCTGCATATCTGAGGTGATTGATATTTCTCCTGGCAATCTTGATTCCAGCTTGTGCTTCTTATACATGTAATTATATATCTGCATTTCTCTATCTCTTTCTCTCTCTCTCTATATATATATGCACATATATATTCTTATTATATATAATAGGAGTGGGCTCATGCATTATGAGGTGCAAGAAATCCCTTGATCTGTTATCTGCAAGATGGAGAACCAGGAAAGTTGGTGGTATAATTGGTCCCAATCTGAAGATCTGAGAACCAGGAGCACCAGTGTCCAAAAGCAGGAGATGGTGGATCTCTCAGCTCAAACAGAAAAGAATATATCCCCTTGCTCTGCCTCTTTAATGTATTCAGATCCTCAACAGTTTGAATGGTGTCCACCTCTGCTTCCATTGTCACATCTCCTTCTCTAATTCTGACTCTCTAGCCTTCCTCTTTCCCTCATAAGAACTTTTGTGATTACGTTGGGACCATCAAATATTCTCTCCCTTTCAAGATATTTAACTCAGTCACATCTGCCAAGTCCCTTTTGCCTTGTAAGATAACATATTCATAGGTTCTAGTGAACAGGGTATGCTTAGCAAAACTGGTGGAATAATTTTAATAACAATGAGAACTATCATTTGAATTTAGCATGACAAAGCTAAAAGCTTCCAGTGGTGAAAGATAACAGGTCATCTAAAAACAGATTGATAATCTGCTGGTACGGGTTTCTCACCAGCAATCCTAGAGAGCAAAGACAAACTCTTATCAGTGCTTTCAAAGGTTTTAGAGGGGAGTCATTTTCAACCTGGAATTCTGTACCCAAACTGTCCAGCAACAGGGAGAGCAAAATGTGAAACATTTTCTCAAAATTTACCTTCATTTTTTTTTTTTAAAGGAAATAACTTTTGGTTGAACTCCAACAAAATGAGGAAGTAAACCAATAGACAGGATGATATGAATCCAGAAAACTTAAGTTCAACTTGGGAGAGCAGTGAAGGTAAGTCCTGAGAAAGTGGCTGTCTGTTGGGGCTAGAGAATGATGTATGTGGATTGGAGGTGAGGGGAACAGCTCCAGAAAATGGGGGATTCGGTGGACTAAACAGTATGATAAAACACTGGTAAATCTTGAAATTGTGATAAAAGAGCAGCAGGGTTCAAAGAGAAAAGCAGAAGCAGTTAGAGATGATAGAAGATTGATGGATGAAAGGATAGATAGACAGATAGATAGATTACCAAGGGATTGACTTACTTGATTGTGGGGTTGGCTACACAAGTCTTAAGCCCATAGGCCAGGCTATCAGCAAGAAAACATCATGGCAGGCTTGAAACCGTGGGCACAGGTGAAGCTGTTGTGCACAGGTCCAGAGAAATGTCTTCTTTTTCTTTGAGAGAAACTTCATCCCATCCACTTTAATCCTCCTTACTTAGAATCAACTGACTGGGGCCTTTAATCACCAAAAGCTCTTCACAGCAACACCTTGATTAGAGTTTGAATATCAGAACTCTAGACTAGACAAGCTGACATATCAAAAACCTCATCCCATGTAGGCAAAAGAAAAGGGAAGAAAAGGAATCAGAAACTGCAAGAAAAAAATTTCCTTCATCGGAAAGTTATAGTCCACTACTGTGCAGCACAGGGAAGTATATTCAATTTTCTGTATTAACTTATATGGGAAAACAATCTGAAAAAGGAGAGATATATGTGTATGTGTAACTGATTCACTTTGCCATACACCTGAAATTAACATATCATTGTAAACCAACTATACTCCAATACAAATTTTTAAAAATATAAAATTTTGATAATCAAAAAAAGGTATGTCTAAGTAAAAAGCAAACTAATATTAAATGTTATTTTGGTTACATGATAGAACACAGAGGAGGAGAATCCATTTGAACTTAACCATAGAGACATTTTCCATTGAGGGGCATGGTTGTGATGTTGGAGCCATTGAGGAGGCTGGGCAGTCTTACCACTACGCTCAGCACTTGGCTCTAAGTGGATACTATTTACCTGGTGATGATAGTAAACACTGTTTACTGGCTTGGAACATGTGGAATCAACCTGTGGGCAAATCACAGGAGGCTTGATTTGTTTAAGGAACACAGTGTAAATGCTTCAACCTTGATATTGTACAAACAGAGGTTCAGGTTACAAGGCTGGGAGGAGAAGTTGAGGGCAAAGTGAAAGAGACAAGAACTGTGAAACTGCTACACTGGGAGTGTAAGGGGGACGAACAAATCTGACTCCATGTTGGACCCCTTTCTTTTACTTTAACCTTTGTATGCTATTGCTTTTTCTACAAGTTAATCAGTAAACAGGGATTCCCAGGTGGCTCAGTGCTAAAGAACCTGCCTGCCAATGCAGGAGGGTTTGATCCCTGGGTTGGGAAGATGCCCTAGAGAAGGAAATGGCAACCCACTCCAGTATTCTTCCCTGAGAAATCCCCTGGACAGAAGGATCCTGGAGGGCTGCAGTCCATGGGGTCACAAAGGGTGGGACATGACTTAGTGACTAAGCACTCACGCAATCCCTAAAGGGATGCTGCCTATAGCTTAGACAGCATTAAGACACGACTTAGTGACTAAACATCACCTCGTCTACTTTACCTCCTGACTTCCCTCTCTTTGTTCTAGAAAAGATACCAGCAGCCAAACCTGGGCAAGATGACACTTTGGGACACTGGTCCACCATCGTCTTGGTCTGCTGGCTTTCTGAATACTGTCACTGTTCTTGCCCCCAACAACTTGTCTCTCAATTTATTGGCTTGTGGTGCTTACTACTTGGAAGGAAAGTTATGAGCAACCTAGACAGCATATTAAAAAGCCGAGACATTACTTTGTCCACAAAGGTCCATCTAGTCAAGGTTGTGTTTTTTCCAGTAGTCATGTATGGATGTGAGAATTGGACTGTAAAGAAAGCTGGGCGCTGAAGAATTGATGCTTTTGAGCTGTGGTGTTGGAGAAGACTCTTGAGAGTCCCTTGGACTGCAAGGAGAGCCAACCAGTCCATCCTAAAGGAGATCAGTCCTGGGTGTTCATTGGAAGGACTGATGTTGAAGCTTAAACTCCAATACTTTGGCCACCTGATGCGGAGAGCTGACTCATTGGGAAAGACCCTGATGCTGGGGAAGATTGAGGGCAGGAAGAGAAGGGGTCGACAGAGGATGAGATGGTTGCATGGCATCACCGACTCAATGGACATGGGTTTGGGTGAACTCCGGGAGTTGGTGATGGACAGGGAGGCCTGGTGTGCTGTGGTTCATGGGGTCACAAAGAGTCAGACATAACTGAGCTACTAAACTGAACTGAACTCAGTGCAGAGAGAAGCACAAACTTGGAATCCATGACAGCAGGAGGCAGGAAGGGGATATAGGAGCCATACAGATTAGCTAAATCTTCTATCACAGGAGGGAATCAATACACAAGGTCCAGAATTGATAAATGAAAACCTAGACATATAAGCTTATTATTCAGAGCTGTGGAGATGGCAACCAAAAGGAAACAACAGATGGCACAATGGTTGCATTTGGGCAGCAAAATGAAGACAGAGGAGAGCAGAGTCCAGACAGTTGCTTTGCATGATGGGTCCTTCTGTACTCTTTGATTGCTAATCAACCATGTGCACATTATCTTTATGAAGGATTTAAATAATTGTATTTGTAAACAAAATCTCAAGCCAAAGCAAATGGTCACATGAGGTTTGTAAGAGGTGAAGCGCAGGCACAAGAGAGAACTCTGGTGGTCACAGTATTTACAATGGGAATCCAGGATTTCCATCTAGTCTTCTGTTGCCTGTGTCCTCATTGAAGGCCCCTGAAGATTCATGGGGGTCAACGTTCAGTACGGTGGTGCACACAACCGGGCTGGAGACGGGGGAAGAACACCAGAGAATAAGTCAAGTATAATGTCGTAATAACAAAACGTGTGCGTGCTCAGTTGTGTCTGCTCTTTGCCACCCCCTGGACTGTAGCCCTCCAGGCTCCTCTGTCCATGGGATTCCTCAGGCAAGAATACTGGAGTGGGTTGCCATTTCCTTCTCCAGGGGATCTTCCTGACACAGGGATCGAATCCTAGTCTCCTGAACCTCCTGCATTGGCAGGTGGATTCTTTACCACTGAGACATCTGGGAAGTCCAATACCATAATGAGCAAAGTCGCTCAGTTGTGTCTCTCTGCAACCCCATGGACATCCTGCCAAGCTCCTCTGTCCATGGGATTCTCCAGGCAAGAATACTGGAGTGTGTTGCCAAGCCCTCCTCCAGAGGATCTTTCCAACCCAGGGATGGAACCTACGTCTCTTACATTTTCTGCATTGGCAGGCAGGTTCTTTATTATTAACACCACCTGGCATCTGAACCCTAATCACTATTGGAGGGCATTTCTCCGATCGCCAGGCTTCATCAGGTCATCTGCCTGTTGGCTGCTCACACTTATGGTCAGCTCAAAGCAAACGAATACTTGACTCCTGTGTGATAGAACCTGGGGAGGGGGGGCCATTTTGCCAGTGACCCCAATTCTATCAGAGAATCACCCCATACTGCAGTTGATTAATGCTCTCCTTGGAACCATCCCAGGTTTTACTTCCTCTTTGCAATTTACTGGCAGCCCTGTTCCAAGGCTAGATGAAATCTTGACTTTTACCAGAAGCCATTCTCAGTAAACATTTGCTAGGTAGATGCTCGCATACATGAATGAATGAGGAAGAAGCTTGCATGTGGGGTTTGGAAAGAAGCAGGGCAGCAAGTGGGCACCTGAGGGTGTTTCTGTGAGGGTGGGGGTGCCTGGTGAGCATGTGAGGCAGGTGTTGTGGGGAATGGGGAGTGGAGGGCAGATTACAGTCTTCTCCTTTTCCTCTTTTTGCTTCAGCTCTGGACTCTGCTCCTGTTTGTCTCCTGCCTTGGGTAGCTTTCCCCCTGGTCTAGGCTTCTGGGGGCCCCTCTGGCTCTACTCCATTCTGTTCTGCATTTGCAATGTACCCCAGCTGTTCCTCCTACAGACGTGATGCTAATGCTATATTTCTCCATATTTACATAAGGTTCTTATCATTTCCTTTCCGGCCTTTCTTCTTCCACACCATCTAGTCATTTTTAGGGATTTCAGAGAGAGGACAGGTGTTTCAGAATGATAGTGACATATCTCACAGAGCTCTCCTGCAGCCCAGAGCTTTCTCTCCCCTCCCTCCTCTCCCACCCCTGATTGATTTGAGCCCTCTAAGTGAGACTTTTTCAGCAATAATTCCAAGATCTCAGGAGAATCACTGCAGGCACAGGCAGTTGTGCAACCTGGGAAGAAACTCCTGTTCTTTAGTGTTATTTAAAAACCAAGGGAAAGGGGGTTGGGGGAGGGTGGAGTGGGAGGTTGGGGTGAGCAGATATCAGCTATTATAAATAGCTTGGATAAACAATAAGGTCCTACTGTATAGCACAGGGAACTATATTCAATATCCTATGATAAACCATAATTGAAAAGAAATTTTTAAAAGAATGTATAATACATGCTCATGCTCAGTCGCTTCAGTCATGTCCGACTCTTTGCAACCTCATGGGCTGTAGCCTGCAAGGCTCCTCTGTCCATGGGATTCTCCAGGCAAGAACACTGGAGTGGGTTGCCATGCCCTTCTCCAGCGGATCTTCCTTACCCAGGGATCGAACCCGGGTCTCCTGCGTCTTCCGAATGGCAGGCAGATTCTTTACCACTGAGCCACCAAGGAAGTCCTTGTATAATACATATGTATGTATAACTTCCCAGGCGGCTCAGTGGGTAAAGAATCTGCCTGCAAAGAAGGAGACACAGGAGACGTGGGTTCAAGCCCTGGGTTGGGAAGAGGAAAGCATAGCAACCCACTCCAGATTTCTTGCCTAGAGAATCCCATGGACAGAGAGGAGCCTGGTGGGCTACAGTCCCAAAGAATCAGACATGACTGAAGCAACTGAGCACACACACACATATGCACAACTGAATCACTGCGCTGTACAGCAGAAATTAAACAATGCTGTAAATTAACTATACTCCAATTTTTAAGAAAGTTAAGAAAATAGGCATGTGAAAATAGACTGTTTTTGTCACTTTTGACAGCAATTGCACAAAGCTAGTAGTTCTAATGGAGAAGGCAATGGCACCCCACTCCAGTACTCTTGCCTGGAAAATCCCATGGGTGGAGGAGCCTGGTAGGCTGCAGTCCATGGGATCGTGAAGAGTCGGACACAACTGAGCGACTTCACTTTCACTTTTCACTTTCATGCATTGGAGAAGGAATTGGCAACCCACTCCAGTGTTCTTGCCTGGAGAATCCCAGGGATGGGGTAGCCTGGTGGGCTGCCATCTATGGGGTCGAACAGAGTCGGACACGACTGAAGCGACTTAGCAGCAGCACCAGCAGCAGTAGTTCTAAAGAGGGTCCCATTCCACAAGGAAAGGAAACACAGAACCTCTTTTTACCATCCGCAGTCAAAGAGCAGTGACTCTCCTCTTTCTAAAGCATAAAAATGGAGTCACAATAAGAATTTTCCAGGGAACTTCTGATGGTCATTTCCAACAGAGAAAACAAAGTAATAAAATTCATGGTCCCTTTAAAAGAGTTAAAAACTTGCTTCATGTATAAATAAAGCAAGTCATTTCAATTTTAGAAACCAAAAGCCTGTGCAACTGCAGTTTTAAAGCTCAAACACAGTTCAGTAACTTTATTACAAAATTTGCATTCTGACCTGTAGGACAAATTTAAATGAAATTTTACAGTGTCTCCAAAACGCACGCAGGAAAAAAGAAAATGGAGTATTCAATAGCACTTAATTGTAGTACAGTTATGTAGTCTGGGTGTAAAACAGAGACCAATGTAATAGATATTTACACCCAGTTTTAAAGCGGTACCTCTTCATATTATATTTAATTTAGGACAAGTGGGATCTTGACATCAGTTTAAGAATTTAAGAAACCTTGCTAGGAAAACTGTCAGAGCATCAGCCCTCTCTGATAGGATGGCAACATGGTTAAGGGGTGAGAATATCCCTGGAGACTGGGTTCCAGATGCAGCTAAGACATCAAGGTGCTGCCAGGCCTTTGACAAATTACCCAGCTGCTCAGGCCTCAGTTTATTTCATAAAGGGCCAGGGGATAGTAGGCTGTATCTTAACCCTTTATTGGTCACATATGATTTTGAGAATTTAGTGTAATCTGCAAGTCCACTTGAGCTTCCCTGGTGGCTCAGTAGTAAGGAATTTGCCTGCCAGTGAGGGAGATGTGAGTTTGATTCCTGGGTAGGGAAGAAGGAAGAGATGGCAACCCAATGGAGAAGGAAATGGCAACCCACTCCGGTATTCTTGCCTGAGAAATCCTATGGACAGAGGAGCCTATAAGGCCACAGTCTATGGGGTCACAAAGAGTCCGACATGACTCACTCTCTTTCTCTCACACACACACACATGGACACACAACCATTTCCCGGAATTATCTAACCTCATGTTCATCCATTATGATGTTGTTTTCCATCCCAGTTTGAACAAGATCTCACATATATGAACTTTTATGTCCTCCACACGTGCCCACAAATATAATTTAACTAAGAAACACGGGGTGGTGCTCATGGTAAAGAACCCACTTGC
>NW_011494756.1:2612182-2623051 GCF_000754665.1 Bison bison bison | reverse complement strand
GGAGACACAAGAGACGCAGGTTCAATCCCTGTGTCAGGGAGATCCCCTGGAGAAGGGCATGGCAACCCACTCCAGTAATCTTGCCTGGAGAATCCCATGCACAGAGGGGCCTGGGGGTAGGGGGGCAGTGTTTGGGGGTGGTGGCTACAGTCCATGGGGTTGCAAAGAGTTGGACACAACTGAAGCAACTGAGCATAAGAAACACCACACCTAATTGGAAAATAAAGGCGTGCAAAATATTGTGAACATCACTTTCACTTAGCACTAACGTGCAGTCTTGAAATGGTGAGTCTGGGTACCACCTCTGCCACAATATGGGTTCAAGTGTCTTAACATTTTATTTCCTAATGCAAAATTTATAGTTTTAGACATGATCAAATGATGAACGCTTTTTATATATCACCACCAAGCTGCTTCATCTTGCATTATCATATTCATTCTTTCATTCCACAGATATTTACTAGGCCCCCTACCATATCCCAGACAATGTTCAAGGCACAGAGAATACAGTATGTCCTCTACCTATGTGTGTGTGTTACTCACTCAGTCGTGTCTGACTCTTTGTGATCCTGTGAACTGCAGCCCATCAGGCTCCTCTGTCCATGGAATTCTCCAGGCAAGAGTACTGGAGTGGGTTGTCAATCCCTTCTCTAGGAGGTCTTCCCGATCCAGGGATTGAACCTGAATCTCCTGCATTGTAGGCAGATTCTTTACCATCTGAGCCCCCAGGGAAGTCCTTACCTATGAACGAGCCAAATTTGTTCGTAACTCCAACACAGAGCCTAGATATCCAACTAACACAATCGGCTATAGTACTGCACTGTAATAGCTTTATAATGCTTTTCACACAAGTAATACATAAAAAACAAACATAAAAAATTAAGAAAACGTTTTAAATCTTACAGTGAAGTGAAAAGTACAGTAGTAGAGGACAACAGCTGGCATACAGGGGCTGGCATGGAGCGAACAGGCAAGAAGAGTTAAGGACTAGAGGAGGGAGAGAAGGTGGGAGATGGTAGAGCTGAAGGATCGTCAGCAATAGGAGATGGAGGGCAAGCTGCAATTTCACTCATGCCTCACATTGATGGAATACATGTGTGCATCTTTGAAAGTTTGCAACTTGAAGAGGGGACTTACTGCACATTGTGGGAAAAGACAGAAAAGGTTCCTCATCAGGTGATGACAACGGCTAAAGAGAATTCAAGTAGGTGATGTGATGGTGAGTGCCGAGTGTCTCAAGACCATGCCTGCCGGAGGTCAGGAAGGACCCTGGAGGAAGTATTCGAGGCGGTGTGCTTGTATAAACAGCAGGAGAAGGAACACTGGAGGAAGAGGCAGTGGCTGGGGCAGAGGTGCTCAGGGGCAACAAGGTGTGGTGTGTTTGGGGACTTGGGTTGGGGTGGGATGAAGCAAGCCTGGAGAGGTAAGCAGAAGCCAGGGCTCGCAGGATATATGTGCGTGCTTAGTCACTCAGTCATGTGTGAGTTGGACACAACTTTTTTGCAATCCCATGGACTGTAGCCCACCAGGTTCCTCTGTCCATGGGATTCTCCAGGCAAGAATACTGGAGTGGGTTGCCATGCCCTCCTCCAGAGGATCTTCCCAACTCAGGGGTCAAACCCAGGTCTCCTGCATTGCAGGTGGATTCTTTACCATCTGAACCACCAGGGAAGCCCATCAATACTGGCATGCAGGACAGTGGTTCTCAAACTGGAGACCTGATGCCTCCTTAAAAAATATACTTTGTAGTGGTCCTCCAGTTCAGTTCAGTTCAGTTGCTCAGTTGTGTCCGACTCTTTGTGACCCCATGGATCTGCCCTAAAATGAAACTCCCAGATGATATGGATCCTTTTTCACCTTAGACGGTTTCCCTGGTGGCTCAGATGGTAAAGCATCTGCCTGCAGTGTGGGAGATCCAGGTTCAATCCCTGGGTCAGGAAGAGCCCCCGGAGAAGGAAATGGCAACCCACTTCAGTATTCTTGCCTAGAAAATTACTTGGATGGAGGAGCCTGGTGGGTTACAGTCCATGGGGTCGCTAGAGTCAGACACGACTGAGCGACTTCCCTTTCACTTTTCACCTTAACTGTTTTTTAAATTTAAAAACATATTGAGAAGACAAAATCTATCCAATTCCAAGGAAACAAAAGAAATATTAAAACTGAAATTACAGCCCCAAGTTTGTGGGTGGTCCATAGATTAATGGACCTCATCTGCAATTTTTGTCCTGAGAAGAGTAAGGCCACTCCTACAGGTCCCATGTCAGTTACAGTTTATTTGGTTATAAGGTTGTTATGACCACCATACTCTACATACTGGGAAACAAATTGTGCTTCATATCTAAGGGCCCTCATCTTGTCCCTCAAAGGGTGAACATCAGTTCAGTTCAGTTCAGTCGCTCAGTCCTGTCTGACTCTTTGAGACCCCATGAATCGCAGCACGCCAGGCCTCCCTGTCCATCACCAACTCCCAGAGTTCACTCAAACTCACATCCATTGAGTCGGTGATGCCATCCAGCCATCTCATCCTCTGTCGTCCCCTTCTCCTCCTGCCCCCAATCCCTCCCAGCATCAGAGTCTTTTCCAATGAGTCAACTCTTCGCATGAGGTGGCCAAAGGACTGTTTCAGCTTTAGCATCATTCCTTCCAAAGAAATCCCAGGGCTGATCTCCTTCAGAATGGACTGGTTGGATCTCCTTGTAGTCCAAGGGACTCTCAAGAGTCTTCTCCAACACCACAGTTCAAAAGCATCAATTCTTCGGCGCTCAGCCTTCTTCACAGTCCAACTCTCACATCCATACATGACCACAGGAAAAACCATAGCCTTGACTAGACAAACCTTTGTTGGCAAAGTAATGTCTCTGCTTTTGAATATGCTATCTAGGTTGGTCATAACTTTTCTTCCAAGGAGTAAGCATCTTGTAATTTCATGGCTGCAGTCACCATCTGCAGTGATTTTGGAGCCCCAAAAAGATAAAGTCTGACACTGTTTCCACTGTTTCCCCATCTATTTCCCACGAAGTGATGGGACCAGATGCCATGATCTTCGTTTTCTGAACGTTGAGCTTTAAGCCAACTTTTTCACTCTCCTCTTTCACTTTCATCAACAGGCTTTTTAGTTCCTCTTCACTTTCTGACATAAGGGTGGTGTCATCTGCATATCTGAGGTTATTGATATTTCTCCTGGCAATCTGGATTCCAGCTTGTGCTTCTTCCAGCCCAGCGTTTCTCATGATGTACTCTGCATAGAAGTTAAATAAGCAGGTTGACAATATACAGCCTTGACGCACTCCTTTTCCTATTTGGAACCAGTCTATTGTTCCATGTCCAGTTCTAACTGTTGCTTCCTGACCTGCATACAGATTTCTCAAGAGGCAGGTCAGGTGGTCTGGTATTCCCATCTCTTTCAGAATTTTCCACAGTTTATTGTGAACCACACAGTCAAAGGCTTTGGCATAGTCAGTAAAGCAGAAATAGATGTTTTTCTGGAACTCTCTTGCTTTTTCCATGATCCAGCACATGTTGGCAATTTGATCTCTGGTTCCTCTGCCTTTTCTAAAACCAGCTTGAACATCTGGAAGTTCGTGGGTTCATGTACTGCTGAAGCCTGGCTTGGAGAATTTTGAGCATTACTTTACTAGCGTGTGAGATGAGTGCAATTGTGCAGTAGTTTGAGCGTTCTTTGGCATTGCCTTTCTTTGGAATTGGAATGAAAACTGACCTTTTCCAGTCCTGTGGCCACTGCTGAGTTTTCCATATTTGCTGGCATATTGAGTGCAGCACTTTCACAGTATCATCTTTCAGGATTTGAAATAGCTCCACTGGGATTCCATCACCTCCACTAGCTTTGTTAGTAGTGATGCTTTCTTGCCTTGAGAACCCCATGAACAGTATGAAAAGGCAAAATGATAGGATACTGAAAAAGGAACTCCCCAGGTCAGTAGGCGCCCAATATGCTACTGGAGATCAGTGGAGAAATAACTCCAGAAAGAATGAAGGGATGGAGCCAAAGCAAAAACAATACCCAGTTGTGGATGTGGCTGGCGATAGAGGCAAGGGTGAACACAGTTAATCCAAAAGTTTTCCTCTAAAGCCTGGACTGGCATAATTAACCAATCTAATTTGTGCTAAAGGAATAATTTTAAAAGGCAATTTATAATAAAGCACTTTGTATTTCAACATGTAAATGCTTAGGCACAGCTCTATTGGAAGATATGAAGTAAATGATTGCCCATCTAAGTAGGATCACTGTGCACATCAAGGAAATTTGCCATAGTGACTCAGACACAGCCAGTGACTTCTCCAAGAGATGGATGATTTTCTGAAATGATCAACATCTTTCGATAAAGTTTAGAGCCAAACAAAGCACATCCTTTCTACTTTGTGTTTAATGTATAATACTGAGTCAGGGACTTCCCTGATGGTATGATAGATACGAATCCGTCTGCCAATGCAGGGGACATGGGGTTTGATTCCTGGTTCCAGAAGATTCCACATGCCTCTGAGCAAATAAGCCCCTGCACCACAACTTCTGAGCCTGAGGGCCACAGCCACTGAAAGCCACATGCCTAGAGCCTGTGCTCCACAACCAGAGAAACCACCACAATGAGACCAAAAAAATGAGCCTCTGCTAGCCGCAACTAGAGAAGGCCCACCAGCAGGGACAAAGATCCACTGCAACCAAAAATAACAAAATAAATAAATACATAAAAATAATATTGAGTCTCCATCCAGGCTCAGATATAGATCAGCAGGCAGAATTGAGAGGCCCACAATTATGGGACATCTGGTATACTTTAGGGATTCCCTGGTGGCTCAGAGGGTTGAGTCTGCCTGCAATGTGGGAGACCTGAGTTCAATCCCTGGGTCGGGAAGATCCCCTGGAGGAGAAAATGGCAACCCACTCCAGTGTTCCTGCCTGGAAAGTCCTGTCCATGGGATTACTTTACCCTGCTCATTAAATGGCAGTAGCAGCCCCGCTCATAATCAGTATGACAATCAAAAATGCTCCTATTCAATTCCAATCACTCCCCAGAAACGAGAACCACTGAGGCAGGCCCTCAGTGGAAAGAGTTTGAATGTGATTCTATGTGCCCAGGGGGAGCTCACTGAAAGTGCTAGGAAGTGACAAAAACTATTAGCATTTTTAAAAGCTTGTTCTGGATGCCATGTGGGGAATCGATTGCAGCAGGGGTCAGGATGCAGCGGGAGACCAGTCAGGAAGGGATGGCTGTATTCTAGGCAAGAGACGATAGCGCCTGAGCTTAGGATGGAAGGGACGAAGGTGGAAAGAAATGGATAGGCTGAGGACGTGTTTTCAGAGGAGAGGTAACGGTATCTACTGATTGAACTGCTGTGGAATGAGAAAAAGGTTTTGGCTTTCAGTTCAGTTCAGTTCAGTCGCTCAGTCGTGTCTGACTCTTTGCGACCCCATGAATCACAGCACGCCAGGCCTCCCTGTCCATCACCAACTCCCAGAGTTCACTCAAACTCATGTCCATCGAGTCGTTGATGCCATCCAGCCATCTCATCCTCTGTCGTCCCCTTCTCCTCCTGCCCTCAGTCCCTCCCAGCATCAGAGTCTTTTCCAATGAGTCAGCTCTTCACATGAGGTGGCCAAAGTATTGGAGTTTCAGCTTCAGCATCAGTCCTTCCAAAGAACACCCACGACTGATCTCCTTTAGGATGGACTGGTTGGATCTCCTTGTAGTCCAAGGGACTCTCAAGAGTCTTCTCCAACTGCTGCTGCTACTGCTGCTAAGTCGCTTCAGTCGTGTCCGACTCTTTGCGACCCCATAGACGGCAGCCCACCAGGCTCCCCTGTCCCTGGGATTCTCCAGGCAAGACCACTGGAGTGAGCTGCCATTTCCTTCTCCATCTTCCCCAACACCACAGGTCAAAAGCATCAATTCTTCGGCGCTCAGTTTTCTTCACAGTCCAACTCTCACATCCATACATGACCACTGGAAAAATCATATCCTTGACTAGACGGACATTTGTTGGCAAAGTAATGTCTCTGCTTTTGAATATGCTATCTAGGTTGGTCATAACTTTCCTTCCAAGGAATAAGCATCTTTTAATTTCATGGCTGCAATCACCATCTGCAGTGACTTTGGAGCCCCAAAAAGATAAAGTCTGACACTGTTTCCACTGTTTCCCCATCTATTTCCCATGAAGTGATGGGACCAGATGGCGTGATCTTTGTTTTCTGAATGTTGAGCTTTAAGCCAACTTTTTCACTCTCCTCTTTCACTTTCATCAACAGGCTTTTTAGTTCCTCTTCACTTTCTGCCATAAGGGTGGTGTCATCTGCATATCTGAGGTTATTGATATTTCTCCCGGCAATCTGGATTCCAGCTTGTGCTTCTTTCAGCCCAGCGTTTCTCATGATGTACTCTGCCTAGAAGTTAAATAGGCAGGGTGACAATATACAGCCTTGACATACTCCTTTTCCTATTTGGAATTGTTCCATGTCCAGTTCTAACTGTTGCTTCCTGACCTGCATACAGATTTCTCAAGAGGCAGGTCAGGTGGTCTGGTATTCCCATCTCTTTCAGAATGAAAATTATAATGCTGTTTACAAAGAAGGAAAAGAAGACATAGGTGGTGGGGAAGTGGTCTGAGAATTGTGAGTTCGGTTTTGACCATGTTAGGTTTATGGTGACACCCATGTGGAGACGTCAGGTGATCAGTTAGGTGTGTGAGTTTCCTAGAGATGCTCTGGCTGGAGCTGAGTCTGTGATACATAAAGGGCAACCAAAGCCATGAGGTTGGAGAGTGGAGGAGGTCTCCCTGGCGGAAGAGGGTGGTGGAGGAAGGTAGGGGGGTCAGGACAGAACCTTGGGGTCCTCCAACACTGCTAAACGAGGCACTCTATTAATTATTCCACTAGGAGAAACACTGATGTTTTCCATTAATTTAAATGGGAATATTTAATGATTGATGACACCACTTTGGGCTCATGAACAAAAAGTTTGGAAACAATTATACTCATTTATCAAAGCATGAGGATGTATTTTATCATGAATTTCAAATTATTTTCCAATGAGTAAAGTCTGATTATCAAAACAATCTTATGATAGAAAAATAGTCATTAATGTTTGGATTAAGGGCAGGCTATATAAGGGAGAACTTGGCTTGTATCCTCATGAAGAACTATAGATGAAGTACATTAATCAATATTTACAGGTCACCTGCAGAATAGGTCCTGAGATTTTTCATTTTAAAAATCACCTGTCTATTTCCTAATGGAACTTGATAGACTCCATTTTCTAAATTTTAAAAATCTTTCTTTTTTGTAGCTTTATTGAGACGTGTATACATCTTCCATTCAGTTCAGTTCAGTTCAGTCGCTCAGTCGTGTCCATCTCTTTGTGACCCCATGAATCGCAGCACGCCAGGCCTCCCTGTCCATCACCAACTCCTGGAGTTCACTCAGACTCACGTCCATCGAGTCAGTGATGCCATCCAGCCATCACATCTTCCATTGCTTAGCAGTAAAACATTTGCCTGCCAATGCAGCAGACACGAGTTCAATCCCTAGGTCGGGAAGATCTTCTGGAGGAGGAAATGGCCACCCACTCCAGTGTTCTTGCCTGGAGAATCCCATGGACAGAGGAGCCTGGTGGGCTACAGTCCATGGGGTTGCAAAGAGTCAGACACGACTGAGTGCACATGCACACGTATGCAACTTCTTTATCCCATACCATACAGCTTTAATAGTTCTGAATTTGAAGGCAGTTATGGTGAATTGTCAAATAAACATGCAAGTTAAAAGGTGCTGTATAGCACAGGGAGCTTAGCTCGGTGTTCTGTGATGATCTGAATGGGTGGGCTACGAGGTGGGTGGTGGGAAGGAAGCCCAGGAGGAAGGGGATATATGTATACATATAGTACACACAGCCGATTCACTTTGTTGTACAGCAAAAACTAACACAATTTTGTAAAGCAATTATACCTCAATTAAAAAAGATTACCCCACTGGTTTAAGTAAACATAATAATGGCAACTACTGTTTATTGGGCATCAACTCAGGTGACAGGTATGGCAAGTAGCATTTTACAGAATTGTTCCTGATCTTTACAACATCTCTGAGGAATGCTTCCCACTTTACAGAGAAAATACAGCCTCTGAGGATCTGGAGAACTTTATAGAGGCCACCATGAGGGGAGATCAGGGGCAGGATGGGGACACAATCTCTGACTCAAAGCCTTTCCCTCTCCCTCACTTCATCCCGCTCCCAGTCTCCCGAAAGCCAGAATCTAGATCCTGGAATATACGTAGAAACCATCTACCTGTTTTAAAGATAGATCAATGTCACGACCCATGAGGATTAGCTTCTCAATGGCTCAAATTTTAGAGTGTTTCACTGTCCTACGGCTTTTAACTTCAGAAACATTTCTTAATGGTGTTACCTTTAATGCCTTATACTTAAGTAGAATTACGTATCCTATAAAGGTTAAATTGGTTTATCTTGTCACCTTCCTCTCCAAAGGACCTATGTTCATTGAAGTTTCTAAATATATTTAGGCAAGTGCCTGGGTGGAGTAGGAAAATTGGTAGGGCCCTGAGTTAATGGGTTTTACGAGATACAAATGAGCTATTAATATCTGGTGACTGGTGAGGGGAGAATCTGCTGTGTACTTAGGCAGACGCCCAGGCAGAGTGGCCGCCAATTTACTCAGTTAGGAATCATATCTTCCAGAAGCAGGGGACAGCAGGTGTCCATGTCCTGACCAGTGGAGACAGAAATACACCACCAAAATAAAGCCTTGCCTACAAAGGGATAAACAAGAATGTGGAATGTGGCACTGTGCAGAAGAACAACGGCTGAGGTTGTGGCAAAGGGGTACCCTGGGTGAGAATTCCCTGTGGGGTGTTCTTTCAGCAGAGGGAATAGAATCAGGGGAAAAGGGAGCACGGAAGAGTGGCTTGAACATTTTGGGGTTAGCAGCCCCCTAAGACTGGTGGTGCAAGTTACAGGTCTGAGATCCGGTGTGGTAAACATCCATGTCAAATAGCCCAGGAGGGAGCCAGGAATAAAGAAAGGGTTGTAGAACTGGAAATCGCCAGGGTAAGAGATGTCCTAACAAGGAGCTAGTCTCTAAATTAGGGGTAATGTAGAAGGCAATGGCACCCCACTCCAGTACTTTTGCCTGGAAAATCCCATGGACAGAGGAGCCTGGTAGGCTGCAGTCCATGGGGTCGCTAGAGTCGGACATGACTGAGTGACTTCACTTTCACTGTTGACTTTCATGCATTGGAGAAGGAAATGGCAACCCACTCCAGTGTTCTTGCCTGGAGAATCCCAGGGACGGGAAGCCTGGTGGGCTGCCGTCTATGGGGTCGCACAGAGTCAGACACGACTGAAGCAACTTAGCAGCAGCAGCAGGAAGCAATATAAATGAAAATCAATATTTTCACTTTGTTTCACTATTTTCATTTCACCAGCAACTTCCCTGGTTGGTCAGTGGTTAAGACTCCAGGCTTCCACTATAAGCGGTGTAGGTTTGATTCCTGGTCAGGGAAATAAGACCCCACATGCCATGAAGCATAGCCAAAGGAAAAAAAAAAGGGAAAATCAGTATTTATAAGCACCTTGAAGGCAAAATTCTTTAGTAAATAGGACAAAACTTGCAGTATAGTCATCTCAAGATTCTTTAGTCAAGAATTGATATATGGATGTCACTTATATGTGGAATCTTAAAAAGTAAAGCAAATGAATGAACATAACAAAATAGAAACAGATTCACAGATACAAAGAACAAACTAGCCATTACCACTGGGGAGAGAGAAGCAGGGGGTAGCACAGGGGTTGAGGAAAAGGGGGTTGTTATGGGATTATATGAAATCATAGGGCTTTCTCCATGGCTCAGTGGTAAAGAATCTGCCCGCAATGCAGGAGATGCCGGTTCGATCCCTGGTTTGGGAAGATCCCCTGGAGGAGGAAATGGCAACCCACTCCAGTATCTTGCCTGGGAAATACCATGGACAGAGGAACCTGGCGGGCTATAGTCCATGGTGTCGCAAAGAGTTGGCCACGACTGAGTGCCTGAGCACATATGAAGTCATAGGTGTGAAACTTTGGAAGGTTGTAAAGCATTATAGAATTCAAAGAACCTTTCATTCAACTAAAAGAGGAAAAAAATGCAGAAAAACAAAACAGAAAAAGAATCCACAGATGGGACTCTTGTTGGAAGCATCAGAAAAAAAAGAACAAGATTTGTTTTATTAACATTAGTTATGGTTAACTGGGCATTACATTTTTTTCCCTTCATTTTTTCTTTGCCAGAACTCACTACACGTTTATTTGTGTGTGCTTAGTCTCTCAGTCGTGTCCAACTCTGCGACTCCATGGACTGTAGCCCGCCAGGCTCCTTTTTCTATGGGGATTCTCCAGGCAAGAATACTGGAGTGGGTTGCCATTTCCTTTCTAGAATGTTATTTACTAGAATACTGTTTACTAGAAAGTTGCCATTTCTTTACTAGAATGTTTTATTATTTTGTGGGGATTTGAAAAATTCTGAGTTTTAAATTATCTCCCATCTCGCAGAGATACTTAGAACCCTACCACCCCCCTTTATGGACAGGCCCGCGTTTGTGATGCTGGCTAGGTGAGCATCCCCAGTGCCACCAAGCCACCACTAAGTGTTCATAGTGTGCCTGTGAATCAGAGTGAATCACACAACCTACAAGAACATGGCAACTATTTTCCTGTTTTACAGATAATGAGACTAAAGCTCGGATGTTAATTCATTTGCCTGAAACACACAGCTCAAGAGTGACGGAGCTGGCATTGAAAACTGGTCCCTAAAACACAGATGCCCTGATTCAATGGCCACATCTGCATCCGATGGAAATAAGGTGGAAGTG
>NW_011494756.1:2589120-2612082 GCF_000754665.1 Bison bison bison | reverse complement strand
GGAAGTGACTCCACCTGACCCAAGATCAAGGGAAAGAAGAACATTTTCTCTCTTAGGTTTTCAAAGGGCATCTGGTCCCAGAGGGTAATGGCAGCTCAATTTCATTTTTTTTTTTTTCTTCTTTTTAAAACTTACTCTATGTTAAGGGATAAAGAGCCCGGTGTTACTCTGATTAACTGGTTTGCTGACAGAGGTGGGGAATTTATACATTGTCAGCTTTTCACAAAGTCAGTCCCAAGCTTTTAAATATAATACGGCCCTGCCTTTTAAATACCATGCTAGATTTCAGCTGGCATGGATTACAGCCTTTCAGTTGCCAGCACTGGGCTTCAGATCTGCTGAAAGGCTCCCAGTTTCAGCGCTTGGAAACTGCAGCCCCGAGGAGTCCTAGGGGCACCCTCTTTGGGGACCACTGCCTTAAAACCTCTTAAGAATGATAAAAGTACAACACTTACATAATCACTGGACTCAATAAAAATAGGCTTTTCAGTAAACTGCCTACAGTTTTTCCAATCCCAATTCTTCCAGAAAAAAAATGTATATGTATTGAAGAATCAACTAACATCGAGGCTAACAGCTCATCTTTTAAGTTGGGTGAAACAGTAATGAATCCTAAATCTAGTATAGTAATTTGCAAGGCACTAGGCAAATTGTTCCTCTTTAATAAATTCTGCTAGTGTTAGAAAACACTGTAGATCAAATGCAGGCAATACATCAAACATATTCTCTTAAGAAATACCTATGGTTGTAAATGATTCAGCTGGTATTGTACCGGTCCAGAATTTACTTGAAGGTTCCACACTCATGCTCCCTAGAAATGGCAGTGGGCAAGCAGCTTTTCTACCTTCAGTTCAGTTCAGTTCAGTCTCTCAGTCGTGTCCAACTCTTTGCGACCCTGTAGACTGCAGCATGCCAGGCCTCCCTGGCTATCGCCAATTCCCAGAGTTTACTCAAACTCATGTCCATTGAGTAGGTGATGCCATCCAACCATCTCATCCTCTGTCATCCTTTCTACCTTACTCCTCCTTCAGCTGTTGGAAATGTGGGAAGGTGACCATGCTCATTTTCCCTAATCCCGCCCCCAATTCCAGAGCCTTATGGAACCATGAAGATGGGATCTACTTCCAGTTCACATCCCCACCTCAGCCGTGCCACTGATTCTCTCCCCGGGGCTCAACTTATTGCTGATTGAATCCTCTCTTCAGAGCATGTTTAGACCTTTCCATGCTTCCTCAGTCCAGCCTCAGGGGACGATCTCAGTGGGGGCAGACATCATCTCACGGGCACCTAATAGCTCTCCGTTCTAACACAGCCTTCCTCACTTCCTCCTGTCTCCACTCACCATATTCACTTCTCCTTGTCTCCCACTCACCACTCAACTTTTCTACAATCAATACTCTTTGCCTCCACTTTTTCAGTCTAGACTCTCTAACTCTTATCTATTGGCTTTATGAACCCTCCTTGCCGAAACTTCTAAGGTCACCAGGGACTGAGAAACAACTGTAAACCTTAAGTTCTCACCATTCTCTATCTGTTCTCTTCGTGTTGTTCATTAAACCCTCTTGTTGACAGTCTCTGTTTGGCTTCAGTGATTCTTTCGTACTTTTAGTTCCTTTCTCATCCTCGTGTGTAGGTCTGTGTTCAATCGCTCAGTCGTGTCTGACTCTTTGGGACCCCATGGACTGCAGCCTGCCAGGCTCTTCTGTCCATGGGATTTTCCAGGCAAGAATTCTGGAGAGGGTAGCCTTTTGCTCCTCCAGGGGATCTCCCGAGTCTCTCACGTCTCCTGCATGCTTTACCACTGAACCACCGGAGAAGCCTCTTGTGTGTGTGCTTCACTATAAATTCTCTCTTGGACCTTGGACTGTTGAACCACGTGCAGGTTGAGGTCTCTAGGAGCTAAAATCCTAGGGGCAAAACATCTCATTTTTTTAGTGTAACATAAACAAGATCTTTAATGACTGGCCCCCTTTTCCCTTCCTTTTCTTCATCATTGCAAACTGCCCTACAGTCCAGCTCCCCTGCATTTTCCGTCCCCAGATGTGCCTAGTTCTCCCTCAACTTGCCCCTTCTGCCAGTATACATCCTCCCCAACTCCCATACCGTGCTGGCATCATCCCTAGTCAGCATACTGCGACTGAGCCCAGAGGCACCAAGCCCTCTGAGAAGTCTTCCCTTACTCTTCTGACCCCCGTTTAGTCCCCTTCTGTGCCACCCCCCACCCCCTTGCAGTCCAATCACTGTGTTATTGTCAACTCACTTCTCTGCCTCTTTCCATAGAGTGCAGGCTCCTTGAGAGTGGATTGTTTAGTTGCTCAGTCATGTCTGTGTCTTTGCGACCCCATGGACTGCAGCATTTCCTGTCCTTCGCATCTCTCAGAGCTTGCTCAAACTCCACTGAGTCGGTGATGCCATCCAACCATCTCATCCTCTGGCGTCCCCTTCTCCTCCTACCTTCAATCTTTCCCAACATCAGGGTCTTTTCCAATTAGTCAGTTCTTCGCATCAAGTAGCCAAAGTATTGGAGTTTCAGCTTCAGCAGCAGTCCTTCCAGTGAATACTCAGGACTGATTACCTTTGGGATTGACTGGTTGGATCTCCTTGCAGTCCAAGGAACTCTCAAGAGTCTTCTCCAACACCACAGTTCAAAAGCATCAATTCTTCAGCACTCAGCCTTCTTTACGGTCCAACTCTCACATCCATACATGACTACTGGAAAAACCATAGCTTTGACTAAACAGACCCCTGTCAGCAAAGTAATGTCTCTGCTTTTTAATATGCTGTCTATGTTGGTCATAGCTTTTCTTCCAAGGAGCAAGCCTCTTTTAATTTCATGGCTGCAGTCACCATCTGCAGTGATTTTGGAGCCCAAGAAAATAAAGTCTCTCACTGTTTCCCCATATATCTGCCATGAAGTGATGGGACCGAATGCCATGATCTCAGTTTTTTTTTAATGTTGAGTTTTAAGCCAGCTTTTTCACTCTCCTCTTTCACTTTCATCAAGAGGCTCTTTAGTTCCTCTTCATGTTCTGCCATAAGGGTGGTATCATCTGCATATCTGAGGTTATTGATATTTCTCCTGGCAATCTTGATTCCAGCTTGTGCTTTATCCAGCCCGGCATTTCATATGATATACTCTGCATAGAAGTTAAATAAGCAGAGTGACAATATACAGCCTTGATGTACTCCTTTCCCAATATAAGGATATATTCACTTGTAATACCCAGTACAATGGCTGGTGTCAGTAACTGCTTAATAAATGCCAATCATCATCTCTGTAAGAAGATCAACCTTCAGACCTGAATTTCTCATCACCTGCTGCATATCTCTCTGCTAATTTATCATAATCACCTAGTTCAAGGATAAACTTAATTTACTTATCAAGGGTTAGTACAGGTGACTTTCACTTTCTTCTTTTTGTTGGACTTTTACAATCTTGAGTAAATAAGAATTTAAAGTCACCTGTACTAACCCTTGCTTCCCTGATAGCTCAGTTGGTAAAGAATCCACCTGCAATGCAGGAGACCCTGGGTCTCCTGGGTCGATTCCTAGGTCAGAAAGATCCCCTGGAGAAGGGATAGGCTACCCACTCCAGTGTTTTGGCCTGGACTATAGTCCATGGGGGAAGGCGATGGCACCCCACTCCAGTACTCTTGCCTGGAAAATCCCATGGATGGAGGAGCCTGGTAGGCTGCAGTCTATGGGGTCGCAAAGAGTTGGACACGACTGAACGACTTCGCTTTCACTTTTCACTTTCATGCGTTGGAGAAGGAAATGGCAACCCACTCCAGTGTTCTTGCCTGGAGAATCCCAGGGAGGGGGAGCCTGGTGGGCGGCCGTCTCTGGGGTCGCACAGAGTCAGACACGACTGAAGCGACTTAGCAGCAGCAGCAGCAGCATAGTCCATGGGCTTATAAAGAGTCAGATACGACTGAGCAACTTTCACTTTCAAAATTACTTATAAAAATGATCTAGCTTTAAAAAGTCAAATAATTGCTTAAGTCACATTTGTCGGCAGGTAACAAAAATCTAAATCAAAAGTACATGAAACAGAAGAGGGGATTCTCCACAAATTCTGGTGTGTCCCCGGAGAGCCAAGAACAGGCCTGTGGCAGCACTTGGGAAATCCTAGACCTGGAAACCCAGGTTCCCTGAGAACCCTGTCTCTCTCATTTTTCATCTCCAGCTCAGATAGCACAAGAGATGGCAGCAAGCCACTCCGCTAAGATTTACCATAGCTTCAGCCAGGCACTTCCCTACTTCCAGTCCCTGAACAGGCCCCCACCTGGACCATGTGATAGTAGCCAGAAGGAATATCACGTTATACTGTATGGAAAACCCCACAATAACCCTGTGGGTTGGAGGCCGGTCTTAGAAATTGGTGGACAGATAGATGCTGGTGTGTTTCAAACACCAGGTAGCTATCATACAGACTTTTACTCTGACTGTTCTCTTGCCTCAAAGTTTCAAAATGCTTCCAGCCTTCCGGGTTCAACCTTAAACACAACTTTTTCTGTAAAACCTTCATTGATCTCCACTCAGCCAAGTCTGAACTCTTTTTTTTTTTTTTTGAATTTTCTTTGTGCCTCCCTGTGCTTTTTTCATTTTGCCTTATTTTATAGTAAGTTTACATGTCGCAAAATGACAAGAGTAAGAATATAATAAAACGAACTCTACATTTTAAAATCAGACTGGAGTGAAACTAACTCTAGATTTTTAAAATCAGTCTTATGCTACCTAGCTAGGACTGATGCTGAAGCTGAAGGTCCAATACTTTGACCACTTGATGCAAAGAATCAATTCATTGGATAAGATCCTGATGTTGGAAAAGATTGAGGGCAGGAGGAGAAGGGGGTGACAGAGGATAAGATGACTGTGTGGCATCATCGACATAATGGATGTGAGTTTGAGCAAACTCCAGGAGACAGTGAAGGATAGAGAAGCCTGGCCTGCTGCAGTCCATGGGGTCACAGAGTCAGACACAACTCAGCAACTGAACAACAACGATACCTACCTAGGTGACTTTGGACAAGTTATTTCACATCTGAACTAGTTTCTTCATTTATTTATTTTTTAAAAAGTTAAGGAGTCAAGGACACAGTAAATCACATGTTCTTGTGAGGATGGAAGGCATTCTATGGGAACTCTAGACACAGAGCCTGGCTCAGTCGATACTCATGAATTGCTAGTTTTTTCTCTTCCCATTTCCCTTGCTGGGCTCTAAAGTCCTTAAATTCGGAATTTTGCACTGTCCCTATTAAATGGCTTAATGGTAAGTAGGTCTTCATCAAGTGTTTGTTGAACTGAATTCCTTTCTGATTGTCTTCTGAGCCAGATATAACCAGTAATACTAATACTCATGAGAGGTTGACTGAATTGCCCCAATAACCTGTGAGATAGACTTTATTGCCTCTATTTTTAAAGATGAGAAACCAAGTGCAGAGAAGTTCAGAATTTGCTGGAAGTCCAATCTGTGAAGTAGTGGGGTGAGGCAGTGGCTCCAGGATCCCCCACCTCTGATCATCCCATCTAGTGCTTTCTTAGGGGCAGAAAACACGGCTACCATGAAACACTTCACATTAGTTATTTTTTGTTTGAACTAGTTTACATTTTTTTCCTCGTAATCCAAATAAACGGTTGCTTGACTTTTTATTCCTTTAATGAAAAACTTCCAGGAGACTTAAAAGCCTCCTATGGCTGATGACATAGGGTTTCTCAGGTGGCACCTAGTGGTAAAGACACATGGGTTTGATCCCTGGGTCAGGAGGATCCCTTGGAAGAGGAAAAGGCAACCCACTCCAGGACTCTTGCCTGGAGAATCCCAGGGACAAAGAGAAGCCTGGTGGGCGACAGTCCATAGGGTCACAAAGAATTGGACACTACTGAAATGACTCAGCACACACATGGCTGATGAAAATAGTCCTAGGATTTTTCCAAAACTACAAATAATCGCAGTTGAGCATGAAGCGCTGATAGAGGCTCCGTACTGCCAACTCCTAGGGCCCTCGAACACCTGGGAGTTTCACCTGGTAGATTTCCAAGCTGGCTGCCTGCATAGCGACACCACTTGCAAACCTGTCCCAATAGGCAGCCCCAGGAACACAGGAAAGTGAAAAATAGCTGTCCACTAAGAACAAGGGGTTGCAAAGAGTCGGACATGACTGAGCGACTGATCTGAAGAACAAGGTGAGAAACCCTGACCTGAGCTCTTTATTCTTAGACAATTTCCAGTTACCCTTCATTGCTGAAGGCTGATAACTTTGTTCATTTTTCATTTTTTAATTATGTACTTGGCTTTGTCAGGTGTTAGTTGCATCATGCAGGATCTTTCCTTGCAGCGTGCACAATCTCTAGTTGTGGCTTGCAGGCTTTGTTGCTCCATGGCATATAGGATCTTAGCTCCCCAACCAAGGAAGACCTTAACTCCCCAAACAAGGATTGAACCCACATCCCCTGCATTGCAAGGTGGATTCTTAGCCACCGGACCACCAGAGAAGTTTCTCTTTATTATAGCTCACTCATCACCATGGGCTTCCCAAGTGGCACTAGTGGTAAAGAGCCCGCCTGCCAGTGCAGAAGATGTAAGAGATGCGGGTTTGATCCCTGGGTCGGGAAGATACCCTGCAGGAGGGCATGGCAACCCACTCCCATATTCTTGTCTGGAGAATCCATGGACAGAGGAGCCTGGCAGGCTATGGTCCATAGGGTCACAAAGAGTCAGACATTGCTGAAGGGACTTAGCACAAATGCATACCAATCATCATCGGGTATCCAGATCACCTGGGCCAGGAATGACTTAGTAGGTAAGGGGGAAAACAGAGTACAGAAAGGATCCAAGCAAACAGTGACCACATACTTGCATGGCAGCTATGTTTCCAAGGTATAGTCACACGTATTTTTCTTCCAAAAGATCCTCTCCTCACCTTTGCAGTGAGGACACAACAACATTATCTCCATTTTACAGATGAGGGCACAGAGGTTCACAGCAACGAAACAACCCAGCAAAGCACGTATGAACGTGTGTCATGACGGAGGTCTTCCATCTGACTCTCTACACTTACACCATGATGTGTTTGGAGACAGAAAGATGCAGTGGAAATTTCTGCTTGGTCATAGTTTGGAGTAAATGAGGCTGATAAATACCCCGGGGAAAGAGGTATACAAATGTACAGGAGAAGCAGTGGGATCTGTTTGGCCAGGGAAGAATCTGAGTCTCCCCACATTTGTGTCCTTCACAACTCAGCATTTGTAGTGGGGTGGGGCCGAGAGAGAGAATGGGATCAGCCCAGTCCCCAGGAGATGGCAGAGGCAATCATTCTGTCCAGTTGCAATTTCAGTTTTCCTTCCTCCTCCCACATCCTTTCATAGTCACCCTTGCATCCTCATCTGAAATTTAGTAATTGGGACTTCTGGTTGACTGAGAAGTACCCACTAATAACAGCTGCTGCTGAAACTCCTCACATAAAAAAATGCTGTGCATTTAGATCCGCAATTCCAAGTTGAGCAAGTCTGTTTTTTTCTTCACATTTAAAGTTCCTTTATATCCTTTCTTTTCTGATTTAAAGTGACTCTGCTCTTTTTGGGCTTCCCAAGTGGCACAATGGTTAAGATTCTGCCTGCCAACGCAGGAGACCTAGGAGACTGGGGTTCCATCCCTGGGTTGGGAAGATCCCCTGGAGGAGGAAATGGCAACCCACTCCAGTATGCTCGCCTGGAGAATCCCATGGACAGAGGAGCCTGGCGGGCTACAGTCCATGGGGTTGCAGAGAGTCAGACATGATTCAGTGACTGAGCAGACATGCACTGCTCTTTTCATGATTAAGTCTCCCTGCCTCTGCAATTTAGTTTTTTAGTCATTTAGTTATGTTTGGCAAAGAATATTTGAGAAAAATCTCTCAAGAGAGTAGTGAATTTTATGAATCCTAACATCTTATGTGCGAACAAAGGAAACAACAAATTTTTAATCAAAGTAAGCAATAATGACATGTTTATTTAAAATTTCCAGTAGAGAAAACCCACTAGTTTTGGAATAAAAGTACTCAATGTATGAGAGCGTAAGTGAATATAAAAGATTAGCAGAAGAAAAATAAAACCAAACATAGTACAAAAAAATTTTTTTCAAAGTTTGAAATTGGTTTAAACAGGGATGTTCTTTAAATCCTCCAAATATTTAACAGTTACTAGGTTTGGCAAATAATTCACTTGAAAATTAAAGCCTATTTCTGTACTGTAAACTCCATAAAAACTCCTTATTAAATTCAAGCAACTCCATTCAACTGGTATTGAAATACATAGGCAGTCAATTTCAGAACAGAAGGAATTATTCATTTGCTCTCACAGTTACATGAATTAACCAGCTGCACAACTTTTTTTTTTTTTTTGGAGAAGATGAGATAGAAGATGCAAAAAAAAAAAAGGATAAAATCTCTAAAAAATTGAAACACAGCAAAATTCAGACATTAGTTTGTTTCTTTAAAGCAACAAACTGAATTTTTACAGTATATTCTACATTTGCATTTCCCTCTCCCCCCGCCCCTTCAATACTCCTAAAACCCACTAGTCTAATCAATTCTTAACTTTCAAATATTCTGTACATATATATTTAGCAAAGAGCATTATGTCTAACATTATTCTGACAGCATTATGGTCAGCATACGATTTTAGAAAGATTACTATGTATATCACCAAGATTAACCTTTACTTAAAAAACAAACAAAAACCTTTACTAAACGAATAGTTTTAAAATATTATGAAAACCCACGAAGAGAAGACTCCACGCAGGCTCTAAACCTGATAAAAACACACGTCAGAAAGACTATTAATGCTTAACTTCTGCCAAACGATGACCTTAAAGTGCCAAACACAAAAGACTCTCTTAGGATCGTTTTTCCAATAGGTGATTTGTCCCTGGCTTGGCCTTCTCTCCTTTAACTATACACAAAGTCCTGCTAAAAAGTATGCATTTTAGTTGATTTTACAATCCAATGTTACAATGTAAACTAAACAGGTTCTTGATATCAACAGTATGTTTAGCCCGGGTTTTCAATTTCTGAATCCGATAGTTGGTCACAGAGGGTCAAGTATTGTCAAGGCTCCTTTGTCAGTTCAGATGGTTGTCTGACTCGTCCATCCTTCAAGTACATGCAAGGCTCAATAGTTCTCCAGAGGCAGAAGCCTGAGGCGTTTAAGACACAGATGAAATAGGGTTATGAGGTGAGCCCATCTGGGTAAGAACTTTATCCAGCCACTGGAGGGGGCCGTGCAGATGGATCTCGATCCAGCAGGGCGTGCTGGTAACATCCTGGCGGTGGTATTCTGCTCCCCAGCCCTGGAAACAACAGTGGGAGTCATTGAACCTGCTTGACTCAGTGGTTCAACTTACGGAGTAAAAACAGCTCACACAACCGGATGCTCCCATTAAAGATATGGTTCTCTTCACAACACAAATGTGTACACATGATTTCCAGACAATTATAGCTCCCCAAAGACCATATGTGGATTCCAGATTAAGAAGTACTGGTCTTAGGGGACTTCCCTGGTGGTCCAGTGGTTAATACTCCGCATTTCCACGGTGGGGGGCTCGGGCTGGATCCCTGGTTGGGGAACTTATGATCCCGCATGTTATTCAGTATGGCCAAAAAAAAAAAAAGAGTACAAGTCTCGGGGAATGAAAATTTTAAGCTACATTATTAAGTGTCCAACTCAACTGTGTCTGACTCTGTGATCCCAAGGACTGCAGCCCGCCAGGTCTGCCCACGGAATTCTCCAGGTAAGAATACTGGAGTGGGTTGCCATTCCCTTCTCCAGGGAATCTTTCCAACCCGGGGATTGAACCCATGTCTCCTGCACTGCAGACAGATTCTCTACAGCCTGAGCCACCACAGAAGCCCAAAGTACATTACAAGGCTGCTGTAATAGCCACTCTGTAGCTCTCATTTTCATTGTCCATTATGTTACTCATACTGTGATGACAGGGATTGTTAAACTCTTATCATCAAGAAAATAAGAAAAAAAGGCATGCAAGACAAACTGACATTCTGTTTCTCCCTATTCAGCCCCTGACAGTTCCTTTGCTAACACAGAGCTCCTGACCTTTTGATCTCTAAGCAAATCTGGCAGGAGCACATAAGTATCCAAAAATCTATTAGTAACACATAACCAGTGACTTCGGAGAAGGCAGTGGCACCCCACTCCAGTACTCTTGCCTGGCAAATCCCATGGACAGAGGAGCCTGGTGGGCTGCAGTCCATGGGGTCGCGGAGTCAGACACGACTGAGCGACTTCACTTTCATGCACTGGAGAAGGAAATGGCAACCCACTCGAGTGTTCTTCCCTGGAGAATCCCAGGGACGGGGGAGCCTGGTGGGCTGCCGTCTATGGGGTCGCACAGAGTCGGACACGACTGAAGTGACTTAGCAGCAGCAGCAGCAGCAACCAGTGACTTGGATTATTTGTACAAAAGGGTAGCTTGCCAGAGACCTTCAGGATTACTGAATTAGGACATGAAAGTTGACAGAAGTCTCTATGAAAAAGAGAAAAATAATTTTGCTATTGCAAACATCAAATCCTTACAGGTGTGGTGGATGAGGGCGTATGAGATACTGATAAACCCTTGTTTCCTGAGAGATGTCAGAGAAGGCTGGGTTCTCTTTATCTATCTCAGAAATCTCAAGCAATATATCTGAATATCAGAACTTTCAGAAGAAACTTGAAATATATGAACCGCATAGATATAAACATCCATGCATCTGTAAACATATCACCATACTGCTAACTTTAATGAAAAGGTTAAGTCCAAGTTTCCTGCACTAGACAGTAAGTTCTTTGAAGGTAGAGACCAGATCTCACTTATTTTTCTTCTCAAACATCTAGCAGAGTGATCGGCACAAAGCAGAAGCTTTAGAGATGCTTGTTGAGATGAAATGACTTAGAATTTTCACATATGGGGAGTTTACTGTGCAAATAATTTATAAAATACACGCTTAAAGGCCAAAATTGATCATCTTCACAAAATAGTACAAAATTGGCTCTTAACATTATTAAAATAGTTTCTATCCTTTCTCTAAGATGCTGAGGGAAGAGTATGTAGTGCTTATGCTAATAAAGAACAAGGCTGTACAGTGATCACATTTTTTGTTGCTAATGTAGTAAGTAGCTGCCCTTTATCATGTCAGCAAGAGGTTAAAATGTTTAACTCTCCAAATCCAGCTTCTCAGCCTTGTCCTTTATAGCTTGTATAACCCTTCATTCCAGTACTTATCAATTTATATTATAATTAAACATAGACTAAGCCATCAGAATCTTGAAGCTAGACACTTTAGGTGTTTTATTATCTTTGTATTGCTATTTTGGAATGGTGCTAAAAAATGTTTGCTGAATGAATGAAATGCTAATCTATTTTTAATGCATATCTTTGATTATAAACACTCTTTATTAGTGTAAAGGTGGTTTTCACTTGTGTAAAAGTAAATAATTAAAAATCTGTAAAAGTAAAATTATTAAAATTGATTGGGTAATCAATAAGAGATAAGTTTGAGAAGAAAGCCAATTGGAGCATTACAGTCGTAAATTCTCTTAGAGTGGTCCTTTGATAGTAATAATGGACTCATCGAAGGACCCCAGTTCCCTAACTACAGCCACCCATTTTAAAGAGAATGAACACGGGGGTCAGGAAGGAATCTCTGGGCCTTAATCACATGACAGAGTAAGAACATGGATCTTCATGTTTTATTATATTTCCTCCCTATCAACAAAAACAATAAACACAATGCAGGCAAGTCATCATCCTAATTTTAAATTCACTTTAGTCAAAATGCTAAGTCAGAAATCAGGGACTTCCCTGTTGGTCCCTGATGTTGGGAAAGACTGAAGGCAGGAGGAGAAGGGGATGACAGAGGATGAGATGCCTCAATGGACTTGAGTGTGAGCAAACTCCAGGAGACGGAGGACAGGGAAGCCTGCCGAGGTGCAGTCCAAGGGGCTGAAAAATGTCGGCCACAACTTAGTGACTGAAGAACTACAACTGGTGGTCCAGTGGTTAAGACTTCGCCTTCCGATGCAGGGGCTATGGGTTCGATCCCCAGTCAGGGAGCCAAGATCCCACATGACTTGTGACCCAAAAAACCAAATGATAAAACAGAAGTAATACTAACAAATTCAATACAGATGTTTAAAATGGTTCAATAAAAAAAAAAAACTTTAAAAAGTTAAAAAAAAATTAAACCATGCATATTAATAATGGATGAGAAAGCTCTTTGTGGTCTCATAGGTATACAGCATATAGGAAAACCTCTCTAAAAGGTAGAAAATCTCCTTTAATATTTGAAAGGTACCAGACTTGGCTATAAGAAACTGCTGAATTATGTTTCAAGAAAACAAACACTAAGACAACACAGTGAAACTCTCCTAACATGACTCAGAGAAGTAGGGAAAAAATGATTTTCAGGGAAAGTTATCTTTGATGTAAAGGATGATTAACAAAGTAAGGTTCTGAAATTATCCTCTGTAATAAATTCATCACAGAACAGGTCTAACAACAAGTTCAGTGAGCTTCTGAGGAGAGGACATGAAAGGTGATTGCCTCGCCCAAATATATAATTAGTTTTGCTACTCAGGGTAACAGAGGAGGAAAGTCTATGTTTGAGAATTCAGAGACAAGTCAGCCACAGTAAGTTGTTGCTGGTGGTGGTTTAGCTGCCAAGTTGTGTCCGACTCTCCTGTGACTCCATGGACTGAAGCCTGGCAGGCTCCTCCGTCCGTGGGATTTTCCAAGCAAGAACACTGGGGTGGGTTGTCATTTCCCTCTCCAGGGGATCTTCCTGACCCAGGGACCGAACCTACGTCTCCTGTGTTGCACATGGATTCTTTACTGAGCCACCTACTGACTTATAAATTTAATCATATATTTGAACTATTTTTTATACTTTGATGGCATCTTAAAATTTTTACTTCTCAGTGGCAGAAGAAGAGGCAGCAAAGAGGTCACTTCTAGTGAACAATGTCTGTAACCTTGACCCTCCTCAAACCTAACAGCACAATCTTAGTGCTAAGGCAAGGGCCTTATTAAACTCTTGAATTATAACAAAATCACAAGCTTTGCTGGAACCACTAAAAAATATCCTGGACCAATCAAAAATAAATCCTAGTGTGGCAAACTTTCACTTTCAAAAAAACCTTTGACTCTACAAAAAAAATCACTTGCTTACTGTTGCAACAAAAGTACCAAGTGTTTATCATCACAAAAATACTAACAAATATAGAATTAAAAAAAAGAGGGTTGTGCTTACAGGATTGATCTCATAAGACAACCATGCATTTAGAGTATATATGTTATATATATACAACATATTCTAATAATATTACAATAGATAAAATAGCACTATTCAAATAAGGAAAAGTTTTTAAAAACCTGCTATTATTAACATTTAACACAAACACTCCTACATTCCAATGATATTTTCCCAACAGTTAACCTCTTATTAAAGGTTAAAATGGCTAGATAATAAGTTGGTGTCTACAGACATATATCAAGAGGATACAGATCTACATATAATGCAGAAGTGTATTAAACCCTGACCAGAGGAACCAGAACCACTTACCTTCACAAAGCTCATGCGAATAGTGCACATTTTTGTGAGCTCATAGACCGTCTCGAAGCCGTGGTTCACAGACTGTGCCAGTAACTGAGCAAACTCTTGGTTATTAAAAATTTTCAAACTACACCCACTCGGGATCTTGCAAACGGTAGTGGGATGAAATCCGTGATGGTAGTTGCAGTTCCGACTTTGCACAAAAATACTACTGTCACTGAGGCACTCGGCATATACCTCGCCTCCGACATAATACAGATGAACTCCTGCAGGAAGACAAGCGTAGAGTGTGGTTATTATTGTTTTTCACAGCTGACAAGCATCGCGGTAGCTTCAGAATGTAAATTTACACGGTTATTAGATAAACATTCCCTAAGTCTTACACAATTGATAAAATCTTAGTTAACGATATCAGTTAATATAAAGCCCGTATGCCAACATGCCTGTCTAGACAATTTTGAGAAAATATTTAATAACACAGCAAAGTGTGTTAACTTAAAAATCAGTTAACAGAGGATAGCAATTTCATTTTCAAAAGCATTTAATGCCCTATTTGGCCATGGATTGAGAGCACAGTCTCACTTACAAAATATAGCATAAGAAAGCTGGACTTGATTATGGGATCCTACACATATTCATCACATAAGCTCTCTCGTGTTTATTTTGCAGCTAAGCTGTTCAAAAACTTTTAGGGTAAGGAAAGGGAGGATCAAGAGGAGTAAAGGAACCAGAAAACCACAGGTGGAGGAAGTATTGCTGAGAGCGGAAAGAAGGAAAGGTCCAGGGAAAACAGCCCAGAAAAAATAATTCCGTGTAGAATATGATCTTGCTGAATTATCATCTGCTCCAAACTTCTTCCGGTGAGATCTTGAGTGCCAGGAGTGTAGGAAATTGGTCTTATCCAATCCTTAAAAAAAAATGAAAGGGGGAAAAAAAAAACCCACTCTGACAAAGCCCCATAGCATTCCAGGCCACCCAGCAAACAAGAGTCCCATCCCATGTGGCCTTCAACAATGGACCTTGCAGGTAACTCTGGCAAGGCTTAGTCAGTGCTAAAGCTATTGTCTCATCCAAAATACTGTGTGCTGTGTTTATAAGTATACACAATGGCTAAGGTTCCTGTAACAATTAAACCGCCGCTGGAGCAGAAGCCCATTTTTCTGTCTGATGTAGAGAAAACAATTTGAGGGTGTGTGTTTGTTTTTTTACTTTTTCCTGATTATAAAAATGAGGAATTTTCATTTTAGAAAATTTAGAAAGTGAAGCAAAATATAAGGAAGCAGAACACATGATCACTCCTTTAGCGGCCCAGAGGTAATAACTATGAATACACATCATTGTGGGTCTTGGGTATCACCAAACTTTCTTTGCAAACATTTAACACATTTCCATGACTGAATGAATACAACAATTTATTTAAAGGATTGTCCCATTACTGGACCATTCTGTCAATGCCAATTTTCTGTTATAACAATGCCATGATCAATGTTGCCGCATAATTCTTGATAATATTCTTAAGAGAGACTCCTGAAAGTTAAGTCATTGGATCGAAGGCTTTTGATTCACTTTGCCAGAGTGCAATTATCAATTTGCAAGTCTCCAGCGTAGATGTGCGCCTTTCTTATTTCACCCATGCCAGTACTGAGTCTGAGTTTCAAACACAACAAAACTCCCCTAATTTATAGCTGGAAAACGATATTGTTTTAATTTGCACTGAGTCTCGATAGTGCTGCTCTGCTTACTCACCATCTGTGTTTCTCTTGTGGATTTACTGTTCATATTTCTTACCTATTTATCCCATTGGAGTTCCAGTATTTTAATATTTTTTATGAGCTGCACACATAGGAAAGATATAAATAATTTATTTCCTATTTGTTTCCCTGCTAGTCCTTTGTCTTTTTTGTTCATGCTACTGTTTTTCTTTAACCCACAGAAGTTTGAAATTTCTAAGCAGACAAATCTCTTGTAAACTCTTCTATTGCTTTTTACGCTTAGCAAATCTCTGCCTCTCTGATCAGTTTATTTTCTTCAAACTTTTCAATAGCTTTCCATAAAATAATTCAACTCATTAATCTACCTGCATGTGTGGAATGAGGTCAGGATTTGAACTCTTAGCCTCCCTGCAAAGCTAACTTTGTTATTACAGGACCATTGAAACAGTCTACCAATTTGTTTTGTTTCATTTAACACACATTAAACTTTTATAAATAGTCCAGTCTGAATTTATTGTATTCTATTGCTTTGTCTACACATTGATTTAACTGTAGCTTCATAATCTTTTATTAACCCCCACCTCAAGATTCTTTTCTTTACTCCTTCAATGAAAAATATAGCTATTTTCACTAACGTATACCCAGGGATCCAACCCGAGTCTCTGAAATTGCAGGCAGATTCTTTACCATCTGAGTCACCAGGGAAGCCTCTTTAATGCATACTTCCAGATAACATGCAGAATATACATCTTCCAACTTTCAAAAAACATCACACTGTAATTCTGACATGGATTGTTTTAAACTATGAATTAAATTAGGAAAAATTAGAATATCCTTATAATGCTCTCACCATATTAAGTCTTCTCTTTTAGGAACATTGACTGCCATTTATTTATTCAAATTTTCTTTCTCAGTTAAATCTGGTTTTCTTTATATAATTCTCATATATCGCTGGTTCAGGTTATTTATGCATTCTGTTGCTACTGAAAATGTGATTTTTTTTCCTCTCCATTATATTTTTCTAACTAGTTATTGCCAGATTAAAGAGAACTGACATACAATTTCTAAAAATAGATTCTTTAGTAGTTTCTAGATAAACAATCCTATCATTTTACTAGACACAATCACTGTAAGTAATTTTGAATGAGTAAAAATGGAAGGACACTCATAAGTTTTTGGTATGACTGAAAATTAACAAAAATTTCCTGGAAAGTAATTTGGCAAAATACATGAAGAATTTTTGGCCTTCTAATTTCACTTCAAGAGCCGATCCCAAGAATATTATCATTTAATATCAATTAATCATTTCATCTACAAATAATGATAATTTTGGCTTATTTCCATTATTTATAAATCTTCATTTGAGTGCTTCTAGTCAAGGCATCTGGAACAATTTTAGCAGCATCCCCAGAATCCGTGTTTTCTTCCGAATTGTCATTAGCAATGTTCCAGACTACAATGGCTTTTTACTACTGTGCAGTAACGGTCAACTTTAGAACAGAATTAAAAATATGTTCCTCTGTCCCAAATGTATGCAAAACTGTGTTTATATATAGTTCCAGGGGTTTACAGACCACAGGAAGGTATCTATATGCTATGAACCTAAGTTCTGGCATTCTATCATTAAATGTGTAGTTTAGATTTTTTTTTTGCCTTAACCATACTAAGAAACTATCTATCAATTCCTGCTTTATGAGGAGTTATTCTTGTTTCCAGGATTAAATGCTCAACTGCATCTCCAATGTCTTTTAAGGATCTATTAAATAACCTTTTAATTTGGTTTAAATTTCACAAGAGGTCATTTAAAAAGTTTTTACTCTGGAAATAATTTCAAACATATAGGCACAGAACAAACAACAAAGAAAAGCAGAACAAAGAACACCCATAGAACCATTATCCAGATTCATCTGTTGTGACAATTTGCTCCATATGTTCACCATGGGTACCGCCCTCCGTCTATTCTTCCACACACACCCTCATACACACACATGTGTATATATTCTGACACAGGACTCTCAGATGGATAGATAGCTCTCTCTATTGATCTATAAATATAAAAGACATATATAATTTCTTCTTGAAACATTTCACGATGGCCCTTTACCCCTAAATACTTAAGTGTGTATTTCCTAAAATCAGGAGTTTTCTCTTACAAGCCACAGTACAGTTAGCAATGCCAGTGCACTTATCATCGATACACCACGTCTATCCTTTCTACCACTCAAATTCTAACTTTGTCTGCTAACCCCAATAATAATCTTTGTAGTATTTTTTTTTCCCTGTCTGGTACAGGATCATGTCCAGGGTCAGATTACTACAGAGCTGTGGTATCTCATTAGCCTCTTTTAGTTTGGAATATTTTCACATTTTTGTCTTTTTACATTGATATTTTGGAAGAATACAGTCCCTCCTCACCCTTTTTAATAGAATGTGCCTCATCTGTGGTTTGTCTGAAGGTACCCTGTGATTAGATTCAGATTTGCATTCTCAACGGGGATTCTCTGTAGGTGCTGTTACCTCCTCATCAGGGAACCACAGCTGCAGACATATGATAGCCACCTGTCTCTCACTGGTGATGGTCATTTTGATCACCTAGTCAAGTTCTCCAATTTCTCCAGGATACAATAACTGATTTTTACTCTCCCTTGTAAGTAACAGGCAGTCTATGAGGAGACACTTAAAAATCATATAAATAGCCCGATTCTCACTAAAAAATTCTCTCTATACTTATCATCCATTGATGATTCTTGCCTGATGGGCTGCAAAATGGAGACTTTCCACCAACTCACACTATATTTAGCCATCAGCCTTCGCCATTCATTTACTTATCTATTATCGGTATGGACTTATGAATTACTATTGTTCTCCAGTGGTTTAAAACTCATCACTGTATTTAATTATTTCAGTGTTTCAATTATCCAAGCTGGCAGTGGAAATCACTCCAAGTTGGCTCCTGTGACATGCCTCCATCGGGCATAAGTATTTCTTTACTTTCAGACGTAACAAAACATTCTACGCTCATCTTGTGCCCACCTGTTCCAGCCTTGAAGTCAGCCCTTTCTCCAAAGTCTGGGTTCCTCTCTAGCAGCATGGCGTCAAGAAATGATGATCTGATCACTGTATGTGCTTACTACTGCTGGGTATCTTTGCCTCTTGACCCTTTCAGCATATGAATCGAAAACTATATGCATACAGATCGAACCCAATAGATGAATCAGAAACTATATGCACGCAGAAACACATTTATTGGATTGGTCCAAAAGTTCGTTCGGCTTTTTCTGTAACATGGAAAAAAATCCGCACTTTTAGGCCAACCCAATACATAGGCCTTCATACACACACATATACCGGAGACCACAAACATGCATGCACACACACACATACAGATTACTAAAATCATAACTTCACACTAAAACTTCCACAGGGTTTATTGTTACCCTCCTCCACACCTGTATGTCTCTTATACCACAGTGAAAACCCAGGTTCCCCACAGCATCCACATTTAGTCATTTGCTTAATTTTATAATATGAATACATCTTAAAGTTTCATAACTGTTTCCTTCATTCTGCCACTAAATAATCAAGAGCACTCAAAAGGGTTCAGGATATGTTTGTTGGCACTCTCCCTTACCTGGTCCAGGCCAAGGATATGCAAATGCCATGTTAGTCGCTCAGTTGTGTCCGACTCTTTGCGACCCCATGGACTGCAACTCACCAGGCTCTTTTGTCCATGGGATTTCCCAGGCAAGAATACTGGAGAGGGCTGCCATTTCCTACTCCAGGGGATCTTCCCAACCCTGGGATTGAACCCAGGTCTCCTGAATTACTACTATATTCATAAGTTATCTTGAAGTTTTTTTTCCCAGTGAGTTAATGTATTCCACTTGAAATACATTAGTGTTTACTTCTTTGCATTTGCTTTTAGTTTTAGGTTGTAAAGAATTTTTAACAGCTATTTCATTCTGCAGCAAAACATATGATAGAATAGTATCCCCAAGTAGCAAATCACAATTTCAACTAATTAAATAATAATTATGAGTCCGTAGACCACAAAAATCACTGACTGGGAAATGAAGAACTTCCTGATGACACAAATTGAAAAAAGTATTTACAAACTGAAGCAGGCGTATATTATCTGGCGTTGGCTCCAGAATGACTGCCGGTCAGTTCTGGGGGAAGTAGAACGCGACAGACAGACCGTTCAAGAGAAGCTCCAGCGAAGGCTCACCTTTCCCGATGTGCCGCCTTGTGTTTTCGATGGTGGAATTCCGGTTAACGTTGGAGAGCAGCCCGAGGCAGAAGCGGTTCTTGTTGTTGGAAGGATCGGTGAAACCATCCACCAACACGCTCGTGGAGGAGGCATGGAACGCTTCGCCCACACGATTGTTGAGCTCATAGTAGACAATAGAGCACCAGTGTTTCGGCTCCTCATAGGCAACCGCCTGAACATCTGTAAGAAAGGAAAGCTTAGAGTCACCCATGGGGAGTGCCCCGGGCGTTCGAAAACTGAGACTGCGGCGTAAAGTTGGCGCAGGGTCATGGAATGAAGATGTGACACAGCCACCACTATTATCAGGTACAGAGTTTATCTCTGATCTCAGGAGCAGGGACTCCTTGCTAAGTGGGGCATTCACCTTCCATTGGAAGATAATTTTCTCTGATGGCTATCGGATCAACAAGACGGCAGCTAAGCACGCCAGCAGTATGTGCTGGACACTCCCAGGACACTGCTGGCTCTATAATTTGCCAAAATGGAAATGACCCCACCACTGACCCTGGCTCACCATCTAAAGAAAGGCAACAAGTGGCAAGTGAAAAAAACAAGTGGGGAGAGAACAATAGAGGACAGGAAATATGCCAGAGGTGCTGGCACAAAAAAGGAATGACTCTGGACAATGCCTCAGTATGCCGATGCTTTAAAGCAATGAAAAATCAGTTTCTAATTATTGATAAAAAGTTACTTGACTTCACGTTGCCAGTAACTCTCACAGCCTTGCTCCAGTCCTCAAACTCAGGAAGAAATCCTGCCAGCTGGCCATTCTTCCTGGATGAATCATATCTCTCTCACCCAGATTTCATGCTAACTTCCTTATATTTGCTTTAAGTCATGCAGAGCAGGTGTGTTTTGTCTCTCCATTCCCAGAATGGGCCAACAATGGAAATTACCCAACTTTACTGACAGGATGCAGCTTGTTAAGTCAAATCTCTTAAGACTAACAAATCTCCAAACAGAACATGCTTCTAAACATTTGCAACTAAAAGGTTCTAAAGATAAGTTCCTTCTGCAGTAAAACCTCTTATATCACTGCTTTTAGAGATTCCAGGAATACAAACCATATATTTCCACTGTGCCAATATGTAATGATCTGAAGTTTTTATGAAGCCTGGAGTATACAATCACTTAAAAAAAAAGAAAGAAAATCCATGTTGGAAGCATGAACTCTGTTAAAGGAGAACGACCTCTGTGTTCTGAACATCAACCTCCATGAATATTAAAACACCCTTTACTTTAGAATACGGTAAAGAAATTAAGAAAAATAATCATTAAAAAATCCATCCATACATTCGCTGCTTTATACACTTAAGCAGGTGAGTTGAAAACAAACACCATCTTCCATGATTGCTAAGTGTCATCCCATGTCAATCAGCTATCATGTCAATCAGCAAGGTTCTTTCAGATTTACAGGGGCCAAATCTTAAAGAAGGCTGCAACGTCATTAAGAGAAGGCTTTAATCAGCTACCAGGATCATTCAAAGTACTATTCATCTAGCTTGGAGACTGACAATTTTTTTCTGTAAAAGGCCAGTAAGGTCTTAGAGGCCACACAATCTCTATGGCCTCTATTCAACTGTGCCCTAGCTGTGCAAAAACATCCACAGATAATATGTAATGAATAAACATGGCTACGTCCCAATAAAGCTTTATTTATAAAATAGGCAGCAGGCTGACGTGGCCTGTGGGCTGCAGTGTGCTGACCCCCTGCTCCAGGAAAACCACCAAGGTTCAACAAAGCCAGCAGTCCTTAGAAAAACATTAATGGTAAACTTACTTTCTAATGGGGAAGCAATTTTTAGCCATTTAAAGGAAAAATGTGAAAGCCAATTAAAGGTCTGTTTTCTGAAATCAGACATTTTGGCTTAACAACCATGGCTGCTAGTCCACATGCTCGTAACCGTTTCAGGCTATGCCCATTCCCTTCTGTTCCCCAAATACACATTCCAAAGGTGTGTGAGATAGGAGTTATTTTCCCCAACCAGAATCTTGGTCAGCTCATATGTTTGAGAGGATGCTTTACAGATTATCAAAATCCAGAGTCAGTAAAAAAACACATAGCCAATAAAAAAGATATAAGAAATGTTTACACATTAAAAAGGTGTAACTTCCAATTTATTTAACTTCCACTGAACACTGAAGTAAAGTTCTCTGAGTTCATCATCAACTGCGAAAACCTTAAAAAAATATCAGCGACTTCTGACAAAGTCTGAGGTTATTTCCAGTCCTTTACTTTAAAAAGTGCTAATTCTCACTGGTCAAAGCAAACACCCTCTTCCAACAACACAAGAGAAGACTCTACACATGGACATCACCAGATGGTCAACACCAAAATCAGATTTATTGTATTCTTTGCAGCCAAAGATGGAGAAGCTCTATACAGTCAGCAAAAACAAGACCGGGAGCTCACTGTGGCTCAGATCATGAACACCTTATTGCCAAACTCAGACTTAAATTGAAGAAAGTAGGGAAAACCACTAGACCATTCACATATGACCTAAATCAAATTCCTTATGATTATACAGTGGAAGTGAGAAACAGATTTAAGGGACTAGATCTGATAGACAGAGTGCCTGATCAACTATGGACGGAGATTTGTGACACTGTACAGGAGACAGGGATCAAGACCATTCCCATGGAAAAGAAATGCAAAAAAAGCAAAATGGCTGTCTGGGGAGGCCTTATAAATAGCTGTGAAAAGAAGAGAAGCAAAAAGCAAAGGAGAAAAGGAAAGATATAAGCATCTGAATGCAGAGTTCCAAAGAATAGCAAGGAGAGATAAGAAAGCCTTCCTCAGGGATCAATGCAAAGAAATAGAGGAAAACAACAGAAGGGGAAAGACTAGAGATCTCTTCAAGAAAATTAGAGATACCAAGGGAACATTTCATGCAAAGATGGGCTCGATAAAGGACAGAAATGGTATGGACCTAACAGAAGCAGAAGATATTAAGAAGAGGTGGCAAGAATACACAGAAGAACTGTACAAAAAAGATCTTCACAACGCAGATAATCACGATGGTGTGATCCTCACCTACAGCCAGACATTCTGGAATGTGAAGTTAAGTGGGCCTTAGAAAGCATCATTACGAACAAAGGTAGTGGAAGTGATGGAATTCCAGTTGAGCTATTTCAAATCCTGAAAGATGATGCTGTGAAAGTGCTCCACTCAATATGCCAGCAAATTTGGAAACTCAGCAGTGGCCACAGGACTGGAAAAGGTCAGTTTTCATTCCAATCCCAAAGAAAGGCAATGCTCAAACTACCACACAATTGCACTCATCTCACACACTAGTAAAGTAATGCTCAAAATTCTCCAAGCCAGGCTTCAGCAATATGTGAACTGTGAACTTCCAGATGTTCAAGCTGGTTTTAGAAAAGGCAGAGGAAC
>NW_011494756.1:2588749-2589020 GCF_000754665.1 Bison bison bison | reverse complement strand
GAAAAGGCAGAGGAACTGGAGATCAAATTGCCAACATCCGCTGGATCATGGAAAAAGCAAGAGAGTTCCAGAAAAGCACCTATTTCTGCTTTATTGACTATGCCAAAGCCTTTGACTGTGTGGATCACAATCAACTGTGGAAAATTCTGAAAGAGATGGGAATACCAGACCACCTGACCTGCCTCTTGAGAAACCTGTATGTAGGTCAGGAGCAACAGTTAGAACTGGACATGGAACAACAGACTGGTTCCAAATAGGAAAAGGAGTATGT
>NW_011494756.1:2586722-2588649 GCF_000754665.1 Bison bison bison | reverse complement strand
CAGATATGCAGATGACACCACCCTTATGGCAGAAAGTGAAGAGGAACTCAAAAGCCTCTTGATGAAAGTCAAAGAGGAGAGTGAAAAAGTTGGCTTAAAACTCAACATTCAGAAAATGAAGATCATGGCATCTGGTCCCATCACTTCATGGGAAGTAGATGGGGAAACAGTGGAAACAGTGTCAGACTTTATTTTTTGGGGGTCCAAAATCACTGCAGATGGTGACTGCAGCCATGAAATTAAAAGATGCTTACTCCTTGGAAGAAAAGTTATGACCAGCCTAGATAGCATATTCAAAAGCAGAGACATTACTTTGCCAACAAAGGTCCGTCTAGTCAAGGCTATGGTTTTTCCAGTGGTCATGTATGGATGTGAGAGTTGGACTGTGAAGAAAGCCAAGCGCCAAAGAATTGATGCTTTTGAACTGTGGTGTTGGAGAAGACTCTTGAGAGTCCCTTGGACTGCAAGGAGACCCAACCAGTCCATTCTAATGGACATCAGTCCTGGGTGTTCGTTGGAAGGACTGATGCTAAAGCTGAAACTCCAATACTTTGGCCACCTTATGTGAAGGGTTGACTCACTAGAAAAGACCCTGATGCTGGGAGGGACTGGGGGCAGGAGGAGAAGGGGACAACAGAGGATGAGATGGCTGGATGGGATCAACAACTCGATGCACATGGGTTTGAGTGAACTCCGGGAGTTGGTGATGGACAGGGAGGCCTGGCGTGCTGCGATTCATGGTGTTGCAGAGTCGGACATGACTGAGCGACTGAACTGAACTGAACTGAAAGAATGAAATAACACATACCTAGTAATGAACTTGTATTTTAACTTCAATTTGCGTTGTTGTTTTTTAGTCACAAAGTCATGTCAGACTCTGTGACACCACGGACTGTAGCCAAGCAGGCTCCTCTGTCCATGGAATTCTCCAGGCAAGAATACTGGAGCGGGTTGCCATTTCCTACTCGAGGGGATCTTCCCAACCCAGGTACTGAACCCGTGTCTCCTCCATCGTAGGCAGATTCTTTACCACTGTGCCACCTGTGAAGTCCTTCCACTTGCCTTAATTGAAGCATGCGCGCAGGGGACAAATGCTGTTAGTTTGGTTCCGCTGCCACTATTCTAGATGAGGGCCAGAAGGAAGACGAGGCTTATGAATATTTATCCTGACAACAAAAGAAGCCTTTGGAAAGCCTTGTTATATGAACTTTTCATTTTGGAAATCACCAGTGAAAACTACTTCAATTTTATACTCACTTTTTCCCCCCGCAACATCCCTTTGTCTTTCACTTAAAGATATTCTTTTATCACCAATTTGGAAGTATTGGTATTCTTGCCTTTCATTGTTACCAATTAATTCTAGACAAGACAAAACATAGTGAATACTTAAATCCAGAAGTGAAAAATTCAGGTAATAAGTTGCTTTGATTTTGAAATATAAAAGATTCTCTAGAAAGATGCAATCAGCTAAATCCAAAATGTGAGCAATACCACAGGATGAAAAATCCAAGTTCTTCAATAAATAAATAAGAAGAAGAACAAACAGTGCTGGTTAACCCATAGATTAAAAGATACTTAAGAGACATATCAGTCATATGCAATGTGTAGACCCTGTTTGGATCCAACTGTAAAACAGAAAAAATATATGAGACAGAGCAATGGAAACGTTGCTTTCTTTGATAAGTAGTCATTTGATAACTATTGCGAGGAATTACTAAGGAATTGGAGAAGGCACTGGCACCCCACTCCAGTACTCTTGCCTGGAAAATCCCATGGACAGAGGAGCCTGGTAGGCTGCAGTCCATGGGGTCACTAAGAGTCGGAGACGACGGAGCGACTTCACTTTCACTTTTCACTTTCATGCTTTGGAGAAGGAAATGGCAACCCACTCCAGTGTTCTTGCCTGGAGAATCCCAGGGATGGGGGA
>NW_011494756.1:2549133-2586622 GCF_000754665.1 Bison bison bison | reverse complement strand
GGGACAAATGCTGTTAGTTTGGTTCCGCTGCCACTATTCTAGATGAGGGCCAGAAGGAAGACGAGGCTTATGAATATTTATCCTGACAACAAAAGAAGCCTTTGGAAAGCCTTGCTATATGATCTTTTCATTTTGGAAATCACCAGTGAAAACTCTACTTCAATTTTATACTCACTTTTTTCCCCCTCAACATCCCTTTGTCTTTCACTTAAAGATATTCTTTTATCACCAATTTGGAAGTATTAAGTACTAAGGCTCTAAACAGATGGCTGCACAATTATATTTGGACTTTCATTAGCTACATCAGTGTGTCTGTTCTTCATATAAAAGGCTTATTTCTAATCCAAGGAATTCTTTCTACTGAAATTCTCTTATAAGTGCTCCTTATATATTTTATAGCTTCAAATAGCTATCTTTTTCAAGACTAATAAAAAATTTGTGAGAGAAAGCAACATTTGGACAGAGGACTTCAGACTCTCAAAAGAGAAGCAGCAGCAGTTCATTCTACCTCCTCTGTTGATTTCTGAAGGCAGAGAAGGTGCCATCATATTTGTGTCCATGGGTTGAGAGCCATCCTGGGTCATGGGGTCTTCAGGGGGCAGGTAAGCAGGTGGGGGTGTATCTGCTACAAAATTAAAAAAAAAAAAAAAAAAAAAAAGATTTGTTTATCCTTAGTAAACACACAAGCACACAAGCTTAAAACATATATTCTCTTCCATGCTGAAATTCTTAAGAGATTGAGTGGCCACTTCACTGTCCCCATCTGAAGACTAGATGATACTGAACACTGGGCTTGGGGTATGCTTTGTGAAGATGGCTACCATCTCATATTCTTCTATGACTGCAGTGAAAACTCAGTGGGAGGAAAGCATCGTATACCAGTTATGGAAGCTGTCTGCCTACCCAGGATCACTCCTTTTTACAACAATCAGAGGAGTATTTAAATGTGCTTGCACACAACCCACCTTCAAAGGACCTCTGCATTTTGTCATTTCCCTGGTGGATGGAAAACTTTTGAAAGCTACAAGGACTTCTTCAGAAAAGGAGCTTCAGGGTCTCGTGCATTAAATCTATGGGCTCTTAGGAATTTACCAACTGAGTTTCAAGACAGCCAACTTACTGACTCAAACTCTGAATTTCCCGTGACTTCAAGAAGTCCGCTAGGACCACCTAACTTCCTATCCACTCAAATAGTCTCTAGCAACAGAATTAGAGGAAATAAATCAGTTTGTCACAACTATCTTCTATTTCAGAATTTTTGTATACATTTCTTCTGGAAAAGTTCACAATCAACTGGCAAATAAGATGCAAACATCGTGATTTTTGAAACAACACTAACACAAGTCTTGTGCTTTTGCATTTTTCATTTTTTTTTGACGTGGACCAATTTTTAAGTCCTTACTGAATTTGTTATGACATTGCTTCTGTTTTGATTATTTTGGCCACAAGGCATGTGGGAGCTCAGCGCCCCGACCAGGTATGAAATCTACAGCCCCTGCATTGGAAGGAGTCTTAACCACTGGACCACCAGTGAAGTCCCAGTCTTGTACTTTCTTAAGTAAAATACAGGGTATGGTTTTCCCACAAATAATTCTTTGTGATGGAAAAACGAGTTTCTCAAGGGCCACGGCAAGCACATGGTACCATCTGGCACATATGACAGAGCAGGAAACACAGCTTCATCTTAACCAGTAGCCTGGATGACACCACTCGGGGCAACCGTCAAATAGAAAAAGCTAACACGGCTCTTGCAGAGTTTCTCAGTGATTTCCCAGACTGACTCTCCAGCTGAATCACACCCTGGCCACTTCCACCGTCTCCCCACCCCCCACCCCCTCGTCCCTCAGCTGCTACCAAGCACAGAGACAGGACCTCAGGGACCTGATCCGGATGCCTTTTCTACTCTTTCTACCGCTTTTTTAAAATTCAGCTTCTTCCTTGCAGCTGTAACACTGCCTCTGTTTTATTTCCAGCCAAAAACGAAGACAAAGAGCCTCCTCTGAGACCAAATCCAATAAATTTCTGCAAGCAGACTGGTGAAAACTTCATCACCCTCCTGTGGCCTCAGCTCCGGTGGGAAGGACCACATACTATGGGTGATGCTCTGCTCTCTCCGTGAGGCCCTCCTCCCACCCCTTCAGCTTTCTCTGCTCCACATTTCTCTACTCGGCCTGTGCCTCAATCCCTGACAGCCAGGGACAGTGTAAATTCAAGCAATGATCTTCAGTATTTTCCACTCTTGGGGCTACCCTGAGTCTGCCACTGCTTCAAAGCCACCCAAAACATCTAACTTTGACTCCAACCTGTTCCTCAAACTCAACGGGTCCAGGAGGGGACAGGAAATCACCAGATGATATAAGTTGGATTTTGAAATAAATCTGTCTCCCATCCTCCTCATCTTAAACAGTTTCTGACTGAAAAACAAGCCAGTTCAATATAAACAGGCTTAAAATGCAAAAAAGCACTAAGGACATAAATAAAAGATAAGAATATCAAGTATGGGCCACTTTCAATTTTTGAGAAGACACTAGCTCTGCTATCGAATTCAAATTGGCCTCCAAACATTTCAATATGTTAAACATGCTTGCCCACTCATTTTCCCTTCTTGAAATGTTAATAGATGTCAAGTGTATCTTTGCTTAATGTGCCCTCTGTGAGGCTGACTGGCTAGGAATCTGGCACTAATCATTTTTATTGTTCTGAGATGCTGGCTTATTAACCTATAACGCGAAAAATATAATGTCCTAATTAATCATTTAATTGACAGACATTATACCCTCAGAGAAGCCTACAGAAGGATAATGGTCTTTTGTCTTTGCTAAGTTAAGCAAGCAGATGGTTACCGGTACTTCTGTTGCAAGTCCTTTGTTGTTCAAGTCTGTGTTTCTCAGGATTACATCACCACTTACACGAATTTAATTAAGTGCGTGTGGGGGTGTGTGTGTGTGAGATCCCCCAGGAAATATCTCTTCTGAGGTTGCACTTATGACAGGGTTTTTTTTTTTCCCTTGCATGAAAACAGCAAATGTGTGCGGCGTGCTATTTTTTTTCCGCTCGCTTTTATCAAGAGCAAAGGCTGGAACGACCATGCCACTCCCAGAAGGATGCAGCTGTTTCAAAACCTTTCAAAAATCAAACACGAAAACGTATTCAAGCATCTGTGCCGGACAAATAAAACACCGCCTTGCTTGGCTACGAGGTGTCTCCTTCCATTCAAAGTTGTATCCTGAGTTTTAGAGCACAGCGCCATGTCCCAAGGCTTGCGAGCTCTCCCCATTCCAGGAAACCCGGCTTCTCCATGGCACTGTGATGACGCGTCTCACTGACCACAGGACATTACTGAATGCAGCAACCTACCTGGCATCTGAAAGGGGCTTCCTGGGTCTGAGCTGGTCGGAGAGTGAGGGTACGTGCTGCTGCTGCTTCCAGGAGAGTTGGGGTAACTGCTGTTGGGAGAATGAGGAAACGGATGGCTGTTGGGCTGCTGGAAAGAATCCGGGAAAGTGGCGTTGAGTGGCATGTGAGGCTCATTTTGCCCTAAGTTGCGGAACTGAGCTAAGAGGCTGTGCTGAGGATTGTATTCGCTGTGTCTTGGAACCAGTACTGGAGGAAGAACTGGAAAAGGGGAAAGGGAAAAAAAAAAGAGGGACCAAAGTGAGAATGATGAAAATCTTTTAATAAGGTCACACTAAAACACAACCAAGTTGAAACATAATCTGTAAGTCACAACAAGTTATTTGAACCTTGTCGTGCTGCCAACTCAAAAGCACCATTCAAATGAAAAGCCATTTCCCACTTGGCAACAAATGCCGTAAAAATGATGATGGTCTGCTCAGAATCATTGACGGGCCAGCCCGAGACCTGCAGCATCAACCAAGTGCCCAGGCAAAGTCTGCAAAACACATTCTTTAACGTGAAAAATGTTAAAGTTCCCTGATTCTTAATTTTCTCACCCACTAAAAACCAAGGTACAACTAAGAACATACATTGCCATTGACAATTCCAGTTTACCTCCCTGGCGGAAAAGATTTCACACTTAAGAGTTAATAATATTTATTGAATGCTGTGAATTATCCACCACAAATGTTTTAAAATTCTTTACTGAATTTGTTACAATATTGCTCCTGTTTAATGTTTTGATTTTTTTGGCTGTGAGGCACGTGGGATCTCAGCTCCCTCACCAGGGAGCGATCCCGTGCCCCCTGCATTTGAAGGCAAAATCCCAGCCACTGGACCACCAGGGTGGTCCCTACTCACCACAGATGTTTTAAATGGACACGTTAGCTCACTTTAAACCAAAGCAAGTGTGCTGATAGTAACTAAGGTTGAGAGGATAAATACAGTGAGCAGTATAAAATCCAAACGCCATGAAAATTATTAATTGGATAAAAATGCGATATTTTGTGGGACAGGCTTTATAGCGTGTCCCAGTAGTCACACTTGATGAACACTTTCCTCTAAGGATCTGAGTGCATTTACCACTTCTCAGCAACCCTTATCACCACCTGATAGGCAAAGGAAGCAATACAATCAGCATCTTACCAACTGAACACTCAAAGTACAAAGGTCAAAAAAATGTACGCCCTAGTAGAGAAGGAAATCAAACAAGTCAAATCACTCCCCAAAGCTCCGTGTGTTAGGAACCTAAGGAGTCAATAATTAGCAGGGCTGTTCTCAATCTCCAGAAAACTCCAGAGGCAAAGCAACGACGAGGGCGATGAGAAGGGAAGGGGCGGGCCAGCTACCAGAACCCTAACTGGGTTGTTCCTAAGCTTCTTGCCAGGGTCACCAGATGGCTCCTCCCGAAAAATAAAGGTCCCTAGAATCCCTACTGCTCTTGTGGCCTTGGTTAGAAGGAGAAAAACAGTCCATTTGGTAAACTGCATGAGAGGAGAAAGGAGGAGATTTAAAATCTGTTACTGTTAGTGGGAGTTAGGACTCAGAATACATTTTCCCCAAGAAACTGTATTTAGTGGCATTAGGAATTAAGCAGATTTTTGAGGGCCTTCCAGTGAATCTATCCATGGCTTATATCATTTCTACAGGAAAAAGTGCTCTTAACACTTGGATTATAACTGATTCATGAGCTAAAAATTGTTTAAGTAAAAATCGGTTTCTGAAGGTGTTAAAATGTCTCATATACTGCATCTTAAATGTCTCCATAATCCTCCATAAAATTCACTGATTTCCCTACAACTTAATCCCTTAGAAACAAATCTTTTTAGTGTAATAAATGTATTCCTTTTTCACACAGTGATGGAGTTTGTCCAAATTAAAAGCATGAATGTTACTTATAATGGAAAAGAATCTGAAAAAGAATGTATGTGTGTATATATATATATATGTATACAGCAGAATCACTTTGCTGTATATCTGCAACAAGCACAACACTGAAATGAATTATACTCCAATTAAAAAAAAAAACCTACAAAGAGAAAAAAAGAAAACGAAAAAACATAATTCTTCCTTTTACCTTTCAGTAATCACTTGAAATGTAAACTACTTTGGTTGAAGAAAAAGTTCCCAATAGTCACAAGCACTTTCCCGACACCAACAGAAATCTACTGGGTTGGTTAGAAGGTTCGTTTGAGTTTTTCCATAAGATGAACTTTTTGGTCAACCCAATATATTCCAAAATAGACACATGCTCTGAACTAGTGCAATATCTTTAAATTACCTACACAACCAAACACTTTTTTCCCTTTTTCTTTCAGCTGTTACAACTTGAATTACTGCTTCCCAATTTGTGTTTATAGTCACCTTACCATAACTTCTCCATTCTGATGCTTACCTTTAAAAGCTAGAAAATATTGGCCTGTAAACACTCCTACCAACAGGAGCACAGACAGCAACAGAAAAATCAATTCTCCATCTCTCTTCTCTCCCCCTTCCCTCCCCACTTACTTGGGCTCCTGTTTCAGTGACTCCTCTTGCCTAACAGTTTTACGACTGGGCACTTCTTTCTTCCCCGTTGCCTGCAAAGGAAGGCAGGGGAAGGCAATGTGTTTCTGCACCTCCGGTGGATGCTCTGCGCACGTGTCCCCGTGCACCTGTTGTTCGGTGTGCAGTGGTCTGGCTCTAAAGCACAGGGTTGCCCTTGGTGTACACCACAGGCGAGATCAATCAGCTTTTGTACGTGACCTCGGAAGTGAACCACCAGCTACAACAAAGCAGCACTCTACAGATGAACTTGACAAGATCAATACCTTTTTTCTCACCTCTGACAAAAGGTGAGACGATTTTGCCACTCCTGATGTAGGTACAAGGTATATTTTAATAAACTTAAAAAAGGTATGGAGGTATCACACATCTATAGTAAAATGTATAAATCTTCATATAAATGGAATCATATACACCCTTGTGTCTGGCCTTAGTTCAACATGATGTTTGTATGATTTATCCAATGTTGCGTGTAACACCTCATTATATGTATGTATTACAATTTATTTACTCAGTCTGCCCATCTAATTTCCTCAGAGGATAATCAATTTCTTTTTTTTTTTTCTGGTTCCTGTGCATCTTCTTGAGGAAATTAAGCAGATAAATGTTTGCTTTCTTATTTCATCTTTATGAATAAAAAGAAAGGCAGCCCCTGCACTTTGCTTTCTTCAACTGTTTGTTGTTTGGTCACTAAGTCGTGTCCTGCTCTTTGAGACCCCATGGACTGCGCTTGGCCTCCCTGTCCTTCACCATCTCCTGGAGTTTGCTCAGATTCACATCCACTGAGCCTGTGATGCAATCTAACCATCTCATCGTCTTCTCCTTTGGCCTTCAATCTTTCCCAGCATCTTTACCAATGACACGGCTCTTAGCATATTCTAGAATTAACTTCATACTACCTATAGAGATCTTCCTAACTTGCTTTTATAGCTAACAGCACCATAGTTTATTCAACCTATCTCCAATATCTGGGCATTTACGTAGTCTGCAATATTTTAACCATTATATACAATACTGCAATGACTAACCCCATGCATATACGGCAGTACTGCTAAAGGTGTATCCTCGAGGCGGAAGTACTGCGTGAAAGGGTAAATACAGGCATAATTCTGTTATCATCAAGTCTCCATGCAGAGGGGTTGTGCCATTTTGCATAGCTACAGGCAACAAACGAAAGTGATTTTTCCCCCAAAGTCTCCTGAACAGACTATTCTGTCAAATGTTTTATTTTTTTGACAATTGGATGCGTGAAAAATGGTAGGCATTTTAGTGCCCTTTTACATTTCTATAGATGTCTTTTCATGTTGATCATCTTCTCACGTACTTCAGAAGACCTATTTTAGTCTTCTTTTGTGAACTGTCTGCTTGTACCTTTTGCTCACTTTTGGTCTTTCCATTTTTCATTAAAATAAGTAAATCATATAAATATATAGGCAAATATATCTTATCCATATTATAGATATTATATATTATCTATATAAGATATAATAATATCTTATATAAGATACATTATCTATATATAAAATATTGTATCTTATCTATATATCTTATATATATTAGAGATATCAGCCCATGATATATTATGTTCCAAATAGCTTATCACAGTCTGTCACTTTGCCTCTTGACTTTGCTTATGTGCAAGTTTATTTTTTGGTAGTCAAATTTTTTTTTAATTGCATGTGGATTTTGAGTCATAGAGTCTTCTTCTACACCCAGGTTGTAAGGAGGAATTCATCCAAGTATTCTTCCAATGCATGTAAGGTATCATATTTTATTTAAATCTCTGATTCATCTGGAGTTCAGTTTATTTATACCATAAGGAGTAGATCTAATTTTATCTTTCCAAATGGCTAGCCAGCTGCCCCAAGACCATTTATTAAAAAGCCCACCTCTGTCCTAGTGGTCAGAGATGCCACCTTTCTCATAAGCTTCCACGTATGTTAGGGTCTATTTTTCAGATGTTCCATCCCATTCCATTCTAGTCCATTGCCCTGTGTCACTCTGGTTTAATTATAGAGACTTTATGTGTGCATGCGTGCTCAGTCGTGTTCAATGCTATGCGACCCCCCCAGACTGTAGCCTGCGAGGCTCCTCTATCCATGGGATTTTACAGGCAGGAGTACTGGAGTGGGTTGCCATCTCCTCTTCCAAGGGATCTTCCCAACCCAGGGATTGAACCCGCGTCTCTTGCATCACCTGCACTGCAGGCGGATTCTTAACCACTGAGCCCCCTGGGAAGCCCCGTAGGGACTTTATAGTGTATGCTAATATCTGTAGGGCTAGTCCCCTCTCACAGTCCACTTCACAGTTTTACTCACATGCTTACTTTTTCATATGAACTTTAACGGTCACCTTGTCGACCTCCAGAAAAAAAAGATTACTGATCCTTTTACTGGGATCACATTGTATTTAAACATTAACTTAGTAAGAATTAATATCTTATAATGTTAAAATATTTTATTCAAGAACTGGGAAGGTCAAGTCTACTTCTGCATCTTTCAGGATCGTTCCATAGCTACTATCTGTACTAGTTTGCGAGGCCTGCCCATAACAAAGTACCACAGACCGTGGGGCTTAAATCACAGAAATTTATTTACTCAAAGTTCTGGTGGCTAGAAGTCCAAGAGTAAGGTGTTTGGCAAGTTGGTTTCTTCTGAAGCCTGTCTTCTTGGCTTGCAGATGGCCACTTGCTGTGGTTCTTCCATATTACTTCCCTGGTATCTCTCTTTATGTATCTCCCCATCTCCTCTTCTTATAAGGATACCAATTGGTTTTGAGTCCAGCCCAACAGCCTCATTTTAACTTTTTAAAGGCCCTATTTCCACATACAGTCACATTCTTAGGTACTTCTGACTGAGGCTTCAACAGATACCTTTTGCAGGGGACAGAATTTAACCTATAACACTGTATTAGGATTTAAACATTTCTCGTTAAGTTTATTAAGTATTTTATCTTTTCTGTTGCTATTTTAAATGGAGTTTTCACATTTACCTTATACCTTTCACTTTCACTTATACCTTCTATCTGGTAATTATTTATATATTAGTTACTGACGTTTCTATTTTCTGTTACTGTCTGAATTCCTTTGTTGTCTCAGCTATTTTTATCATTGACTCACTGTAGAGTTAGTTCTCCAGCAAATAATCGTGTCTCCCACAGCTAATTTTACTTCTTCCTTTCAAATTATTTTCCTGTGCCTAACTGAACTGATCAGTAGTGCCAATACTACGTTCAAAAGTAATGGAAATGGGCTTCTTTGGTGGCCCAGTGGTAAAGAATCCGCCTGCCAATGCAGAAGACACAGGTTCAAGCCCTGATCTAGAAGGATTCCCCATGCTGCAGAGCAACCATGCCCATGTGTCACAACTACTGAAGCCCGTGCACCCTAGAGCCTGAGCTCTGCAACAAAAGCGGTCACGGCCACGAGAAGCTTGGGCACCGCGACTGGAGAGCGGCTGGGTGTGGCTGTGTTAAAAAGCTCTACTTATACAAACAGCTAGCAGATTTGACTTGGCCTGTGCGCAGTTTTCCAATCTCTGGCTGCTTGATTACTTAGGTTTTTCCCATATAACCTGTCATATATTTAGACTGGTGTATTAAAGTTCCTATTATTGGGTGTGTTTCTGTTTGTTTTTCCTGCCATACTGTACTTTATACAGGAGGTTGCTGTGATATTTGGTGCATATATGTTCACTTTAACACATCATTGACCATATGTATCACTAAGTTTTACAGCTTAAGATCGATCCAGCATTCATTATACAACTTATGATTGTCATAATCATTCACATTTCACTGTTAGGTCTTTGTCCCAATCCTGTGTATATGATAAACGCAAGTTTATTACCATAAAATATTAAAAAATGACACATCACAAAATTTCTAAATTCTGAAAGAGCCCCTCAAGAAATCCACCTTGTTGACTATCGAGTAAAATGAAAGAACATGTTCTAGAGGAAATAATGCCCAGAGGATGAAAAGAAAAATGCTGCGAAAAAGTGGAGTCTGCTCTTCTAAGGGAAAGTGCAGTGATCATGGTATATTTGTAAGAGAGGTTCTGTTCTTCTCCACGGAGATGTCAGCTATATTGCTATCACACTCCAGTGAAGTATTAGAATGCTTTAGTGAGACATACAAAGTTTCAAATAAACACATTATGTGCAAAAAAAGTTGTTATTTACTCAAATGAGGGTGTTTCAATATTCACTTACAAAACAATCACCCACCCTGTTAGTTTCTGCAAAAACGCCCCAGTCAATAACGTGCTGAAGTGTCTCCCTGGGTCAGTGCCTTCTGGTCTTCTGAATTCTATTTTGCGTGATATCAGAATCACAATCCTCCACTTGTTGTTTACAGGTGCCTGATATATCTTTACCAATTCCTTGATTTTTAGCTTTTTAATCACTTTTTCTTGGGGGGGAGAGATGGGTCTCTTGAAAACAGCATAAAGTTTTGCTTTCTGAACCAACTTGAAAATCTCAATTTTAATAGGTGATTAAGCCTATTTATGTTTATTGATAAGACTCATGCTTGGTATCAACTGTCATGTTATTTTTTGTTATTTATTTATTATATTTACTGTACTTCTCTATGTGGTGTAATTATTTGTTTTCTGTGTTTTTTAAAAAGGAAACTCTAAACATAGTTTTATATTGCTGTAATATGATGATTTTTCTATTTGTATCTTTTAATGTCTTCCATTTTTTCCTTACTTAACCTTACTTACTTAATAATTAATTATTTAAGCCTGGAACCATGCTGAGCACATTATCACACCCTGCAAATAAGAAAGCTGGAGGGATAACTTACCTAAGGTCCCAGAGAAAGGGTGGAGAGTTGGGACTCAAACAAAGGCAACGGGTACTCTCAACCCCTGAGGTTCTGCTGTCTTGATGACCAACTTTCCAAGAATGTTAAATTCTGTCTGATATAGTAGGTTTAAGGGATGTTTAAGGGATAAGTGAGTAGAATAAATTCTAGAAGTGTTTCTGGACAAATTAAGGTCACGCAACTGACAGGAGAAAACTCCAGTCTAGTCAAATAAGTTCAATTATGAAACACTTCTAACCCCTTGATGATGCTAATAGGTGAATCACTATCAAATCTGATTCGTATAGCTTGAAGATTATAAATAAAGTATCTGTATATTTTGGCTTGCCTGGGACAGTCCCAGCCTGTAGCTGTTTTCTGATGGAATTATTAATAGGTGACCCAATGTCACTCCCAAAAGGGCTTCCCAGGTGGCGCTGGTGGTAAAGAACCCACCTGTCAATGCAGGAAACAGGAAACCCGCGTTCAATCCCTGGGTGGGGAAATGGCAACCCACTCCAGTATTCTTGCTGGAGAATCCCCATGGACTGAGGAGCCTGGCAGGCTACAGTCCATGGGGGTGCAAAGAGTCGGACACGACTGAAGCAACATTCACTCTCAAAAGTGTTCTGGTTTGGACAGAAAATCTTATGGTCATCCAAACTATTAATAACTGATTACATTTAGGAATGGTATGGGGGTCTGAAACAGCTGCTAGACCTGGAATGAAGTATTAATGTGAAAGAGAAGGAATGGGGGGAAGCGAGCTAGGCAGGGTTATGTCCACACACACAAGCTGCTCTAAAACAAGGCCCAGGTGCCTCGCCTGGGCTGACTCCTGAAGGACAAGGAGACGCATGCTCTGTCCCAGAGTCTACCCAACCCCCAGTTCCTCTTCCTTTCATTTCAGCAATATTTCAATATGAAGCTATGTTTGCTACTGGGGGAAGAGAAAATAAAAAATACTCAGGCCAATGATCTACGTGTAAACAAACCTCTATGAAATACTTATTTCCTGGGTGAGAGGCTGATGAGCCAGGCGAGAGGAGTGAGATGTGCAAACTCTACAAGTGACTCAGGTCAGAAACTGGAAGGGAGAGAGGGTGAGGAGTATCCTCCTCTTAGTATTTCTTTCCATGTTTCAGTCTGTTTCTAGTTTAGGGAAAAGAGAAACAGGGGAGCACTGACTCTTCTGGGAACCCTTTTCCTCGGCACACTGATGAAACTACTCCTACCTGGCAACTTGAGAGAATGACTTACGTTTGCAGCTTCCCTTTAAGGACTGTTCCTACTGGTTCATTTGAATTGTGAGAATCTCCTCCAAAAGAGGGACCCAATGTTTAAACACTTTCTTTACACCCATAAATTTCTTTTTGAATTGAATCATTTAAAATTCCGAATGTGTTGTATCATCCTTGTATTTTAGGAGTCCTAATGGACGGAGGAGCCTGGTAGGCTGCAGTCCGTGGGGTCACGAAGAGTCAGACACGACTGAGGGACTTCACTTTCATGCATTGGAGAAGGAAATGGCAACCCACTCCAGCGTTCTTGTCTGAAGACTCCCAGGGACGGGGGAGCCTGGTGGGCTGCCGTCTATGGGGTCACACAGAGTCGGACACGACTGAGCGACTTTACTCTCACTTTTCACTTTCATGCATTGGAGAGGGAAATGGCAACCCACTCCAGCGTTCTTGCCTGAAGAATCCCAGGGACGGCGGAGCCTGGTGGGCTGCCGTCTATGGGGTCGCACAGAGTCGGACACAACTGAAGTGATTTAGCAGCAGCAGCAGCAGCAACCCTGGAGAATCCTATGGACGGAGGAGCCTGGTGGGCTACAGTCCACGGGGTCACAAAGAGTCGGACACGACTGAGCGACTTAACTTTCAACTTTTCAACCTTGGTTAAAATAAACAAAAAACTTGAGCTGTTTTCACACTATCTCTTCAGGTGGATTCTGGTTTGGGGGGTGAGGGGGAAGGCTCCTAGATAATTTCACGACACCTCCCTCCACCTACTCAAAAACTCCTAGTAACTGCGTATGTATCTTTTCCTAATCGCTCACGAGGAAAAAAGTCAAATTTCTGCCTTTTGAAGTATTTATGCATCTATTTCAGTTGGGGTTTCCCTAGTGGCAGGAGATGTGGGTTCAATCCCTGGGTCAGGAAGATCCCCTGGAGAAAGAAATGGAAACCCACTCCAGTATTCTTGCCTGGGAAATCCCCATGGACAGAGAAGCCAGGTGGGCTACAGTCCATGGGGTTGCAAGAGCCGGATACAACGTAGCAACTAAACCCACAGGCACCATTCAGTTAAAAAAAGAAATAAAATCCCTTTTCTAGTCAATAGGGAAACCAAACTAAGAAAGGCTCAGGATGTATTTTTGTTTCCGGAACCGAGTTTAAGCAGCCATTGGTATTCTGCCACTGGACTCAGCTTTTCTGCATTACCAGGGCACAGGGAAAAGGAATGAAAAAGAAGCAAGAAACAGCTAACCCGGAGACGGGGGCTGGGCTGTGCAAAGTATTCTTGTATACCCTCCAGATCGGTGAACGTTTTTCAGATTTTGAAATTCTATCACTAAGTCATCTGCATAAAGCAGTCTTGTAACCAGATGAAGGCAGATGAGGCTACGGTATGCCAAATGTTCATGGACAAAAATTTTTTTTTCACACACACGAGAGTTCTGATAACAAAGCTGCCAGGCTGTTGCCTCTGTCCACACAGACATGATGGCAAATAAGCTGGCTGCGACCCAGCAGTACATAACACTCTTTAGTTCTGAAGAAGTGGAAAAGAGTTTAGGGTACAGTGGAGATGCCCAAGTTCTAGCCTGATGATGATAATTATTAGTTTTGTGACTGAGAAAGTCAGTTAATTTCCCAGGGTCTCAATTTTCCTCACTCTGCAGAGCAAGGGGTCTGACGGCCCTTCTAGCCCTGAAGTGGGCAAGTCTGCTGCTGCTGCTATGCTTATCTGGAGCATCATGGTGCCCAAGTGCCAGACCACACCTCGCTCAGGACAGTCAGTGAGGTCACCCGAGAGCAGGATGGTGGTCCAGGGCTAATGGGAGCTTAGGTCCCTGAGATCGGGTCCCTGAGATCGGGTCCCTCAATTCTCATCTGAAAATAGGTGGGGGGTGGTGAGGAGAGAGAGGGTAGTCAACCTGCCAGAGCAGCTGTGCCCAGTATCATAACTGTACCAAGCAGATGTACCTCGATTCGGTGTGTGTTCGTGACCTCCTAAATAGAAACATTTCCAGAAGAGAGTGGTGGAGAGGGTAAAACTACTTAAAAGTTAATAGTATATGCAGTTATGAAATAAAATTCCTGACCTCAGGATATGAGGTCTACACTGGAGAAAAGATTCTCAGGACACTTAATTGAGGTTAAATTTTAACGCAAATAGAACCCCAAGTCCCTGAATGGGGGCACTTTATCTTGTGTGCTTACTGGTAGTGACGAGGCAGAAGGCAGAGTGTGAAGCAACATTAGCTAATGTTCACTGGGCACTCCATATACACTCAGAGAACCCCGGGGCCAGGCTTGGGGGGACGTGGCAGATGCTGACATCAGTGGGATAGTCACTGCCCCTGCCCACCTGGAGTTTATAACAGATCCCGAATTCTCATGGCAGACGCAGAAGCAGGCTCAGCCCAGCTCTGTGACAACGTCTGAGGTCACACAGCTGCTAAGTGGAGGGCCAGGGTTTGAATCAAGGTCTACTCATAATAACCACCAGACGACTGTACTCAGTACTGTAAGACTGGAAAGAGATTGTGTATTTAACATACTCTTTTCATTCTTCTGCTTAGTGTTTGGAGGGAACACCTTTTTAAAAGTTAAGATGATTTTTGTCTAAAGATAGCAACTTTACAGTATTTGCTTCCTTGGTGGCTCAGATGGTAAAACGTCTGCCTGCAATGCGCGAGACCCAGGTTCGATCCCTGGGTTGGGAAGATCCCCTGGAGAAGGAAATGGCAACCTACTCCAGTACCCTTGCCTGGAAAATCCCACGGATGGAGGAGCCTGGTAGGCTACAGTTCATGCGGTCACAAAGAGTCAGACACCACTGAGCGACTTCACTTCCTTTCACTTTGTAGTATTTACTTTTGAGGAATGTATCAATTACTCTTTTTTTTATTAATTTAATTGGAGGCTAACTGCTTTACAATATCATGCTGGTTTTTGCCCTACACTGACTTGAATCAGCTATGGGTGTACATGTGTCCCCCCGTCCCAAACCCCCCTCCCACCTCTCTCCTCATCCCATCCCTCAGGGTTGTCCCAGTGCGTCAGCCTTGAGTGCCCTGTTTCATACACCAAAGTTGGACTGGTGATCTATTTCACACATGGTAATATACATGTTTCAATGCTATTCTCTCAAATCATCCCACCCTCAGCTTCTCCCACAGAGTCCAAAAGTCTGTTCTTTATATCTATGTCTCTTTTGCTGTCTTGCACACAGGGTCGTCATTACCATCTTTCTAAATTCCATATATATGCATTAATAAACTGTATTGGTGTTTTTCTTTCTGACTTACTTCACTCTGTATAAGAGCCTCCAGTTTCATCTACCTCATTAGAACTGACTCACTCTTGAGTACACATACATGAACAGAAGATGAACATGTGAACAAAACTTAAATATAAACAAAGAAATGAACTGTATTCAACAAAAGTATCTGTGAAAAAAGGTTAAATTTACTTAACACATTATTGACCAGACACGTATTAGTGCCACAGGAGTTAAGTTTCTGCAAAAATTCCCCAGTCGATAATGTGTTTAAAAGGGCCTAAATTGAAATCAACTTCTGAGAACCCAACTTCCTAAGTAATAGGGGATTCCCTCTTTCCAAATACCAAAGGGGATCCCCTTGAAACACATCTGCAAGATTATGTGCCCACAGGATGTCCTCTAAGACTCCATGACCTACTGCAGATACAGGCTCCAACCTACCCTGTGGGATAACTCTCTCACCCTGCTCCTTACCCAGCACCCCAAGCTTCCAGCAGTTTCCATCTGCTGGTTTCATACTCCTGTACTTTCACTCACTTGATATACTCCCAAATCTCAGGTTCAGAGTCATTTCCTTTAGGGTATCTTTCCTATTCTTTCTACCCACCCCCAGAAGAAACGAATTTCTCTTTCCTTTGTGCCCCACTGCGGCTTAGACTATCATGCCATCAGCAACATTTTACTGCTAATTTGACTTTACCTCACTCAGACCACCAGCCCCTTCGGGAGAGAATTGAGCTTTTTTTCTTCTGTATCGTCCAGCGCCTGGTATATAATAGGTCCCTAATAAAATTGTTTTTCAATTAATTTATGTTTGTGAACTATATTACTATTTTTGGATTAGTTATTATAAGCTGACTAATATAGACCTTGCTCGAAGCACAGTCCTCAATTAGGAAGACAGTTGTTTCGAGGAAGATTCCTCTACCTCACCCCCACACAACAGATACGACCTTCTGGGGTTTGAGTGAACGCAGCCTGGGTGGGGAAGGTGAGGGGTTACCGTATTTATTGGCAACGCAGCCCCATGCTTCCTGTCCTGTCTCCGTCTCTAGCTGTGGAACTTGGACTTCAATTTTCTCACCTTGTTAGATGTCTAAGCAGCATCCCTTCTACCTCTAAAACTTGATACAGCATCAGCCTCAATTCTCGGGTATGTAGATTAAGTTAGAATGATACAAAGAAGACCAGCATGGCTTTATACTAAGCTGACAAGAAAATTCAGTGTCCAGGTTTTTTGGTCAGAAGGCTTAGAGCCACAGAAAAGGCAATGGCTTCAGATCAAGAAGCCCAGGGTCCTGGCGGGGTGAATTCAGGCGCAGGAGCCTCCGTTTCCCTCCAGGGCTAGAGACCCCGTTCTGGGAGGCCGAATGTGGCCGGCTCTCTCCAGTTCTGCTTCCATCCTTATTCCAGGTTCCTTTCCTCTGCCCAATATTTATTTGCTTAACTCCCACAGAAGGAAGGTGCTATGTTATCAGAGACTTCATAGCTTGTTAGAGATAAAAAAAAAAAGTCAGGGTGTCAGCTTAAAATATCAGGAGAGGAAAAGGTCCTTCATAAGGTTCACAGGAAGTTTAAAGAGTTAGAAGCAAGCTTTAGCTTTGGACTCCTGGATGGAAGTCTTGTTCAATTACTTCGGAGCCAATTGATGGGGAATTCACTCTTTACACCTCATTTCTTACTAGTAAAATGGGAACATTAGTACTTCTCACAGGTTTCTTTGTATTTAAACATGTATATTGTGCTGACTTATGTCAAGTACTGTATCAAATGTTAACTAATCTATGCTGGGAAAGATTGAGGGCAAGAGGAGAAGGGGGAGGTGGAGGATGAGATGGTTGGATGGCATCACTGACTCAATGGACATGAGTCTGAGCAAACTCCGGGAGATAGTGAAGGACAGGGAAGCCTGGAGTGCCACAGTCCATGGGGTCACAAAGAGTCGGACACAATTTAGCGACTGAAGAACAGTAACAATCCTCATAACAACGCTGACCTAGGGTGAATACTGAGGTAGAGACTACCTAACTTGCCCATGAATATACAACCAGGCAGGAGTGGAGACAGGTAGTCTCTTGATGTTGCTCAGGTCAGTTTTAACAAGTTCCTGGGCTCTGGTCAGCCCTGGCCTAGTGGGCCTGAGCATCTATCGGCTGCTATTGATATGGAAATGGTCATTCCCCAGGTGTCACAGCAGGCAGTCATTTGTAATTGCAGCAGCATGCAATCAGTTCTTATTCTGAGATCAAATTTGATTGTTAAATATATTCCAGGAAACAGACACTTGTTATCTAATGATGAAGACTGACTGATGGGAAATAAATACCAATAAAACCTCCAGAAACATCTGAAGCACAGGTGTAGACTCTCAGTTTACCATTTTTTGTTTAGTCACTCAGTCGTGTCTGACTCTTTTTGATCCCATGGACTGCAGCATGCCAGGCTTCCCTGTCCTTCACCATCTCCCAGAGCTTACTCAAACTCACGTCCATGAGTCGGTGATGCCATCCAACCATCTCATTCTCTGTCGTCCCCTTCTCCTCCTGCCTTCAATCTTTCCCAGCCTCAGGGTCTTCTCCAGTGAATCAGCTCTTCCCATCAGGTGGCCAAAGTATTTGAGCTTCAGTATCAGTTCTTCTAATGAATATTCAGGGTTGATTTCCTTTAGAACTGACTGATTTGATCTATCAATCCCAAACTCAAGCAGCTGGTGCACATATTTTGGATTAAATCCTCTGCCACTGAAAATTTTGGATACCTTTCTCCTTTGTCAAAGAAAGAAAACTGGCTGAGTGTGGGGAATGACTCCTTTAGGGAAGCAGCAGTGTGCTGAGTGGCAGCATGGACTTTGTGGTTAGACTTCAACTACAAAGTTGAAGTTTGAATGCCGCCTCGCCCCTTAAAGCCACGTGACACAACAGCAGCTCAGAGGCCCAGCTGCTTGGCATCTCTCTGCACCTCTTACAGCTGAGGTCAGGAGGAAATGAGCATGCACGTGAGTCCATGAGCATGGTGCTTGGCACATAAAAAGCAGCTGTTTTAATTTTTATTGCTACTGTTATTAATACCATAAATATTGCCCCTGGAATAACACAGATCTGAACTGCACAGATCCACAATCATGGAATACCTCCCCCCACCCCCGCAAAGGCTTCCCTGGTGGCTCAGACGGTAAAGCGTCTGCCTGCAATGCGGGAGACATGGGTTCGATTCCTGGGTTGGGAAGATCCCCTGGAGAAGGAAATGGCAATCCACTCCAGCACTCTTGCCTGGAAAATCCCATGGACGGAAGAGCCTGATAGGCTACAGTCCATGGGGTCGAGAAGAGTCGGACACGACTGAGCGACTTCACTTTACTTCAAATATGTACTACATGATCTTCAGGTGGTTGAATCCCATATTGCAAAACCGTGGACATGGAGGCCTGACTTTAAATTCATACATGGATTTTCCACAGTGTGGAGGGCTCTAAACTCCGAGTTGTTCATTAATCAACTGTACTATAGTTTTCTGAAGAATGTGTTTGGTGAAAAACGTAACATTACGAATTTTGTTCTTCTTCTGAAGAAGATGTGCACAGAAGTTATGCTCTTTGTATCACTGTTTCAGCCACATTTAACGTTCCCAGAGTGCAGAAAGCCTGTTCACGTGCATGATTTAATCCTCAGCATGACCTTGGAAGGTAGATATTATCACTCCCCATTTCACAGGTTAGCAAACACAAGCTCAAAGAGGAGAAGGAACCAGCCCAAGGTCAAAATTACCAAGTGCCAAATTTTAGTCCAAGCCTTCTGACCCGAGTTTCTACCCCACCACGTTTTAACCTTACAACTACAGAGAAGGATCTCCTTTAACAGTTCCCATTTGTCCTGAATTTCCTAGAGAACTCCACATCTACCAGTCAGCGTTCTCCTGTCAGCAACAGCCCTCCTCTCTCATTTATTGTTGTTTAGTCACTGAGTCGTGTCCAACTCTTTGTAACCCCAGGGACTGTAGCCTGCCAGGCTCCTCTGTCCGTGAGATTTCCCAGGCAAGAATACTGGAGTAGGTTGCCCTTTCCTCCTCTAGGGGATCTTCCTGACCCAGAGAGCGAAACTGCGTCTGCTGCATCTCCTGCATTGGCAGGCGGATTCTTTACCACTGAGCCACCTGGGAAGCCCTCTCCCTCATTCATTATCAGCTTGGATCCCTGTTTTTTTTCCTCCAGTGGCTGATAATTCATTTCTGACCTTAATTATCTTGTTGGTTGTACTATCTGCTTTAGCCAGGAACAGCCAATTCAAGCTGACCCGAGTCCTTAGGACATGTTCCCATCGGTCTTCTCTTTGAAAAATAATTCATTTTAACATCAGCTGTTCTTTTTCCTATTGAAAAGCTGTAGTTAGATGTTTCAAAAGCACTTGCCCACAACTCTTTCCTAACTTGACCACTGTACCTAAATACCTGTCTAGAAACCAACACAACACTGTAAAGCAATTTTCCTACAATTAAAAAAAAGTGTTTTTAATGTTTTCTTTAAACAAACAAACAAAAAACCTGTCCAATACAGCACCATACCCTGGAGACATTTTTTACATGCTTGAAGAAACAACACCATTACAGAAAAAATACTGCTGAGTCTGCTACAGAGCTAGCTAGATGGAATTATAGGGAAACATACAGGAAAAAACACACAAGGCAATTAATTTCACTCTGTTGTCATATGTATGTTTACCTTCAGTTTACAGAAAGCCGCCCAAATAATACTCAAGAGTCACAGTCTCTCCTTTTGCCTTTTCCTGACTGAAGATCCCACCCAGGCAAGTGGGCAGGTGGTCGGGTGATGTGTGACCATGTGAGCCATACCCTTAACTCAGATAAGAAACGGCTGCTTTGTGAGAGAGAGCAGGGACCTGAGAACAGCAGCATCTCAGAGAGCTGCTTTGGAAATGACATCATGATGTAGTAGGATGTAAACCTCATCTTGCATTGTGAGGTCTGCTAAATGGATTCCAGAGCATAAAAACAAGCATTTAAAGAATGGGTGGGGGCAGAGGTCAGAACTTACGTGGTGGAAAGACTGTGCTTCCAATGCAAGGAATGGGTTTGAGGGCTTCTCAGGTGGTGCTAGTGGTAAAAAACCCACCTGCCAATGCAGGAGACTTAAGAGATGGGGGTTTGATCCCTGGGTTGGGCAGATTCCTTGGAGGAAGGACTGGCAACCCACTCCAGTATTCTTGCCTGGAAAATCCCATGGACACAGGAGCCTGGCGGACTACAGTCCATAGGGCTGCAAAGGGTTGGACATGACGGAAGCGACTTAGCATGCACACAGGGAACTAAGATCCTACATGCCCACTGGTGAGGTCAAAAATAAATAAATAATTTTTAAAAAAACTTTTAATTAAAAAAAAAAGTCTACTCCTCACATAGCTAATAAAGCAAAGCTAAAAACAAAAAGAAAAGAAAAGAAAAATAAAGAAATAACCAGGGGAGAAAAATGCCAAACAGTCCGTTGTGGATCTAAATCTCTATTTAAACAAAGTCTCTGGTTCCAGATTTCTTCCTTTCTCAGAGAGGCTAACATTACTTCTAGTTATACAACCCATGTGGCCCGTACCAGTGTCATGACGAGCAGACTGAATGGAATGTTCAAGGGCAGGCTTCGGTGCTGAAGCTCACGACAATGGAGAAGCTCAGTTGAGGGCACTGGTAATTAGGAAGGTGAAATGGGTTTAACGGACAGTTTCAGGCCCTTAACACATCTTCACCCACAGGGAAGAACTGCTGTCGACGTCGTGAGTGCCTAGACCAGACTAAACGCAGGGGAAGCAAGTGTGCAGCCTTTCAAACCAGTCCCGAGACCAGCATCTAACAGTGCCACGCTAGCAAATTAACAAAATTTGTTTTTTAGTTCTCCTTTTCTCCAGGCCCTCTTGAGATTTTTAACACAGTAGTCAGGGTAGCCTCCAGCTGCCAGAAGTCCCTTAGCCCTGCTCTGTAAACCTCCACTCTTTCCTTCCCTATCTCCTCCCCAAACAAATCTCGTTTTTCCAAATATCAGGGCTGAGGTCTGATGATTTGGCTAACTCAGGGTTGTCAGGCATGATGCTGGGCCATTTGAGAAATCACTGCATTTGAGAGTAGAAAAAGGCAAAGAGATGGGACAGTTTTAGGAGAAAGAAATGTCCAGTCTTTTCTTTGAAGCTTTGAACATCTAATACCAAGGAGGCTGAAAGTAAAACCAAGAGAATCAGCCTGAGATCATTACAAAAGCCAACCTTCCCCCTCATTTCTCTCACTTTTCAAGGGTCCATCAAGAGCCTAAGGCGCTACAGCAACCGAGGGCAAGTCACCTGCAGCGTCCCCACCACAACCACACAGAACACTCCCAGGCCCACAAGAAATTGCTGTTTGAGGAGGAGCCACACGTGGGGATCAAAAGCCCCAACACACTACTCACAGGTCTCAACGTCAGTTCACCCCAAGCTAGTCTTGGAAGTTATGAGCTAGGCTTTTCCTTTTGATTGAAAACGTTACTACCTCACAACTGCAATCAGGGAACTACTTTATTACAACTGTTTCTCTGTGGTTTTCAAAATTGCTTTTCCATCAGCCTTGGTTCTTTGAGAGTGTGCTTGGTTTTTCATAGCTGCTGGCTGGCTAGTTTCCTACACTGTAGGAGCAACAATGCAACAGTGATGAACCTTGAGTGAATCCAAAAGGTCTGAATGTATCTCCTCTAGCCCACCTAATTGTTGCACAGACAGAAAAGGAATGAAGTAGAGGATAATGGCCAGGAAAACCAAAGTATGAGCAAGATGCTTTGTATAATCTGTGGATCACAGTCTTAAAATTTCAGGTTGGGAAATATCTGGCAATAAAAAAACTCTACCCAGAAACAAGTCACATAATAATTATCTAGATATCTGCTTCAACTTATGTAATTTATGTACTTTTATATTTTATATACAAATAATACATAGTAACTGCTAATGCTTACCATGAGTTCATCCATTCATAAATAACAAAGCCAGTGCCCCAAATTACGCACTAAGAACAGCTGCTCAAGGAAAGAAGAAAAGAGCAAAATAATAAACTTCATATTTTGTCTTGGATTTAAGATAAAGGAACCCACTAAGAGATCTGGGTATAAAGTCCTACACACGATTACATTACTTCATCCGTTTCTAATAAAACTGCAGATGACAGTGATGAAATTATCAGACACAAGCCATATGCCAATGATAATATAGGGGAAAAAAGTTTGCCATCTAAAGTCCATGTCCACTTGGCTGTGCCTTGAGCTTGGATGGAAGCAGTGGTAGCGAAATGCTTTTGCGAGACAAAACTTCCACACGGATGGGAGAATAGAGCCCTGAGAATAGAGACTAGATGGAAAAGGAACTGCAAAGTCTGAGGACACCGTTCTTGCCTCAAGGATCCCCTCCAGCAGGAAGTCTCTGCAAACTGCCTCAGTGGCTCTCACCCACCATCCACCCTCAGGCACAAATGCTCTACAACCTTTAACGCACTTTTCCTTCATCTCAGGGTCATACACATCTCTCTCCCACACCCAAAGTAGGAGCAAAGCATCCAGCCTAGGACTGCACACACACAGTAACTCTGCACGGCAGCACATCTGTATCACAGCCACCCCTGGAACACACATGTGTTGATTTTCCTTAGTCTTGACCTTCCTTATGAAGTTTTTTTCCCCCTAGCCTACTTTATTAGTAATACTCTCTACTGTTCTATAAGTCTCCTCGTAAATTGATTTAAATCCTTTGTACAATGAAATATACACAGACACACGTTAATACACATATATCTGAACCACCACGCAGACTGGAACACAATGTCCGACGCATTAGAGTCAGGTGAGCTGAGCTCTATGGCCACCTCAGGCTTGTAAGAGTTGGTTGTGTCCCCCATACACACTTGCATCATTCAATTTAGCACAATGTGCTGTACGCACGTGCCTGTCTTTCCTGTGTGTGTGTGTGTTTTAATCGCTCAGTCGTCTCTGACTCTTTGCAGCCCACAGACTGTAGCCTTCCAGGCTTCTCTGCCCATGGGATTCTCTAGGCAAGAATACTGGAGTGGGTTGCCATTCTCTTCTCCGGGGACCCAGGGATTGAACCTGGCTCTCCTGCACTGCTGGCAGATTCTTTACGGTCTTTCTGGGGCAGACTCAGTTCCTGGGGAGTTGTACATGAATTGTAGATGTTTGAGTGAAAAGAAATTTCCTTTCTTTTTTTTTTACAAGGACCATTTTAAAAGTCTTTATTGAATTAGTTACAATATTGCTTCTATTTGAGTTTTTTTTTTTTTTTTCATGGGGTGTTGATGGTTAATTTTGTGTGTTACTTTGAGCTAAAGGATGATCAGAGAACTGGTGAAACAGTACTTCTTGCTGTGTCTTTGAGGCTGTCTCCAGAGGACAGAAGCATTTGAAATGACAGACAGAGTAAGGAAGACCACCCTTGCCAATGTGAGTGGGCTGCACCCAAATGCTGATTGCCAGCAAAAAGCCTGGAGCACCTGTCTTCTCCTGCCCTCGGATACTAGTGCTCCTGGTTCCCAGGCTGCTGGACTAAAACTGGGATTTCACTAAGCGCCTGCCTGGCTCCTCAGCTTGCAGACAGTGGACTGTGGGACTTCTTGGCCTCCACGCTCATGTGAGCCAACGTCCATAATAAATCTATAACAGATATTAGACCTCTTTTTAAACCTTTAAAAATCTATTTGGAGGGGGGCATGCCATGCAGCTTGTGGGATCTTAGGTTCCCCAACCAGGGATTGAACCCAGGCCCTCATCACAAAGTACTGAATCCTAACCACTGGACCACCAGGGAAGCACCAATAGTAGACTTATTAGTAGGATAATTAATAAACTTTTAAATTTAATAGGATCTTATAAATACATAGGATCTATATCTATCCTATTGGTTCTGATTCTCTGGAGAACACTGACTATAATGCACAGGTCATAAAGCTTTAATTTTTATAGTTGATATTATTGATAGTTAATCCCAAATCTTCACAACTGCTTCTAACTGCTTCTGCTTCTAACTGCTGTATCTTGGTATCTGGCTTACAGCTTCAGTTACCAGACTCCTAGATATCCACATCACTCAGATAAACTTGGAGGAAGAGTCAATACTTCCCCCCCACCCTTCCCCATCCTCCAGATGGATATACTAATACAAGACTGTAAAAAAGGCACTTTAATTACATAGAGGTTTTTGTCATCATTGGCTCAAGAAAAATCACATTAACAACATGAAGAAATGCATTAAAATTTTTGATTCTATTTTTGAATATTAATTTTATTAACTCTTGAGCCTTCAGTATACATCTTTTTAATATTCTGTGTGACAAAATGAAAGTACTCGCAGAGCACCTCTGCTGCCTGCCAGACACAACCATTTGTCTTGAGGAGGGGCGCTCAGGTGACTCATTCAAGACTAGCTGCTTCTTTCAGGGATCACCGTGTTTAGATTCAGATAATGGCAGGTTCACATGCAGCTGTGAGAAGTAACAGAGAACTCCTGTCTACCCTGTACCCAGTACCCTCCAATGGTAACAGCCTGCAAAACTAGAACAGGATCAGTCACGCCACTGACATAGACACAGCCAAGACACAGAACCCTTCCATCCACCCAAGGGCGCCTCCCCCAGCTGCCTCTTACAGCCACGCCCACTCCCCTTCAGATCCCAGTAACCACCCATGATGCACTGTCCATTTCTAAGATTTTAAAGCAAAATTTACGGAGCTAGGAACTACCGGTGACTGAGGCAGCCAAAGGGGCAAACATTGCAGTCAGTCAACAGATGAAGAAGATTTTAGGTGAATTCTGAAGAGGATTTTAGGTGAATTTTAAACGGCTGGGAGCTATGATGCTGAAAATGAAAGAAGCACCAACCAGGAAGTGAACACCAGGGTGTTACTTGAGAGATCCAAATCAAAATTGAAATGTCAGAATTTCAAGCTCAGATTCGATATGGCCTTTGAAGTTCAAAGTACAGAAGATAATTCTCAGGAATCACATGAAAAACATTAAAAAAAGAAAAAAAAAATGACAGGAAATCTCCATGAAGGCATTTTAATGGCGGCAGAGAGCAACGGAATGGCTTTTCACTTCACAGCGAGACGACTGACTTCATCACGTCAGCATTTTCTTTGGTCAAGAAAAAGAAGACCGCCATTTAACCCAACCACTAATAAGTAGCCTGGATTCTAAAGACTACCGAAGGTCCAAGTAAACAGCCGCCTGTTACATCATCAGCAGGGTCAGAGTCTTCAGAAGCCGCAAGAACTTCCTCTTTCCTATAACTGTCCACACACTTGCAGACAAGTCTTATTGCTTTCTATCAATACTTTTCCCAAAGATGCATGTTTCATTAATGGCCAAGTTACTCTGGACCTTGGTGCTAGCTCTGGTAAGTACTTACAAAAAAAGAACAAAAGAAATTAGTTGCTCAGCTGTGTCCGACTCTTTGTGACACCATGGACTGCTAGCCCGCCAGGCTCCTCTGCCCATGGGATTCTCCTGGCAAGAATACTGGAGTGTGTTGCCATGCTCTCCTCCAGGGGATCTTCCCAAACCCAGGGAATGAACCTGGGTATCCTGCATTGCAGACAGATTCTTTACCATCTGAACCACCAGGAAAGCCCCAAAGGTTCTTGCCTCTCACACTCTATTCCATTGTTTTTTTTTTTTTTTAATTTATTTATTTATTATTGAAGGATAATTGCGTTACAGAATTTTGCTGTTTTCTGTCAAACCACAAAATAAATCAGCCACAGGTAAATCCCATTGTTAACTGTGATGAATACAAGTGTTCCTATAACTTTTGGTTTCTTCCCCAGACCACTACAATTTTTAGACTCTTTTGCGTCTAAAAAAATCAAAACAAATGGCATAGGTTAAAGAAAAACAGCAGTTACTTAAATCCATTAAAATTCTTTTTGGCCAAAGAAACAGAGATAGTAAAAGATACCCAGAAGAACAATTAGAAAATGTCTATGGGTCAAATAACAAAGCATTCCTTTCTCCCCATCTACTCTCCCACCCCCCTAAAGACTCACTGTATCAGAATTCTAATCTTTATAAATATCAGCAGGAAGGGACATTCTAGAGCAAGCAAGTCAATTTTATACCCGTAACAAAATGCAACTTTCTAAATAAAGAGGGATTTCAAACTCTTAACTCATTAGCATCTCTTTTCAATAAGAGACCTCATCTTGTCAACTGGACTTGATGACTTGCCTGGAAACCAGTGGTTCTCACACTTTAAGCCTGAATCAGGATAACCTGGAGAGCCTGTCCAAACACAGACTGCTGGCCCCATCCCCAGAGTTTGATTCAGTAGGTCTGTGCAAGGATCTAAAAATATGCATTTCAACCAAGTTCCCAGGTGATGCCAATGCTGCTAGTCTGGGGACCACACACTTTGAAACACCTCTGCTCTAAACCTTCCAGACACTTGCAGTTTCTCCTGGATTTTCCTCCTGAGGTCTCAACAGGGGCCTTGGCAGAAAACAACAAATTTGGGAGACCTGATTAACTTATGCTTCAACTGCTAAACTGCTCTTTGAAATACTGTATCTGAAGTAAAACAGTTCAGAGGTAAAAAGAAGGTTTAAAGGAATGCAGTACTGAGCTGTGCCTCTGCAGCTTAGAACTCCGCCTTGTTTCCCAGTTCGCAGAAACAGCCAGGAGTGTGCCCTGCTGCATGCCTGTGTAACTGGGAGTGTGTGGGGCTGAGGCCCCCCCGCACTTTGATTTAGTGGGGCTTTTCCCCCACAAAGTGCAGGGATTGCTTCATGGTGGTCTCTGAAAAAGTCCATTTGTTCTCAATCCTCTTCACAGTATGAAAAATATAAGGAAAATCCTGACATGTTCAAATTCACCAGATCTTGGCCTTGTAGTTTTGAGAACTGGTCTACATATGGCTCCCCAGATTCTTGGCTAAAGGGGAGGGGAGGATGAAGTGATATCCATGAAGTGTCAAAATGCCTTATTTTAGCTGGTTTTCCAACTCCTACCTGTCAAGTCTTTTACATGTAAATTATTCAGTTCAGTCGCTCAGTCGTGTCCGACTCTGCGACCCCACGAACCGCAGCACGCCAGGCCTCCCTGTCCATCACCAACTCCCAGAGTCCACCCAAACCCATGTCCATTGAGTCGGTGATGCCATCCAACCATCTCATCCTCTGTCATCCCCTTAATCTTTCCCAGCATCAGGGTCTTTAAATTATTAAGAGTAACAAAATCATTTCCATATTAACTTTTAATATGTTTTAATATCCATCTAATGTCAGATAGTAATGGCAATGAAATGAAACAAAAGGGAAGATAATGGTCAGAGGGTACAAACAAACCAAAAACTCATCTGTCAAAAAAGAAAAAAATGGCCCAACAGAGAAATTAAAAATAGTGTTTGCCTTTAACATCAGACATGTACTGAATTGTGCTCACTATTAAAAGGAAAGATGTTAATTACACACGTGGTTCCTGCCATCTTGGAGCCTGATTTACTATCCTGCAAGAAGACCAAGGAGAAGGAGAGGAAATGAGGCACGTAGGAGGAGTGCATTCAAGTGTCCCCACGTGACTCAACCACACGAAGCGTGTGTGTGCTCAGTCACACTCAGCTCTTTGTGACCCCATGGACTGTGGCCCCCTAGGATCCTCTGTCCATGGGATTCTCTAGGCAAGAAGAATACTAGAGCCAGTTGCCATTTCCTTCTCCACAGGGTCTTCCCAACACAGGGACCAAACCTGTGTTTCTTGCATCTCCTGCATTGACAGGCAGGTTCTTTATCACTTACATCACCAGGGAAGTACATGAAAGAATCAAGGTGGGAGAAGAAGCTGGCAAGGTAGGCGAGGACCAGAACACAAAGCTGTGTGTAAAGGAATGGGAAGCAGGAAGATGGCTAGAGCATGCATCCCAAAGAACACTCTCTGTAGTGCACTAGTCCCCCTGCAGGGGGCACCAGTCGGGAGGCAACTGCTGCTGCACAGGATGAAATGTCATAGGATCGAGGGAGAGGTCTGGAGAAAAATGATCCACAGTGTTTTCTCAATACAGTTCTCAGTTGTCTGACACAAAGGGCACTTAATTTATAGGGACCTCAGTTTTGCCGTTTGTAAAGTGGGATTAGAATCTTCCCTCTGTACCTCTTAAAGTTACTATGGGAATCAAAAAGCCATGTACCTGAATGACCCCTGTTGTATATATTATACATTAAAATTTACATCACGGTGGATATAACAAGCAGTAAAAGAATGTCTATATTACAACAAGGAGAATTCATCAAGATTGTTGGAAAAAATCAAATACAGTTCTAGCCATGAACACTGTAACAAAATGTAACTTTTAAAAGGCTACAATAAAACCTGGTCATCTAGAAATACTGATAAATCTAAGAAAAGATGTGCAAGAACTTTCAAGGAGAAAACTTAAAAATCTAAATAAATTTAGAAAAATATTGTGCTCAAGAGCACAACTATGTCAATCCTTCCCCAAATGAAATCAATGAAATTCAAATAAAACCTCCTGAGGATTTTTCACAGGCCTTGACAAAGTAACCCTAAAGTATGTAATACAGAAATCACAAAACCATGATGTTGAATGAATACAGCAAGTTGTAGAAGGATACTCTAATATCACTGTACGATATCTTTAAATATACAAAATAACAGTACATCCTGTCAAGGATTCATACATATAAAACAACAGTAAAAAGCATGCCTGGGAATGATGTTCATCAAATCTAACCATCAAATTCAGAACAGTAGTTACTGAAGGCAACTGGGTGGTGGATACAAAGATGTTTATTATTCCCTTTTTAAATGTCATAAATATTCCATAAGAAACCAGAAAGCTTTTTATTTGACAACCAGGTTATTATGGGATATAGCATAGTTCCCAAATACCAATCCAATAGCCCCTATCAACGCTATCTGGAGTACATGTTAAACATGGGTCAAAAAAAAAAAAAAAACAAACACGGATCACTGGGCTCTGCCAGAGTAAGAATTTCTGGGAGAGAGCCACATGAATCTAACACACAGCCTCATTTGGGAACACCTGGTAACCATCAGCTATTAATAACTAATCCATCAACAAATTTGATTCCAATCTGACGCTGAGATATTTAAGTGCCTGAGATTGCCTAATCATTTTCCAGCTGATGCCACTGTCTAGAATGTGGACTCTAATTTAAGTCAAAACCAAGTAAATGTTAAAAGTATATCTTTTATTATGCTTCCTCCACCCCCTCCAAGGTCACACATGTAAAAACCAGGAGTATCTCATATAAAGTAATAGTATCAAATGATTCCACAGCAGAACATAATTCCTTCATATCCTCCACAGGGAGTATGCCATAGTAAAATTCTACTGGAGATGATAAAAAATGCTATTTTTAAGGATAAAGTGATATAAGTCACTGGCAACCATCCTCAAGTATGTAGACAGCAACATCATGCTTCTTTCTCGATTTTCTTCCCTTGCAATAAAAATCATAGCTAACTCTGTCTCGAGAAATGCACAGAACCAAAGGGAAACAAAAAATAAATTCAGCAAAAAAACAATTTATGAAAAGGTAGATGCATTAATGCCTCCATGACAGTTTTCACAGCCCTGCTCCTAAGAAATAAAGTTAACTAGAGACTATGCCGTTAGAACGTACGACCCTTTCAAGGACTGACAGACACGACTTTCCCCCTAATACTTAGAAATGACAACAACAACAAAAAAACATGGAAAGGGACGATTTCGAGAAACAACACAAATCTGCTAAATGCGTCTACAGGAAAGGACTCACTCACCGGGGCTTTCTACTCGCTTATAGTGGTAGGGGTTGATGCACACCTCCTTCTGCTTGGAGCCGAAGGGAAACTCGCAGCACTCCAATGGTTTCAGTTCATGGTGGCTCTGAAGGTCGGGCCAGCGCCACACGCGGCAGTAGATGACGTGAGGCAGCCCCTTCCGGTGGGAGACCTGCAGTCTGCCGTCCAGGGAGCGGGGGATGGTGACGCAGTTGCTGGGCTGGCCCGGGCAGCTCAAGGCTTTTTCCAGTTCCTCCATGGCACCCTTCTTTTTCTTCAGTTTTTTCACCAAAGCATCAACGGCCTTCTCTGCCCATTTTTCTTCCTCGTCACCCTGTTTCCAGCCAAGAAGTCTCTTCACAGCTGGACTTGTGAAGGAAAATAAACTTGTCACATTCATGATGGCGCTACGCACGCTCCTTGTGGAGGGAGAAATATAGACGTCCCCAATGTGAAAGGACAGTGAAAGAGGCTTCACTTTATCTACATAAGATTCTCCTTTGCTTCTTTGTGCGGAGGTTCTGAAAAGTAGAAATGACCATTCCTGGTGTTTCCAAAAGGAACCCAAAGCGAGCACCTAGAAAAGAAAAAAGGGGAAAAGGTGTTTAAAATCATCTGTACCATAAAATCACAATTTATTAAACAATTACCATGGGCCAGGTATTTTTTTAAGTGATTTTATGTATTAGTGTCCTATGGAATGAATTATGCACCCCCCACCCCCAAACTCATATTGAAGCCTCAGTGTGACTGTATTTGGAGATGGAACCTGGAGACTTTAAGGAAGTAATTAAGGTCAAATGTGGTCATGAAGGTGGGGTCCTAACATGAGAGGATTAGTGGCCTCATAAGAAGAAGGGAGAGATTTCTCTCCTGCCCTACGTGTGCACCCACTGAGGAAAGGCCACCTGCAGACACAGAGAGAAGGCCACTGCCTACAAGCCTGGATGATAGCTCTCATCAGAAACCACACTATCTGGACCCTTCATCTTGGACTTCACAGACTCCAGAACTGTAAGAAATACATTTCTATTGTTTAAGCCACTCCATCAGTGGTATCTTGTTATGGCAGCAGACTAGCACAGTATTTAACCCTTTAAATAATTATTTCAACTAGGTAATACAATCATTGCGATTTTATAGATGAATAAACTGAGATGCAATTTAAAAAGAAGTATGCTCCTCTTTATATGAGTTATGAGGTAGAAGCAATATTCCCCTTAGTGCAAAAAAAATTCAAGTTCTCAACAGATACTGTGATATTCTATATTTATAGTCACTCATGGGCTCTAAAATATTTATTTCAAAGTACACCTCAATCAACAAAAACTAAAAGCGACAAGACAAAGTAAAACTGTAACAGCCTTAACATCTGTTTTTCTTTTGCTCAAGTATCTCATGCTAAAAGAAAAGGTAGTTCATTCTATTTATACTAGATAAATGTAGCAACATTTTAGGGTCTTTATTCAGTAAATAAGTCTATGCCTTTGGACTATCAGGCAATTAAGGTAGGAAATTCATTCCCTGCTTTTTCAAATATGCTTTTTATTGACATGAAATGAATGAAGCACATGAGCACGTACTGTACTAAATACTTTAGTCAAGTTGTTTCATTTAAACCTTCCAGTTACTCTTCACTAGATAAAAATGCAAATGGCGAAAAAGATTAAAGATAACTTTGCACCAACTCCAGCTAAGATTGAGTAGCAGGTATCCAATCAACCTCCTCCCCAAACAACTATAAAAGGTGAATAAAATACAAATGAATAAATCGAGGTGGGGGGGGAAGCCCAACTTTTTAAAGGCATCAATGAGCAAAGTACTCAGGACACGAGGGGCCACATATGGAAAGATGTGAAAAGTGATGAAGTGATAAGCTGAACATTCTTCACTGCTTTTCTTCTCAAGGCATTTGCCAAAGCTACGTTGTAAGAAGCCAAGTAGAAAGAAGCTAAAAGACCAAGCAGAGATTTCAGGAGTCTCATAGTGTTGAGGAGAGCCCCCCTCCAAAAAAAAAAAAACAGAGTTGAGGGCCTGCCAAGAAGGAGAAATTCTGGTAAACATGCCAGGTTTTCCGCTGAGACCCTTGGAGAGGTATGCCCTAGTGCAAGGGCTAAACTGAAATGGACAGTGTTTAGAAACACAGCCTAGGATCATCTTAGTACTAGACTAGATCAAGATGAAAGAAAATGAGGAGAGAAAAACTGTGAGAGAGGACATATGCATATTCAAAGTTACTGGCCAAAGGCTTTCCAAAACTGGCAACAGACATCTAGCCACAGATTCATGAAGCCTTATAAGTCCCAAGAAGGAGAAATAGAAAGAAATCCACAAGTTTTAATGTGTCATATTATGGTATAATTGCTGAAAACCTACAACAAAAATCTTTAAAAAGACACAATACTTTCAAATGAGTACAATAAGCATGACAGCTGACATTTCAACGGGAACAATGAAAACAAAACTACAGTAAAATGGTATCTTTAGCATGCCGAATGCAATAAATAGCTGGTAACTCAGAACGCTACACTTAGTGGGGAAAAAATCATTCAAAAATGATTGTGAAATAAAAGTGCTTTACAACAAACAAAATCTGAAATAACTGGCTTGCAGGAGGAATTCTCAAGCACAAGGGAAAAGCAAGAAATTGCGGGAAAGAACGAAGAGTTCCATAAGGGTACTGACTTTACAAAACAATTAGAGGAACATCTTGTGGTGTTTAAAATACAGAATTAAAATGCATAACAAAAAAGCAGAAGGGATCCATGAATTTAGAGTTCTAAGGTCCTTATACTACCCAGGCAATGCTAAAACATTAAACTATTATTACTGATATAAATTATGAATTCCTATCATAATAAAGCAACCACTGAAAGAATAATTTAAAAGCAATAAAAAGGTAATAGAGGAATTAAAAATATGGAATTCTATTTAAAGATATGATTAACCAAAAAAACCTCAGAACAAAAAGGAGTACATAATAGGTGGGTCAAATAGAAAACAGTAAGATTCAGATATAATCCTCAACGTCTCAAGAATTACTTACAAATCAAGAGACTAAATGAGCCAAATGAAAATATATAGTGTACTTACAAGAGACACATATCAAATACAAGGGCAGAGAAAAGTTGAAAGAAAAAGAATGGAAAGAACTGTACTGTGCATATTCTAAACAAAAAAGTTCACAGAGCTATCAAATCAGACAAAAGAGACTTCAAAGAAAGAAGTATCACCAAGGATAAAAGAGGGACATTTCATAATGTTAAAAGAGGTGCTCTACCATGAATATATCACAATCCTAATTTTTTAATCCAAGCAGTAATGGTTTCAAAATACATAAAATAGAAACTGACATAGTTAAAATGACAAACAGTCTTGGTGGGAGATCAACATAGTAAATGACAAAACAAGCCAATGAAAATTGACAGATATAGGAGATTGTATGTTTAAAAACTTGACTCAATTCATGTATGCACCCAGCAACTGCACCACACATAAAACTTTAAAAAACACATGACCATATAATGGGCCGTTACGCAAATCTCAACAAATATCAAAGGGATAAAACTATACAGAATATGCTCTTTGATCATCATACAACTAAGAATAAATGCCCAAATACCGTTATTGAAAAGAATTACACTTCTTTGACCTGTGAGTCAAAGAAGAAAATATAGGGGAAATTAGAAAGTATTTTAAATGGGATGATTATAAAAATCTGACACATCAAACTTGTAGGATGTGGCTCAATCCATGCTTAGAGGGAAGTTTATAATCTTAAGTGCATATATTAGAAAATAAAAGCAGCTGAAAACTAATTTTCTATGTATCTACCAAAAGAAAAAAGGAACAGCAAATTAAACCCAAAGACAGTAAAAGGAAATGAGAGCAAAAATTAAATATATCTATATATATAAAATAGGAAAATAAAATCAAAGTTGGCTCTTTGAAAATACTAATAAAACCAGATATTCCTCTAGCAAAACTAATCAATAAAAGAAAAGGCACAGATTACCCGTAACAGGAATAAAAGGGGGAAAGCATTACTGATTCTGAGAACTGAAAGGGATATTTATGATGGACTGCTGTCACAGCAAACTGCACATGCCAACAGTTACTTCCTCACTGGAGGAAAAAGGAATTCTATCTGACTGTCTTCTGTCTTTGGAGCAGAGCCCTATACCTGGCACACATCAGAGTCTCAATAAATGTTTGATGAATGATTTAGCTCCCTGAAGGAATTAGAAGGCCAAGGGTGGAGCTTTACTTAATAGGCTACAGGGACTCAGTTGTTCCCTTCTGTAAAGAGTTTTACTCAGATTTATCAGTTCTTTGAAAGTGGCATTATTTTTGTCTAACAATAAAAGAGAAAACAAAACACTATGCTATCATCAAGAGTCACACTTGGTCAGAGTGTACCTCCTGAAATAATTATTTACTTTTACTAAAGGTTAATTGTGCAAAAGAACGAGAAAGACAACTTTTTTTCCTTGTCCTCTAGTAACAATTTATCAACAGAATACATTTCTCCTTATGTATGTCCTTTTCTTCAACTCCAAAAGCTGTGTTTTTATATTTCAGTCAATAGTTTTCAAATTGAGGGGGTGAGTTTCTATCAAAATCACTTGGGGCTATTTTAACCTCTAGAACTGATGGATTTATCATAGAAGGTGTGTGTGTGGCGGTGGAGGTGGGGGTTGAGGACCACAATTTCAGACCTTTGCTTTAACTACTGGAATCGACATTCATTCAACGAAGTTGCACTGAGTGCCTGCTAAGTACTTTGGCTACCCCACTGAGGCCAGAGACAAAGATGCTCCATCCTGAAGAGCCACTGTGTTAACAGTGAACTCACGGTTAGCGAACTGGCTCCCCGTATGCCAAGTTCAAGGACTGTGCTGAGCAGTCTTGAGGCAAGTGCAGGTCTCAGCAGGAAAGGAGTTCCACGAGTAGAACAAGGTGAACTCTGAGTGCAGGAACAGAAGAGGCGGCCCCTGTACTGCGCATGTGCCAACCAAGAACCAACCACCACGCTGTGTCACAAAAGCTCTACCGCAGGGAAAAACGATGCACGACTATACATAAAAGCAGAAAAGGAGAGAAGAAAAGGAAGGAACAATTAATTCCAGGGATTTCAGGAAGTTTTTCCAAAGAAGAAATATCATTACAGGATGAGCAGAATTTTGCAAAACAATAGAACTAATATTTGGAGTCATCATTACATGAGAGACACCGTTCCCTTTATTACCTAGTTTAAACTTTGTGACAAAGCCTCTTTAAGGGAGCATTCTGTTTTCCTTACTATGCTATGGTATGCTAAGTCACGTCAGTCGTGTCCGACTCTGTGCGACCCCATAGATGACAGCCCACCAGGCTCCCCCGTCCCTGGGATTCTCCAGGCAAGAACACTGGAGTGGGTTGCCATTTCCTTCTCCAGTGCATGAAAGTGAGAAGAGAAAGTGAAGTCGCTCAGTCGTGTCCGACTCTTAGCGACCCCATGGACTGCAGCTTACCAGGCTCTTCCGTCCATGGGATTTTCCAAGCAAGAGTACTGGAGTGGGGTGCCATTGCCTTCTCCGTTCCTTACTATACAGGTAAGGAAAGTGAAATACAGAAAAGTTAATTAATTTGTTCAAGGTTTATGTGCACGGTTGTAAGTGGTGGGGCCAGAGAGGGAACCCATGTTTCTGGCTCTAGAGCCTCAATTTTTAAACCACTTTTCTAAATTGGTAGTTCTAACAGACATCAGGGAAATGCTAGGGTTCAAGGTTGATGTAGATGATACAAGGCTGATAAGGGCGGGGCAAGACTGTGAAGGGCCTGTGATACCTATTATCCCGTGGGCAAACGGAAGGTTTTAAATCAGAGCACCAGTGTGTTTAGATTCATGTTTTAGAAAGACAGCTAAGGTGACATCCTCAATATAGAAGGCCTCTCCGCCCAGGGAACAAAAACAACATCAAAAAACTGAATCACAACATTGTTAATCAGGTCACTCGCTCAGTTGTGTTCGACTCTCTGCGACCCCATGAACTGCAGCACACCAGGCCTCCCTGTAAAGTAACAACAACAACAACAAACCCTGCTACTGCCTCCAAACACTGTTGGGGCCAATTGTTGGGGGCGGAGGGTTGATGCCACTAAAAATATTAAGAAATTAAAAAATGACAAGATCATAAACTCTTGCATGTAAATGTGCATATGAAACAAAACACAGGTTGATGACTGATTTTTGCCTCCTTGGGTTAAGCACTTTTTTTTATATTCAAGTGAAACAAGTAACCCACCTCCCATCAGGAACTCAAGAGTCCATGACACGATGGCCTTGGCAAGACAACTCATTTTTTTCTGCCCCTTTTGGTACTTCCTGCTTTAGTTTATGTCAAGAGCTAAGTGGCCTTATCAGTTTAAAGCGCAAAATAAAAACATGAGTCAGCAAACAGAGATTTCCTTCCCTCTTCTCCAAATACAAACATTTCACACTGACAAAGAAGAAAAAGCACTTCAACTGGTAAAGAACCCCCAAGAAGTCTTAAAAAAAGGGTGAGATTTGTTCCAGTAGCTTCACTTCTAGAAATGAACACTAAGGAAATATTCTGCACTGAAAATGTAAAACTGTTTTTGCACGATGATTTTCATCAGAGTATTCTTTACTGTAAGGAAAAAAAATGAATATCTAAAAATTGGAAAATAGTTAAGGAAGCTGTAGTATAGCCCACTCAAAAGAATATTATGTAGTCCTTAAAAATTATGTTCATAAAAATGATAACTTGGAAAAAACCCTAAGCAGAATACAAAACTGTGTATATAGCTTGAACAACTATGTAAATATATTATTTAACAGTGGCTGGGTTTGGAAGGTTAAGTCTCTCTCGTTCCTACTTGTTAAAACTTTTCAGACATTCTTTAATGAAAATCTGTAACTTTAAAAAATTTAAAAAGCCTCTATACAAAAATATTTGCAAATGACACACAAAAAAAACCACCTCAATTCATTAATTCAAGCCACATACAAAGTCTACTTATAAATCAGATTAGACTTACAGTGTGACCCGATTTAGGACGTAATAAAAATGCAGTTTAAGACAGGCTTCTAAAGTCAGTACCTTTCCCTATGGAGTCTCACTCATGGAAAGGATTTCTATTGGCACTACCAGAACCAAATGCGAAAAATACGCTTATAATGCTCCTTTTGACATGGCTATCGAATTCTGCAACTTATGTGGTATTCCTTAACGTGAAAAGAAAAAAAGCAAAAAGCTGTAAAATAACTTTAACTGCTGTGTGAACTTGCTCTACATTCAAAGGAACCCTCATTAGCCAATTGCACAAGGAGCATTTTCTTCATCTCTGCCTCATCTAGTGAAGAAACATGTAATTATCCAACTGTGGGAATA
>NW_011494756.1:2537438-2549033 GCF_000754665.1 Bison bison bison | reverse complement strand
GGGGTGGGGTGGGGTAGGGGTTGGGGGCTACCAAGCACTACAAGCTACCAAGCACTACAAATCAAGAAAAGCACAAGAGGGGACAGATGATGGCCAGTCGCCCTCGGCAGCTTCAGACTAGTGCTGTTACAATCTGTGCACTGGCATGAATTCAGTGAACTAGACAAAATAAATGATCCCTTTAAATACTGAGGAATAACTGAATTGTTCAACAAAATCAGCATAAAATATGGGCTCCAAAAGCCACTGGGGGAAAGTATCAAAGACTCCTTCCAGGTACCTTAAAAAAAGTAGATAAATGGTCTATTGTCAGTGAAGCAAGAGACTCACCCCAGCCCCCAACCTCTTGTTCTTTGGTTCATTACTGTCTTAACTCTAATGGTAAAACATCAAGGCATAAAAATCAAAAGAATCAAGGAACTAAAAGTATGGGATATTGATTAACTTCGCTTTAGAACTGTTTAACCGTTGGATAAGTTACTTGAGAAAGAAGACAACTTTGTAAAGATTATCTTTCTCTGAAAAAGTCTGATCCATTTTGCTAGAGAAAGTACTTCCAAGTAACTAAATAAACTGCATGTGTATTTCCTGACTTATACCACCAGCTCTTCTTAAACTGATGATCTTGTGAAGAAACAGAAAAAGACTCCAGTTCTCAAAGAGCGACTGAGGGGCTTTTGAGAAATCATAAGCAAACTATATGATTCCTGTAGTTTAGTAGTTCTCATGTCTAAATTATTTCACCATACACCTCACTAGAATGCCATGGAAATGGGAAGTACCTCAGAGGTGTATTGCATAAAGTGACTGGCGGCAATATTAATTAGTACTGTAGAAAGGTGTTTTCTATCCTAACATCCAATTTTAGATAGGATTCAAGGTCCGATGAGAACTTTTACCTCCTGAGATACTTGAATTAAAACATCAAAAAGGGTCAAAAAGTGAACATACCAGGAAATCTGTAATGTAACTTTTCATTACTCCAAAATGGACTATTTTTTTTTAACCTGCTTTATTTCATTTAGGTACTAATGTCAATGACGTACTTCCTGCTCAGTCACGTCTGGCTCTTTGCGACCCCATAGGACCATATACTACCAGGCTCCTCTGTCCATGGGATTTTCCAGGCAGGAATACTGGAGTGGGTTGCCATTTCCTTCTCCATATATACTCCTAACCAAGAGCAGACTCCTCAAAACAAATGATGATTCCCAAGAAGGATAAAACAGACACCCAAACATTCCTGACACTCATAGAAACCACAGAATCACAGACTGGACACTACAGATTTGGGTTGAAAATGCTTAAAAAGATGAAGGCCCGCAAAGAAAAATATTCCAGAGACTCAATGCTAGCATATATTTTAAAACATAACGAGCAACCCATTTAAGCCAAGAATCCAAGAACTGTCATGAGCTTTGCTGGGAAGAGTATGATGGAGAATTCACAGAAAGAAGGGGAGAACCATACCAAACAGGCCTAAATAAAATTAGGCTACAGAATTAATGAAAAGTTATGAAGAATTGGGAAACTACCAAGCTTTGGATAAAGCTACAATACCTATTACTTCAAAGCAGAACCAAAGACACCGCACAGACTGCCTGAACAGGAAGGCTGAAGCCACACACACACTCACATTTCCAGCTGGAAAATCAACCCTAGGAAGGGGACCAGGAAAACCAGTAATGAAGACAGGCAGAGAGAGTACTCTGGGAACAGACAGGATACAACCGGAGCAGCACCAACTCCAAACAGCTCTGAATAAAAGCATCATGGAGCATCGATCACACAGCTCCTTAAGGAAAATGCTACACCATCATCTACTCTTAAGGCAAGGGGGAGGAAAATAAAGTTCTACACAAGTACAATGACATCCCAATCAGGAAAAAGAGAGAGAGAGACGGGTTTTCTCTAGCTATCTCAGTCTCAGAAAGACCCCAAAGTAACAATGATCTGTGATCTGATTTCAACAAATCATCTGTTCAAATGTTTCCTTTTCCCGGTTATTCCAACTAGGAACTCATGTGGTTTTTGAGATACTTGTCCTGTAAGTCCCTCTGCAATTCTTTTTCTTATATCAAACAAGAAGTTAGCCCTCAACTTTCATTCAACATTTCCCAATTCCAAACAGGTCAAACGCAGCTAAATAAAGCTTGCCACTAATCAAAAGGAAGGGAAAAAAATCTAGAACAAGAAATGTTCTTGTTTAGATGACTAAAACCTATCTCTTCGACAGACTTGAGAGCACTTTTTAAACCACCTACTTCTTTGCTCAGAAGTTGGGCTAAAAGGAACTCTACCTTGACTGAGTCCTTAGGGGGGAAATACATATACGAGTGTGTATATATATGTGGGTGTGTATATATCTATAAGCTATAAATATACGTATTTATAGCTCCTATACAAGAAAGCAACATGAATGCCCACTGCAGCTCACAGAGGAATCCTGCTGGTCTTGGAGCAGCAGCAATGCCCTATTGGCACAAACACCCAGAAAAGTGAAGGTTGCTTAGCCGTGGCCGACTCTTTGCGACCCCACAGACTATACAGTCCATGGAATTCTCCAGGCCAGGATACTGGAGTGGGTAGTCTTTCCCTTCTCCAGGGCATCTTTCCAACCCAGGGATGGAACCCAGGTCTCCTGCATTGCAGGCAGATTCTTTACCAGCTGAGCCTCCAGGGAAGCCCAAACACCCAGAAGACAGACTTCAACTTTCCTGAGTTTCTTATTCAGCCCGTTTCAGTTACTTCCAAACCCTTCCCCACTTTCTAAATGTGAGACTGATGACACAGAATAGCTAGTCTGCCTCTTTTTCATTAAAATTTTTTTCAGAGATTCATTTTCCAAATCTGGAGAAACTAGGGGGTGAAGGTGGAAGAGAGGACCAGCTCTTGAAAGCTAGTTTTCATCATGCAATCATGCAGGTACTGGTGCCTTTAGAACACAGGCACCAACAGCCTCTCTTCCAGTCCCTTAGGTGTGATCTGAAGGACAAGCCAGCAAGAGCTGCTGAGATGTGGTCTCTCTCAATGGAGTGTTGAGTGTTAAGTGAGCGGGAATCATAGGAATCAAAAAGAAAAGGATGCACTTACCACCTGCCACTTGGAAGTTCACTGCAGGCTGTAATATTTCAGCCAAATGATTTCAAAAGTGGAGAAGGAAATGGCAACCCACTCCAGTGTTCTTGCCTGGAGAATCTCAGGGATGGCGGAACCTGGTGGGCTGCCGTCTATGGGGTCGCATAGAGTCAGACACGACTGAAGTGACTTAGCAGCAGCAGCAGCATCCTCTCAATGAAAAGGAATCAAGGACTTATGGATGTCACACTTAGATGTGTCTCTAATGACAGTGCTGTAGTTTACATATTCAATTGCACTAAGTATGCTATTCAATGTATGTTCATTGTGTTGGAAAATTCTTCAAGAACTCTTTCTGGTTCTGCTCTGCATACACAAGTGCTTCTATCCTGACAAATTCAGGCTGCCAATAGGGCACCTAGTCAATTTTTCTTAGTCACAGATAATCCCTGCAGAATAGTGTCAGTTTGGTTTTGTTTCACTAGATGATACTTGTTTAGTTAGGCAGATGCTTAAAGCAGAGTTTCCTTACTGTCCTCAACTTCAACCAAGAAACCTGGCTTATTTCTACATCTCCTTGCCACTTCCTCTAAAAGTTGTATACTGGAGTAGGTTGTCATTCCCTTCTCCAGAAGATCTTCCTGACCTAGGGATCGAACCCGGGTCTCCTGCATTGCAAGCAGATTCCTTACCATATGAGTTAAAGCGAAGTTTCTAAAAGTTGTACAGCATTCTTTAATCCCCCTGAATTCCCCTCCTCAAATTTATGCTTATAATGGAAAACTGTCCTTCTGTACGTGGTAAGCCTTTCAAGATATCCAGGTCCTAAGGTCTGTCTAGTCAAGGCTATGGTTTTTCCAGTAGTCATGTACGGATGTGAGAGTCAGACTGTGAAGAAAGCGCTGAAGAATTGATGCTTTTGAACTGTGGTGTTGGAGAAGACTCTTGAGAGTCCCCTGGACTGCAAGGAGATCCAACTAGCCCATTCTAAAGGAGATCAGTCCTGGATGTTCATTGGAAGGACTGATGCTAAAGCTGAAATTCCAATACTTTGGCCACATCATGAGAAGAGTTGACTCATTGGAAAAAGACTCTGATGCTGGGAGGGATTGGGGACAGGAGGAGAAGGGGACGACAGAGGATGAGATGGCTGGATGGCATCACCGACTCGACGGACATGAGTCTGGGTGAACTCCGGGAGTTGGTGATGGACAGGGAGGCCTGGCGTGCTGCAATTCATGGCGTCGCAGAGAGTCGGACACGACTGAGCGACTGAACTGAACTGAAAGACCTCACTCTGATAAATCTCATCTGTAGTCACCTCAACTCAAGAACTGTAGAGTTACTGGCTTGCAACTGCTTACGCCTCAAACACTGGAGACGGAAGAGCAGAGGCATTTTCAAACTTCACTGTCTGTCTATAAGAGGAAAAGGTCTGCAGTAGTTGTCTCTTAGAAAAAAATTCTTTTGAGTGTTTTAAGTTATCATAAAAGAGCAATTTTACAGCTTGCAAAGAGTGCTAAATGTGGTAAATTTCCATTAAGTGACCAGTTATGAATGATTCAATCATTAACAAATGGAAGAAACTATTTTAGTTGGGCTATTACCCTATGGAAGGATTGTATTGGTAGTTTTTACACTCATATTGACCTTTTATACCAACTTTTCAAGATGCATATCATTATCTCCATTTTACTAATAAACCTAAGGGTCAGAGGTTAAGGAACTTTTTCCAGATCGTTTTCTAGTAAGCGGTAGATCTACAATTTAAACCAGAACAGATACTGAAGTCTATTCATCAGGTTAAAACAGTAAGGAATTCAAATACTAAATTCACAGATGAAAACGGAATAGGCCAGAGGAGGAAAAAAACTATCCTTTGTACTTAAAAAAAAAAAAAAAAACCCACCAACCCTGCTGTATTTCAGGTTTTGGAACGTTGCTCCTTCTCCAGCGATCTCACAGGTGCTGTTTATGACCACAAACACGCACATCTGTAGGGGTGAGTGACATACGCAAGGCAGGGCCGCCTGAGCCCTCTCCCTATATTTAGATCCTCCAGCTCTGCTCTTAATTGAGTCATTTAATCAGAACCCTCTAAAAGGGAAACACATCCATATTCATCACAGGCATCAAAGGAAACATCTTTACAAGTTATATCCTTTTACAAACCAACATGTGGTCTCACGCCACTCTCCCAATTGTTAACTCCTCCTCTGGGAAGAACGTGGAATTTTATTTCTTTTTATCACTTGAAAAAATCACTTCCCTCCTAATTCAGTAAAACTGGGTGGAGGCCACTTCCTCCACAGGTGAGAGAAATAAAACTTGTTGCTCTGTCATAGTCAGGAATTTTAAAGTGAACCACTGATTTCATGTGCTTGCGAAGCAGAAGCAAAAGGCAGGGCCAAAATCCAGCGGGAGAAATCAAGACCCAGTCTCCAGACTTTCAGATCAGATCCTCACCACGTTTCTGTCATTTTAAGACGTTTCTAAGTGAGAAAACAGGAGCTTCACTTGGAATGAAAAAAGGCAGGTCTAAAGGGAAGCTTTCCACTTAGCAGCTGCTCTTTGAATAAAACACCTCTGAGCCTCAATTTGCTTTTCCGTGAAATTTTGATTTCACCACCTACCCCACTGGGTTTGTTACCAGCCTTAAATAGGAATACATAAAATTGATCTGAAAATTCTAACATGCTGAGAAATGTAACACATTTACAGAGTGGGTTCACAGTAAGCTAATTTCAATATTCTGTTTACACAAACAAAAGTTTGTGTCTTAGTTTTTGTCTGTCCAGTGAAGTTTGAACTTTGTACAAAGAAAATGATAAAAAGAAAAGCTGATAACCACTGCAGTCATTTAGCTCATTTGACAAACTCCCAGAATGTATTAGATACTATTCTTTTTTTTTTTTTTTAATATTTATGTATTTGGTTGCTCCAGGTCTTAGTTGCGGCATACAGGATCTGGTTCCCTGGCCAGGAATCAAACCGGGCCCCCTTTATTAGACACTATTCTAAGCACGGGGACACAGCACTGAATAAGAGGGAAAAAAACAGTTTAAATAAAAAAGTTCATGCCTTCCTGAGACCTACATTCTAGTGGTCAGGTCACCTCACTGAGAAGGTGATCTTCCAACAGAAGCCTAAAAAGGTACGGGATGGAGCCAGTCTGAGGATGTACATGGCAAGCAGAGGGGGGGCAAGGAAGAGCAGAGGCCAAGAGGCAAGAATGTGCCTGAAATGATCCCAGGGCAGCACAGAGTCCAGCATGGCCCAGGTGGAGAGAGGGAAGGGAGAGGAGCAGACAGCAAAGCCACAGGACTCTGGAGCTTTTTTCCCTCTCAACTGCGCTGGGAGCAGAGATGCCAGTGTGGTCCCACCGCCAGCTTCCTGGGGTGACTATGGTGTGGCTGGGCTGAGAACAGGCTGAAAGGTGGCGGAGCAGGAGGAAGAGGCGTGGCAGAGTAGGAGGGAGTACGGAGACCAGTGAGGAAGCTACAGCAGTTGTTGCAGTTCAAGATGATAAAGGTTTGGATCAGTCCAGCAGAAATGGTCAGACCTTAGCTGCTGTGGTGGCTCAAATGGTAAAGAATCTGCCTGGGATGCAGAAGGTTGGGGTTCAATCCCTGGGTCATGAAGATCCCCTGGAAGAGGAAATGGCAACCGACTCCAGTATTCTTGCCTGGGAAATCCCATGGACCGGGGAGCCTGGAGAGCTATACAGTCCATGGAGTCATATGACTGAATGACTAACACATTCTGAAGTTATGGCTATGAACAAATACATTTTATGAAGAAAATACTTAACCATAAAGTTGGTGATGTCTGTTTAATTTTTAATTCTGGGACCTGTTAAAATCCCGTATCACAGCCCTATGAGATGGCGTACCTGAGGTGGAGTCAAAGGTCACCAAAGAAGTAGCTCAAGAATGATCATGGGAGGTAGAAAGGGAGTAGGTGTGTGTGAGTCAGTCGTGTCTGATTCTGCGACCCCAGGAACTGAAGCCCAGCAGGCTTCTCTCAAGAATGATCATGGGAGGTAGAAAGGAAGGGGAGATGGGGAGACGGGGAGAGATGGAGAGATGGAGAGAGAGAGAGAGAGAGAGAGTGTGTGTGTGTGTGTGTGTGTGTGTGTGTGTCGCTCAGTCGTGTCTGACTCTGTGTGACTCCATGGACTGTAGCCCACCAGGCTCCTCTGTCCATGGGATTCTCCAGGCAAGAATACTGGAGTGGGTTGCCACTTCCTTCTCCAGGGGATCTTCCTGACCCAGGGATCAAGCCCATGTCTCCTGTGTCTCCCACACCGCAGGCAGATTCTTTACTGTCTGAGCCACTGAGGTAGCCCCAACGTTGGGAATAAGGACAGAAATCCTCTAGTGATGAGGGTGGAGGATGGGGAGTGAATAATAAGGAGGGGAAGCATGGCACAGTCTGACGTGACAGTCAAAGCTGGGTGTTTCTATGGAGGATGCTGGAAGAACCGTCTGAAGGGGGCAGTGCGGAGACCCCCACTCCTGTAGACCCTGTGGTATGAGGGTTATGAGGGAACAGCCAGAGAAACAGCTCCCAGGGAAGCAGCAGCCTCAGATGAGCATGATCTATGTTCAAGACCACTCACGTACTAAATAACCCAGAGGTCTAACAATAAGGGAATGATTAACTTATAGTACACCCGACAATGATATTAACCGTTAAAAAAGTAGGGGGAGGACAGCCTTTCATGTCTAACATGGAAAAAAAAAACCACATGCTAATTGTTCAGTTAAAAAAAAAGCTGCAGAACACTACACACAATACAATCTCATTTTAAAAACTTGAATAGAAACAAAACCTGTACATGTGAAATATACGTGTACCTTGAAAAGCCAGGAAAGAAACAAATCTGAACAAGCAGTTACTTTACGGAGTGAGCTGGTGGAGAGGAGAGGAGGTGAGCAGACCATTTTTACCTACAACCAATAACTGTTTCCAATTTTAAAACCCCAATAATAAAAACAAATAAAAACTGAAAGCAGGTTAAGAGATTTGTTCTACATGGCCCCAGAAGACAATATTATGACTAACAGGTGGCAAGATTTATATTTTTATAAAGGAAAAAAAAAAAACCATTGAAAGTGTTTCTGTATAGAACAGAATTATCACTGAACTAGGATTTTCACAGAAATGTATTCCTATATATGGATTTGGGATATATGACCTAATTCTGGATGAACAGGATATTTGATGGGAATGTACTGTTTTATTAAGCAGTTCAACCACATGATCAAAAAACTCAATTTTACAAAATGGCATATTATAACAAAAAATAAGTTTCCTCCCCATTCCAGTCCCCTTCCATTAATAATTCAAATATCCTTCACATTTTTCAATGCATGAATTTTTTTTACCAAAGAAATGTTCTGTATTAATCAGATACCTCAAAAGCAATTCGGTCCTGTCCTTTCCCAGTATGTTAATCTGTTATTTGGAAGAATAAAATAACTCCTCAAAATCTAAGTTTACATAACCGCTGAAACAAACATGGAGATCAGCCAGATTTCACTCCGCTTCACAATCAATGACATCTTGTTTTCAATCTGCCAAAAACCCAAGCTGGACTAACAGGCCTTCAGGAGGAGAAACTGAGCAAAGAGCGGCCGCCCGCTTTACCCTTCAGCAAGAGCTCCCTCCAGCTAAGGGCAAAAAAGCAGCAGAAGCGCTTGTCTTTCATCGGGTTAGGGAAATGATGCCGTGGGTACGAGCAGGGGTCACCTACAGAATGAGGTGAGACCTGTACCCCAAACCTAGACCTCTTTCGCCTCAGGTCAGTTGTTCAGTCCAGTTCTACCTGTTAGCCTCCCCAGAGTCAGGTATTTACCAGTGGGGATGGAAAAGCCCAGTAAACAAAGTGCACTTGGAAGGCTTCCGAATGCAAGTTCTCCTCCTCTGTATGTTCAACTTTCTAAGCAACTTTACTCTCCACTAATTCACTATTTAACTGAAAAATTTTGTAAGGGCTTACATAAAGGTACAGTAGAAAAAAACTGGGCAGGCTACAGTTCCCAGCATCACCAAGCTCACAGTTGTTAAGTGGAGGGGAGGCGTGAAGGGTGGAAGAACCACATTATCAGGCTGACTGTGATAAGAGTCACAGGACGTCTTCAGGCTCTGTAATTATCTAAGGGAGGGTGGACAAAAACCTGTGCCATTTCTTCACCACAACTCCATCTCCTGTGCACCCCAGGCTTTCTGTTACCTATCCTGATGCAGAAATCCAAACGAGTTTAAGCTATCAACCACGTGCATTAGTGGGGATGAACTATAGAATGGATAATCCAAAGCAGCCTTAATAAAAATTAACCATTATTTCTCAAATATGTATTACACTTTTGTCAAAGAAGTTTTTCATTCCTTAGCATATTCTGCTTATTACACTAATCATAAAACTATTCTATACTCTTGAGAACATAGCAAATTCTAAAGAAATGCCTGCTCAAGATTCTAATATTGCTGTGGAAAATATATAGATGAGAGAGTTAACTATGGTTTTATTAGAAAAACTTAAAAACCTATTCCGTCACAGAAATCACTCTAGTCCTCCTCTCGAAATTCATCCTACTGGCAGCAGTCTTTACAGAATATCTGAAATATCCCAGTTCGAGGACTCCATAAACTCTCACCACCCACTTCAAAGGGCTGTCAAGCCAGTGGTTCTATGGGAAACATCACGCAAGAGTGTATCCATGGTCGCCGTCAATTTCCAACACAGCTCAAGTATTCAGAGAGAGCAAGAAAAGCCTTCTGCTATCATCACCACCACCACCACCACCACAATGAAGCACCAAGCAGTGTTCCAAGCACTTATACCTATTAACTCTCTTAATCCTTACAGGAATCCCATGACGTAAACACTGTTTCAGAGATGATGAAACCAAAGTGCAGAAAGGTTAAGGGCTTGCCAAGGCACCCCCTCCACCATCCTGCTTCTCCTGAATAACCTCCTCCTTTGTCTTATGCATAAAGGATGCATGAGACAAGCAAGGATTTGCTTACAGTTTTATTTTAATCCCTCTAGCTCCTTCCCACCCCAACTTTTGTTTTTGGTGTTGTCTTCCTTCTTGGTATCTTGCCACTTTCCTAGAACATGGAAAAACCAAGAGTTTTACCAGGGCAGCAAGTACGAGATGAAGTCCATTTTCATCTAAAGAGCCTAAAATAGGGATAAGAAGTTGTAACTCAACAAAGACACAAGGCAATTAGCACTATTACTTCACACTAACAGCCCACGTTATGTGTTTGAGTATTAATATTCTTTTCTTGTGATGAGTCTGCGGGACATTACAATTAAACTCCTCTTAAGAAATTCATTTTCTTTACATTCTCACTGATTATTCTCTTTTTTAAATCTAGTTTATTTTTACCAATTACTGTGTAGTCTTTTTTTTTCTCTTTCATATGGCACTTTTTTATTGTGTGAAAATATACAAAACATACATTTTCATTTTAACCATTTTAAATGTGCACTTTAGTAGCATTAAGTATGTTCACACCATTATGCAACCATCACAATCATCATCTCCAGAACTTTTCAAGGTTTTTTCTTTTTTAAAAAAGTAGAAGTACAGGCTGTATTTTCTTATCCACTCCTAAAAGGGAAACACTTGGGCTATTTCAAACCTTTCCTTTATAAATGATGCTCTAAGAAATAACTTGGGCTTCCCTGGTAGCTCAGCGGGTAAAGAATCTACCTACAATGCAGGAGACCCTGGTTTGATTCCTGGGTCGGGAAGATCTGCTGAAGAACGGACAGGCTACCCATTCCAGTAATCTTAGGCTTCCTTGGTAGCTCAGCTGGTAAAGGATTCGCCTGCAATGCAGGAGACCTGGGTTTAATCCTTGGGTTGGGAAGATCGCCTGGAGAAGGGAAAGGCTACCCATTCATTCCAGGATTGTATAGTCCGTGGGGTCATAAAGAGTTGGACAGGACTGAGCAACTTTAACTTACTAAGAAATAACATTAAAAAAATAAGTTTTTAGTAGCCAGCCTCTGTTAAGATTGTAAAGTCTTTCATTCTGATTTTCTCAGAGATTGACTAGATTTTTTTTTTTAATGTTTTCTTCCAGTTTTACTTCAGGTCCTTTACTGAAAATATACACAAAACAGAACAAAAGTTACTGGCTCTTTTTTTTTCATGAGGTTAACACTGTTCCATTCAAGTAAATGTAGAGATGGAAAATAATTAAAGGACTCTGCCAACTATCACATTTTATTCTAGAAAATACTAAGATATTCATTTTAATGGCTCATACACAGATGGCAGTCACAATGCTATCTAGAGAGAGGGGCAAAACACCGCACTCTCAACTCTGGAGGATCTGGGGGAGGGGATAAGGACACAGCCAACAGCAGACAGGTGTGGCAGCAACAGCGGTCAGGGACACAACCACTTCTGGGTCCCATCGGCCTCCTGGTCCCCTTCGTTCTCCCCTGGTCCAGGGTTTCTCACCCTCGGGCCACATCCCTGGCCTCTGCCC
>NW_011494756.1:2531034-2537271 GCF_000754665.1 Bison bison bison | reverse complement strand
GACGGCCTCCGCGGACGGCCTCCGCTCTCCTCCGGACGGACTCCGCGGACGGCCTCTCCTCTCCTCTAACACTCCTCTCCTCTAACACTCCTCTCCTCTTTGTGAGCTCCTGGGGCCTCGGGTCCCAACCGCTGTGTTTATGAGCCCCCACCTCTAGACTCCAGCACACAAGGAATTGCTGATTCCTTCAAGAAGGGAAAAGGGGAAGCTTTCAAAGACACATAATTCTCTTTTCTCCTCAGAGGAAAAAAGGGGGTGGAAAACAGTAACCCTCAGAACTGCCTGGGGAGCATGGAGCACCAAGGATAGGTATTACCCGGCACCTAGCACTGCTGGGTATCAAGACATCGTTCGTACTCACAAGGGACCTACAACACGCCACAGGTCCTATTTCCTGACACGTATTTAAAGACATCGAAATGAAAAAATTCACTCAAAACTACCATGTGTCAAGCCGACAATTCTTAATGCTGCTTTAAGTTGAAACTCATCTGTGATGCTTTTTTTAAACCCTCCCTACCCTAACCCCCAAATCAGACCCCCTGGGATGGGCCCTGGTGTTTGTGCAGTGGCTGTCCTTCACAGGATTCTGATATGCAAAGTGAGAATCACTGGGCTAACACAAAAATCATAAAGACACGGTCCACATACCCTCAAGGAACACAGTCTATAAGCTGAACGAAAGTGAAGTGAAACTGTCAGTCGCTCCATCGTGTCCAACTCTTTGCAACCCACATGAGCTGCAGCCCGCCAGGCTCCTCTGTCCATGGAATTCTCCAGGTGAGAATACTGGAGTGGGTGGCCATTCTCTTCTAAGATAACTCTAATAAAAGTTATTAAAACAGAAGCGAACTACACAAGGTTTATGTTTTCCCCAAAGTTACAAGCTCTTGGTGCAAATCCTACATTTATGACTCCTTATGTCAACTTTATCAAGCTAAGAGAGACACTAACAACAGAAGTACAAATAAAAGACTCTCAAAAACTTGCTGAAAGAATCCATCCACTAAGCTGGAAGTGGGCAGGACGCAGGAGTTCTATCAACTGCATCCAATTTCTTTCCAATCCCTTGATTCTAAAAGGCCTTCCCAATTACTGGAGTTACACCCTCAAAGATACAATAACATGAATAATGATGGCTTGTTATTCAACTTTTTGTATGATCATGAAGTCAAAGTGAAGTCGCTCAGTCGTGTCTGACTCATTGCAACCCTATGGACTGTAGTCCGCCAGGTTCCTCCATCCATGGGATTTCCCAGGCAAGAATACGGGAGTGGGTTGCCATTTTCTTCTCGAGGGGATCTTCCCAACCCAGGGATGGAACCTGGGTCTCCTGCATTGCAGGAAGACTCTTTACCCTCTGAGCCACCAAAGAATCATAGTCTCCTCTTATCGGTAGTTAAGACTGCTTCTGCAGGGAAAACACTGACTGAGATGCTGCTCTCTCCCTCCCCGAGACAGAACTCAGTGCTGGACGTGTGAAATACTTGCAAAATCGATTAACACTGGCTCAACAAAAAGCAGAACCATTCAGTGAGGGTGCACCTATTTTTAAAGGAGGCTTTCCTGGACTACAGATCAATATCTCAGCGCGCACAGCGTGACAAGACAGAAGTCTTCAGCGTTTCCATGCAAATAAGCGCTATCAACACGGTTTGAATGCTGATCATTTCAACGATAATCAAGTTAATTTTGTTCACAGTTTAACAGACGACCGTTTGAAACGAATCAAACGTTCTCTTGAGCTTGAACAAACTGAATAGAAGTCCTGAGCACACAACACGAACACTGGGGAAAGAAAGAGGTTGTTATTAATTATACCAGACTGCAAAGCCAGCAACGGACACAGCACAACAGGAAGCTCTAACAGATGGGAAGGCAGAGGGCTGAGGGTGTAATTCCTACAGAGACACTCACTGCAGCGTTACCACTCCCTTTGCAAGGCTTCCCATAAAATTAAAGACACACTTTGATAAAATCAAAAGACTCGGTGCCGGCATGGCTCTTCCCAACTTCGTTTAAAGAGTCTGAGGGATGTGCCTGCCTAATGCTTACCTATTCAAGCCCCCTGCTCTGAGTCACCAACCCCCAAAAGGACTTAGGAATGAAGAGGAAAGGCAACAGGCCCAGGGGTAAGCCTGTAGGTGAGATTCAAAAGCCTCCCCGCCCCCTGCCAAATGCTGAAATATTTGCAGATCATTTTAAAAGAAAGGAGATGGTGGGGCAGAAGATGCCAACAAATTCTCTTCTGTCCAGCGGCCGGGTAAAAACTGAATGCTGAGATAAGACTGAGTGTACTTCAGTTAGGTAAAGACCCCATCACCAACTGGTGTCACATGAAAAGCCTTTCTTACACCCACAATCTTAACTATAGTAAGTCCCCTACACACGAACCTTCAAGCTGCGGACATTCAAGATGCAAGTGTTCCCCTGCATGTCAGCTGTTGTACCTTACTACTGGACTTTTCAAAGTACTCTAAGATTAAAAATGGTTCCTTTATTATGTTTTTAATGTATTATTTATGTGAAAGGTATTATAAATCTATTACAGTACAGTACTACTATACAGCCGATTGTGTCAGTTGGGTCTACCTAGGCTAACTTTGTCCGACTTACCAACAAGCTGGACTTACGAATGGGCTCTCAGAACCTGTTTGTATGTAGGAGACTTACAGTATTACCTTTAAGAGACAATTAAATGCTGATGCCTAACTTGAAATTTTTTTCACTTTATACAAGGCTTTACTATGTGAGGGAACTTGTTATTTTTAATACCTTATGAGCCAGTCTAGCTCAATAATCACAACCATGTTTCAAGACCATCGCTGTGTCTCTCATGAAAAAGAAGACACTGTAATGAATCAAATCTAATACCACGACTCAGCGGGGAGAGAAAGGCCCATCTCGCTATGCTCTATGAAGCACTGGCATCCTTAAGGTGCACTGATCATGCCAGCTGACTGAGAAACTGCCTGGAACTGGCAGCCCCGAAGTGCTGGGAACACCTCACGTGCTAACAAGGAGACTCCGAGCCCGAAGTCATGAGGGGCGTGGGGCAACATTAAGGAAATGGGATGGAGCTGACTTGTCTCTTAAAACGCCAACCTAGATTTATCAGGTACCTCTTTGTACTCCTGCTTCTCTCAGGGGGCAGGAAAATTTTGGCTTCCTTTCCTTCAGTGAGAAAAGCGCAGTTTCCCCAGACTGATCCTTCCTGGTCCACAAGAATGATACCGTCAAGTAAAAGAGAAGACGCTGTCCCCATTCCAATGAAGAGTCTCATCCAGGACACAGCAGAACATCTCATGCTATTAGTTTGCATTTGTCTATGAATTGCTTGCTCATGCCCTTTACCAACTTTATCAGAATTTATTTATCTTTTTATTGAGGCATAGTTAGTTAATAGTGTTTCAGGTGTACAGCAGAATTATTTTGATTATATTCTTTTTAGATTCTTTTCCATTATAAACTGGGCTTCCCCGGTGGCTCAGATGGTAATGAATCCACCTGCAATGCAGGAGACCTGGGTTCAATCCCTGGATCGGGAAGATCCCCTGGAGAAGGGAATGGCTACCCACTCCCTTTTGCCCGGAGTACTTTTGCCCAGAGAATTCCACGGACAGAGAAGCCTGGCCGACTACAGTCTGCTAAGAGCCAACTCACTGGCAAAGAGGACAGCAGAGGTTGAGATGGTTAGATAGTATCACCAACTCAATGGATGTGAATCTGAGCAAACTCTGGGAGATAGTGAAGGACGGGGAAGCCTGGTGTGCTGCCGTCCATGGGGTCACAAGTGTCAGACATGATTTAGAGACTGAACAGCAACAAACCAGTACGAACTATACCAAGATATTAAATACAGCTCCCCGTGCTATACAGTGGGCCCCTGCTGATTATTTTATATACAGTAGTGTGTATCTGTTAACCCCAAATCGCTAATTTATCCCTCCCTCACTTTCCCCTTTGGAAACCATAAGTTTATTTTCTGTCTGTGAGTCTGTTTCTCTTCTGCAGTTAAGGCCACTGTATTATGTTCTTAGATTCCACATATAAATAACATCCTATGATATTTGTCTTTGTCTGTCTGACTTGACTTGGTATGATACTCTCTGGGTACATGTACCAATTTTCTGCAGGGGTCTATTTCCTATTGATTCAAAACGTTTCTTACAAAGAAAAGTAACTTGCTGCAGATTTGAAAGGTTGTGTTTTTGTGTGTGCTCATTCATGAATGTGTGCTTGGTCACACAGATGTTCAATGTATAAACTTTTCCTTTATGGTTTCTGCCTTTGAAGCCATGATGAGAAAGAAGAGCTCTATAGGTAGCTATTAATACTACCCTTCCACTATCTTTTGAAAACGACAATCAATTCACTTAATCAATGACTATCAAGAATCAATCCCCTCCTTCCATTCTGACATTATGACAAGAATCCATGCCAGAAGTTTTCTGCACTGAGTATGTATTCTCTGATTCAAAAAAAAATTTTTTTAACACTGATGAACACTGTAAGAAAAGCACAAAGATAAATTCAGAATACTTTTAAAAGCTCTGGGCAACTTAAACAGCTTTTAATAATCATCAAAGGAGATTCTTTGCTTAATTCAATTACTATACTTTTCTTAAAAAGATTTATCTGGAATTGTCAGGGAAACACGTGCTCTACAAATTCCCAAACCTGATATTTTACAATTTCATTTATTGGGATTCTCATTGCTTAACCCTTTTCAATTCATTTAATGCATTAGATGCCTTAGAACCTGTGACCCCTTATCTAGACTGGATTCGATATTGCTCTCGTTAACATTCTAGACTCCAAAATCACATTGCCTCTTACAAATGAACACTAACATTTTCTGAATGCTCACTACGTGCCAGGTCCCAGGCTAAGTCCTTCATGTATTCTTTACGTCACTGACGGCAAGATGCACCCGCTCCAAACCAGAAAATTTACAATCAATGGTATGTGGTCCCCACATGATGGTTTTTTCCTCAGCAGCATATGAAATAACATCTTATGACTAGCAGCATCTTGGATGAAATATGGAAGGATAACTCATCTTACTATATCAATCCTGAGGCTGCGACTACTGTCTCTGTTTTTCAGATGAGGAAACTTGACATTCAAAAGTTAATGGTAGCTTTCTCAAAGCTTAAAAAAAAAAAAAAGGTAAGTAAATGCTAGGAGCATAGACTTAAACCCAGGCGACCTGACTCCAATGCCTCATTTCCTAACCTGTTTGCTCTCCCTAGGCCAGAGTCATCTCTGCCAGCATTCCTCTTCAACCTTACTTTCAGGCCACCAAGTTGTATCAACATGAAAAAGCAACAATTACTAGTCCGCTCTACAGCCACATCAAGCTTTACCCCAGGCTTCCCCGGGCTGTTCAAACTTTAAGTTCTCCATAGACTTCCTAGCATGCCACCGATGACGGTTATTCCCAAATGTCTCCATTATTCTCACACTTTCAGTACTGTTTTCTGATCCTCCACGCCCGCTCACTATCCCAGTGGAGGGACTGACCTATCTCCTCCACTACTGGGGAAACCAGCGCAAGCTGGCATGAGCGCCGCCATCTGCTTCCCTCTCTTCTATGGACCCCAATCTGACTCTTCCGCAGTCTCCCTCCTTACCATGACTGTGGTTTCGTCACCGTCTCCAGATCACTAACTCCATCATCTGTGCTGGTTCTTTGTCCATTAACTTCTTTCCCTCAACCTTCAAATATGAAGTTCAGTTCAGTGCAGTTGCTCAGTCGTGTCCGACTCTTTTCGACCCCATGAATCACAGCACGCCAGGCCTCCCTGTCCATCGAGTCAGTGATGCCATCCAGCCATCTCATCCTCTGTCGTCCCCTTCTCCTCCTGCCCCCAATCCCTCCCAGCATCAGAGTCTTTTCCAATGAGTCAACTCTTCACATGAGGTGGCCAAAGTACTGGAGTTTCAGCTTTAGCATCATTCCTTCCAAAGAAATCCCAGGGCTGATCTCCTTGCAAGGGACTCTCAAGAATCTTCTCCAACACCACAGTTCAAAAGCATCAATTCTTCGGTGCTCAGCCTTCTACATCTAATATAGATGTTAGAATATGGTATTTATCTTCCTCTTTCTGACTCAATTCACTCCGTATAATAGGTTCTAGGTTCACCCACCCAATTAGAACTGAATCAAATGCATTCCTTTTTATGGCTGAGTAATATTCCATTGTGTATATGTACCACTACTTCTTTATCCAT
>NW_011494756.1:2526541-2530934 GCF_000754665.1 Bison bison bison | reverse complement strand
TCAAAAGCATCAATTCTTCGGCACTTAGCCTTCTTCACAGTCCAACTCTCACATCCATACATGACCACTGGAAAAACCATAGCCTTGACTAGATGGACCTTTGTTGGCAAAGTAATGTCTCTGCTTTTCAATATGCTATCTAGGTTGGTCATGACTTTCCTTCCAAGGAGTAAGCGTCTTTTAATTTCATGGCTGCAGTCACCATCTGCAGTGATTTTGGAGCCCCCAAAAATAAAATCTGACACTGTTTCCACTTCAAATATGAAGAAGTCTCATCAATTTTGAAACGTAAGTCACTCGAGGGCGTACAAGACTATTTCTCTTAATATACGCAGCCTCTTCACCTCAGCTGCATTCACTTGATGAATGCTGACCTCCTCTCCTTCACCCTGAACCATACAACACGCTCCCCAGAGATTCCTCTAGGTTCTCTCTCCTTTTGGCTTCCTGGTTTAACTCCTCTGACCCCACACCTTTCTTCCAGTTCCTTCTTTGGTCTACTTCAAACATCCCTCTCCTTTCTACTAGTTCTTAACTGCGGGCATCAGTGGAAGAGTTTCTCCATTCATGACCCTCTCCAAATGCCCATCCATTCCTAGATGTTCCACTGTCCTTCCCAGCAGCTTACTATGTGGAGCCTACAGAAAGCTCCGAGCCCCTCCGTAGACTTTAGCTTGGCTATGTGTCTCTAACTTGCCTGTAGAATACTTGGGTACACCACGTTACATTCAACCTGTCAGTTCTAATTTATCATTCATACAACCTTCCTTCCACAACCAGTTCTTTTCTGTTCTTAAGTAAAAGCTTTATTAATTTTCTACCCACTCAGGTTGGAAGGGCTTCCCAGTTGACCCAATGGTAAAGAATCTGCCTGCTAATGCAGAAGACACAGGTTAGATCCCTGGGTCAGGAAGATCCCCTGGAGAAGGAAACAGCAACCCACTCCAGTATTCTTGCCTGAAGAATCCCATGGACAGAGGAGCCCAAAGGGCCACAGTTCATGGAGTCAAAGAGCTGGACACGACTAAGTATCTATGCACGCACAGATTGGAAACTTAAGCATAATCTCTGACATCTATCTTTCCCATTACTCTATAGTCAAATAACTACCAAGTGTTTTTTTCACTCACAAAACCCACTCCATCAGAGAGAGAACTCAAAGTGCTTTCTTATCAATCTGCTGGCACATGGGCTTTACCCTCTCCAGCGCAAACTGCATGTTCAAACACCTTCAGTGACTTCCCAATGCTTCCTTATTCAGGCATGCTGAGGTCCTCAAATCCCCATCCAATTTCCCCTTGGGGAGCACCTCTCCTACCTCACTCTACAGCAGGGGTCCCCAACTCCAGGCACAGCAACCCACAGTGAAGAACTGGGCCACAGAGCAGGACGTGAGCGGCGAGCAGCGGGTGAACGAGGGAAGCCTCATGTGTATTTACAGCTGCTCCCCAGCATTCCAGTTGCGGCCTGAGCTCCGCCTACCGTCAGATTAGCGGGCGGCACTAGATTCTCAAAGGAGCGCGAACCCTACTGAGAACTGGGCATGTGAGGGATCTCGGCTACACGCTCCTTGTGAGAAGCTAATGCCTGATGATCTGATTCTGCACTATGGCGAGTTGTATAACTACTTCACTATATATCACAATGTAATGATAACAGAAGGTGCACATCACGCTGATAGTGCATAATAAATGTAACGTGCTTGAAGCATCCCCAAACCATTCCCCACCCCCACCTCTGTCTGTGGAAAAACTGTCTTGGATGAAACTGGTCCCTGGTGCCAAAATGGTTGGGGACCGCTGCCCTGTAGGACCCTGTCAGGAATACCCCCTGTAGGAATACCCTCTGGAGCTGCATGCTAGCCTCCAGATCTGTGCTGTCCAAAAAAAGAGCTCACTGTTAATTAGGTAGCTATTTAAACATAAGTTAACGAAAATTAAAAATGTAGTCCCCAGTTGCACTAGCCATATTTTAAATGCTCAACAGCGTTAGTTACAGAACATTTCTATCACGGCAGAAAGTTCTCTTAACGCTTATGTTCCCTCCAGTCTTCCAAGCCGCTCCTCTGCCCCCAGGTCTCATCCTTTGGCCCATGCAAACCTACAGGTCCTTCCACACCACAGAAGACCTCATGTGTGCTCTCTGTACAACTTACCCCTATATTATTAACACTATGTAACAACTCTTGCAGTGTTGCATCCAAATTTTCACTTTTTTCTGTCTTCTCACTAATTACTGAGCCACTCTGAACTAATATAGATTTGCTGACTAAGTGAAGCATATGCTCATTACTATACTACATCAAAATTATCAAGTAAGGAGACATTTCATACCCTTATCCTCCATTAAAAAGACATGTTCTCTTTCAGTTGAAAAAAAACAAAAAGATCTTGCATTTAGCTGACTAAATAATGACTTAATTTAATGCCTAATTATAATACTTGAAAGATAATTAGTTCCCTTTTTCTCTTGTGGTATTCGAAACTAAAAAAAAAAAACAAAAAACAAAAAACTATAGAGGTCTGAAATACTTCCACTTTGCAAAAGCACACCGCAAAGAAACCACAAAAGATAGAGAAAGAGAGGTAAAATGAATGAATACTTTGAGTAACTATACCCTAACTATTTGAGATTGTAGGAAAAAATACAATATAGCTGCCCTAAAATTAAAAGGAAACTACAAATAAAGCATTAAATAAGTATGCATATATTTTTGAATCAAAAGCTAGACTCCTCCATCCTTTTCATAAACATGACATTAGTGAAATTGTATTTTCATGATGAGGTTAAAAGCATATAAATGCATAACTGTTGTGTATGTTGTATGTGTTCCTTGAAACACAGGCTTGTCTGTCTCAAGAAAATTAGTTAAGTAATCAATCCACGCACCATAGACCTGGGTTCTAAATAAGGCTCCTATCTGAGCACACGAACCAAGCAGAGATTTGGGAGAATTGCCAGGCAGGGACTCCCTCAAACCGTAGTCTGAAGCTTTATCTTCAAGAGAGAATCTTCCCTAAAGTTCTCATTTTAGCTTATTAAAAAATCACAAAGATGTTAAGTTAAACTGCTCAAATACTGCACTTTCTAGTATCTGCCTAGAAACCTGATGCAGTTACTGGAGTTGAACCGTTTATTAAAGATTGGTTTTTCCCGTCTGAAAGACAGTTTTCATTATGCAAATGAATGTTCTACAGGGCCTGCTACTTCTGCAAGTCAGCCAGCAATAGCTGTAAATGTTACTTTTTTGCCTAGGATCAGCAGTATGTCTTTAAAACTGACACTATCTTAATAATGAACACAGTTTGCTTAAAAAAAAAAAAAGTAAGTATTTTCTATATGTTGCAGCCAATAAGGTAGAACATTAACTTATCTGTTTAAACACTGTATCTTTTTTTGATCTTTAAAAAAAAGGTTGTGAAATAATTTATCTTCCTCCTACCTTCTTCCTTCCAAACTTTATATACTTCACAGAATCAAACTGTTTGCCTAATCTGAAACCTGAATCCTAATTAAACTTTGTTGGCACATTATACTTTAAAAGGATTTGTATTATTTTGTAATTTAATTTCTAAACATACCACATCAATTTATAATTTAAGGTCTTCATTGTAATGTTCTAATTTAAAACTAGCAAAATTAGTGTCAATTATAACATGAAGGGATTTTCCTCTTGTTCTTTTGCTGTTATGAAGGATGACTGCTATATCACATTTTAGGGGTAATAACAGCTTTTTTTGCACTATGTAAATACTAGTGGAGATTCTTCTGTTACTAATAAAATGATTATTAAAATGTAAAAAAAAATAATGAACAACAAAGTGAAGATTAGACTTAGATTTTAAGTAAATACATTCATGCAACTTAGCTTAGCTTTTTTTGTTTTCTTTTTAAAGAAAGTAACTCCAGAAGAAGTATTAAAAATACTTCAGGTATTTTTGGAGCAAATCAGATGACAGATCACCAGATTAGCCGGAATAGCTGCACTACGAGGTAATAACAGAAAACAGATATAAAGAGTCAAGAGATTTCAGTTCAAGGCAAAACGGAGATGCCTCTATTTGCTATTAAAGCATGTCCTGCTCATCTTGGTACCAAAATGTTAAGACCAGAGCCTCCAGGCTGGTGAATACACATTAAGATGCTTTTAGAGGGAATTTCCCCAGGGGTCCAGTGGTTAAGAGTCCATCTTACAATGCAGGGGACGCGGGTTCAATTCCTGGTTGGGGAACTAAGATCCCACAAGCCACAGAGCAACTAAGCCCGCAAGCCACAGCTAGAGAGTCCATGTGCCACAACAAAGATCCCATGTGTACAGGCAACTAAGATCCCACATGTGGCAACTAAGATCTGATGCTGCCAAATAAATAAGCAAGCCTTGGTTAAAAAAAAA
>NW_011494756.1:2521301-2526441 GCF_000754665.1 Bison bison bison | reverse complement strand
GGGAGAGGGGTGCCTGCAGAGGGCATGGAGCACTTTTTCTGGTACTGTCCTGTGCATCTCTTCCATCTGGCTGTTCCTGACTTACATACCCTTTTACGATAAACCGATAACAGCGATTCAAAAAGAAAAGAAAAACCACAAACAGAAGTACAACAGAGAATACTTCATCAACCTCAATGTCATTTTATAACTAATGGCAAATTTCTCTACATTTTTATATTTAAATATCCCTTTTCTCCTTAGACCTTCCAATTCTCTCCCTAGTACCCCCCAGCTCCTTCCCTAAATACCTCAATCTTGAGCTTTTGGTGGGAAATGTGATTTTTTTTTTTTTTTTTTTTTGAGAGCTGAAAGAGATTCATATAGCAGAATTGCCTGATTTCATTTGAGCTTTGTATCTTGGATCTCCCATTTTCTAAAAAGGTTTCATTGATTAAATGAGGCATTTTCTTTTCCGTCTCTCAAAAAAAAATCAATTTTAATGTGTAAAAAAGTCTCTGTGAGGCTATCAGACTTTATCCCTTATCATCTCAAACAATGTTGGGCACACAAAGTCAGTATCGTGCCAAATAATGCTTCTTCCCTCCCCTCCCCAATTAACGCTGTATATAATCAGACCAAAAGCCCCAGGAGCACTGTGAAAGTGTTAGCTGGTCAGTTGTGTACGACCCTTTGCGGCCCTGTGGACTGTAGCCCACCAGGTTCCTCTGTCTATGGGATCCTCCAGGCAAGAATACTGGAATGGGTTGCCATTCCCTTCTCCAGGGGATCTTCCCAACCCAGGAATAAAGCGTCTCCTGCACTGCAGGCGGATTCTTTACCATCTTAGCCACCAGGGAAGCCCAGGAACACTGCAGGCATGGTGGATAAAAAACAAACACCTGGGAACTTGACAGTGAGAGTGATCCAAGCATGGGCTTCCCTCCTCCAATCACTGGCTGGTGACTTCAGGCAAGTCCGCCGTCCCTCCCTGACGCCCGATCGCTCAACTCAACTCGATAGGAACCAACTGGAGCAGAAAGTCATCCGAGCAGTTTTTAACACTCAGTATCTCTACTCTTTGTAAAGGAAATTACAAATCCTGTGTTTATGAGCACACTTGGCAAGGCAGGCCCATGGATGTCCTTCACCTGAAATATCACGCAATTGGGGTACTTTTGTGTACACACAAGCTTACCAGAGCAAATAAGCATGTTTGGATTAGAGGATGCAAGTGAGACAGAGGATCCAGGGTTTCATCAGATTTCTTAAACAGCCCTGATGGCCCTGCCCCCCACCCAAATTTAACAATGGCTAAACTACAAGACTACACTAAAGTAGACATTAAATGTAAAGAAAAAAGTTTTCCAAAGAATTTGCAGTGAACGATTTGCATCTCAAGATGCAGTGTTTACCAACTGAAGGGAGATTAATTTTAATGAGATAAACAGAACTACTGGAACATTTTTTTAGCACCATCAGTTTGTGCTTTTATATAAGAAAAAAGCAAGGGAAAAGAAAGTGACCGGTTTCCAGAAAAGCAGAGATAAAACTAATTTGGCTTTGAAATGCATTACTTTTATGCCAGAATTATTCCTCCAATTATGTTCTGCTTAGATACGTAGGATCATTATGTTTCCTTTCTTAAGCACTTAAAAGACAACAGAAGATGACCCAGTACAGCACAATAAGAGAAGGCAAATTTGCCTAAAAGCGTAAAAATAAAAGTAAAGCTATGTCTATACCAGAATAATAAAGCCCAGCAGAACAATGTTGCGTTAGGTACTCTAGATATATTAATATATTTAAAAGCGAGGCTCTATGGGTGGGTGGGGGGAGACTCAAGACAGAAGCATATATTATGGTGGTGGTTTAGGTGCTAAGTCGTGTCTGATTCTTGCAACCCCATGGACTGTAGCCTGCCAGAATCCTCTGTCCATGGGATTCTCCAGGAAGGAATACTGGACTGCCATTTCCTTCTCCAGGGGATCTTCCCGACTCAGGAATCAAACCCCGGTCTCCTGCCTTTCAGGCAGATTCTTTACCCACTGAGCTATGAGAAAAGATTCCATATATACTTAAAGCTGATTCACATTGTTGTACAGCAAACTAACACAACACTGTAAAGCAATTACCCTCCCATTTAAAAAAGTAAGTAAAAAGGGGGAGAACAGTTAAAAAAAGACAGACTCTAGAGTGAGGCTGCCTTGTTCATATCACTGCGAAGAATATAACCACTAGGTACGTAGCCTGAGGCAAGACAATGAATTGCTCTGAACTCAGTTTCCTTACCTGTAAAATGTGACAACAGTATTTAGGCAAGTTTTGAGGCTTAAATGAGATATGAGCGTTAAAGACAAGGATATGGTAAAAACCCGGGGGGTGGGGGGCGGAAATCAGCTACTATTATTTCTCCTACCCAAAGCTCCAAATCAGAGTCCATGACACCAATGATAAATAGGATCCACAGAAAAGTCAACCTCATTTTATGCAGCAGCTTCAATGGTTACTTCCAAGCTTTTTTTAACAAAAGCAACTAGTAAACAGCAAAATTAAGTGATGTAGCTCTTTGTCTCTGACCCCACAAACTCATCCATAGACGTAACAGGCAGAGTAGCAGCTGAAAGATGAGTAGAAAGCAAGGATGAGGAGAGGCGAAGGTTCTAGAGGAGCAGTGCCCAACACTGTCCATCTGTGACGATTCGAACATTCTGTGCATACCTTGTGCAATGTGGTAGCCACAAGCCACATTAGCTGAGCATTTGAAATGTGGCTAGTGCTGCTGGGAAGATGAATTTTTATTTCATTGTAATTAATTTCAATTTAAATACCCACATGTGGTTATGGCTACCAGACTGGACAGCACAATATGGCTACCAGATTGTCATCCCCAGATGACAGATACACTGAATAAGGAGTGCCAGAAATTTAAGCAAAAAATAAGGATCTTTTTTTCCTGAACTGTTCATATGTTCAATTCAAATATTAGTGTCTGTTTTCAATAGAGAGCTGGTAACTGATTAGTTCAAGAAATAACGTATCAGCAGATATATCAGTATAGTGCAACTCCATGTTAAGGATCAGAGATGTGAAGTATGTGGTCCTCTGATATTTTAGAAGGTCCCTAAGGCCAAGTTAAATTCAAGCTCACATGAAGCATGATTCAGTGCAGGGATCAAAGCTGCAAAGGTCCTTATCAGCATCCCCAAAGCATCTGCTTGTCCACTACCAAATGGAAAGCTACTTAACGCAGACTTAACATCCCTTAATTTATCTTCAATTCTTTTCAGAAACTCAGAGTTCTGGAAGCCTTTCTTCTCTTCCAGAAATATGAGCGTTCCTCAGCAGTTCCGCATTTCCGCTATAAACAGAATCCATGTACCACCCATATCTGAAGGATAACGCCAGACTCCTGCTCAGCTGCCCCTGTAATATGGTTTAATTATGATGACTGAACTAATAGGCTGACATCATAGACTTTTACAGGCTGACCCCATGTCATCCTGATGTATCATTTTGCACCAGTTCAGTGCTGTAAATCAATTTAAGATCTCAAGCAGGTTGAAAAGGCTGGTAATGATGCTTTCTGTGCCGTCTCTGGAGACTCTACATTATACACAACTTACATTATTTATAAAGCCTCAATGATGCCTCCATTAGCCTTGTAAGACTACACAAATGAGATCTTTTATACACACACAACTTGGCCTTGATTATGGCGGCGACTGCAGCTTAAATATACTCATCTAATTACACTCAAGTTTATTCTTTTTCCAATCTAACCAAGTTATTAAACCCAGAATTACTAGAAATCAAAATTACAAACTGCAATTTAGTTTTCAACTAATAAATGTATTTGGAAAAATGAGACACTTCCTTTTAATGCTTCATTGAGCTCAGTAGAAAACTGAATTCCAAGAGGTATAAGTTAACATTTTAAATGGCCTAAAAATTGTCACTTCTCTAAAATGCAAAGGTCATCAGCTCTTCAGGGGTATAACACCAAAGGACACTGAAAAAAGGAAAATTGTATTTCGTTACATACCTATGGCTGGAGCGGTCAAAACTAAATCAAGGACAAATCCCTACCCTCAGAAGAAACCCGATCCTGCCCGGATCCTCCAGAGGCTTTGGCATCACCCACCTCTAGAAAACCATCTCCCAAACCCTGGTTACAGTTTCCTAAAGAATTGCAATAGTGCACATATGTACACCACCTGCACAGAAATATCAAATAACTGCAAATGGGAAGGACAGAGGGAGAGGAGAGCACAAACACTTAAATCAGTTACAGCATATTCAGGCCTGGCCCCTCCAACAGAATAACACTGATGCAAAATATTTATACCACTGAAAAATCGCGGGGCCGTGAACATTGATTCGGGCCTGATTCTTTTTCAATTGTGGCTCCAGTACAGCTCTCCTACCTCCAATAAAGCATCAGGCGGTAATCAGAAACAAGAAAAATCAACACAGCGCAGAGAACAGTTTTCTCATTGTGTTCCTGAATGTAAGCACGCTATCCACGGCAGGCCACGAGAGCGAGAAATGTTCTGAAATCAAGGCATTCTGCGATTGAGCGGCGTGCTCAAAGTTTCAGCAGCAGAACAGCACACCGAGAAATCAGGCAACTTCTGTGTCATTCCACCTACTCAAGAAACTTCAGCTACAACGGCAAGAGACCCTCAGGGGAAACAAACAAGCGGCCGGTTGTCACAGCCCTTACGACAACGATGCTTTCTCGGGAGATGGTTGGGAGACGCGGCCGGATTTTCAGAAAGGGAAGTGCCTTACCGGCGATCTTGCAAGTGCATGGAAACAACGTCCGCGCCGCAAAATAAACAAAAGCCGCAGCTACTGTAGTTGTAAGATCCTGCAGGCATCGGTTCCCCCGCCCTTCCCAAAGTACATCAAGAAAACGCTCTCCCTGGAAGCCTTCATATATAAATATATATATATATATTAATCAACTAGAAAAACAAGCCCACATCTCTTTCACACCCACCACCCCCACCTTCCCGCAGCAACAACCCCGAGAAACACTTAACAAAGACCGAGCGCAGAGTAAATGAACAGTTGTTGCACCGCGAACTCACAAACACACATGCAGTGAGGCAATCGAATCCGGGAAAGGGAAAGGAATGAGACGACACCGCGACTC
>NW_011494756.1:2512660-2520143 GCF_000754665.1 Bison bison bison | reverse complement strand
ACTGCCCCTGCCTCCTTGAGTCCAGGGGGAACGGACTTGCGCCTTACCTGCCGGTGAAGTTTCGCTTTCAGTGTTTATTTCCAAGATGTTCATCCACACTCCCACCGTGCCCACCGAACCGCACTGGAAACGCGGAGTGCATTTTGACAATTACCTTTCGAGCTTCGCCTTTTTACTGTCTAATTTTCCTTGCCCCTCACTTACTCAGTGATTTGCAAGCCCCAGAAGTTGCTCGTACCCAGAACTGGATAACCTAATGACTATTGCCTGTGTTTATACCAAACCTTGAATCAATCAATACGTGTGTTTTATGCCAGTTCGGGATCTAATGATGCCAGTTGGTTACCTCGTTGCTCCAGATGACAAATGCCACAATAGAACTTTACAATTTTTCCATCCAGTTTCTAAGTCTTTCAAATGACATGAACTTCCCCAAATAAAACGAACTCCCAGCAACCTGATCTGCATAGACATTGACAGTGTCTTTTTGTAAGATTTAATTTTTCTCTTGGCCAGCTCTCTGTAAGCTGGCACGAAATCTTGGATAATTACCATAATGCTGAGTTATGTTTAGAGGCGAATAATTATTCTGAGGAATAAACTTCACGTGTACCAAAAGAACCATTACCACCAGTATTTTTAGAAAATTAATGGTACTCTCCAATTGTTCATGTACTTTTACATGTGCACATTCATTTAAAATTCTTATTAGCTATCTTATTATTTCTGCATTCCATGTTTAATTATTCAAAGGAAATGCAACAAGTCCCTCAAAATATGTAAACCCTGTTTATACACAGTCACACTATTTATGCTAATTTGTTCATTAAATGATTTGAGCAGTTATAGATCAATTCTTGGGGCTTGTCTTAGTTTCCCTAAAATCAACATTTGACACAATTCTTCATTGTCTACTCCGTGAAACAATAGGTGGAGTGAGCCGTGTTAAATGCCACTCTGATCAGGTCATTCCTCTGCTCAAACCCTCCTTTGATAAAGAGAGTATGCTATATCCATATAATGGAACATTCAGTTCAGTTCAATCGCTCAGTCGTGTCCGACTCTGGCAACCCCATGAATTGCAGCATGCCTGGTCTCCCTGTCCATCACCAACTTCCAGAGTTCACCCAAACTCATGTCCATCACGTCGGTGATGCCATCCAGCTATCTCATCCTCTGTCATCCCCTTCTCCTCCTGCCCCCAATCCCTCCCAGCATCAGAGTCTTTTCCAATGAGTCAGCTCTTCACATGAGGTGGCCAAAGTACTGGAGTTTCAGCTTCAGCATCAGTCCTTCCAAAGAACACCCAGGACTGATCTCCTTTAGAATGGACTGGTTGGATCTCCTTGCAGTCCAAGGGACTCTCAAGAGTCTTCTCCAACACCACAGTTCAAAAGGATCAATTCTTTGGCGCTCAGCTTTCTTCACAGTCCAACTTTCGCATCCATACATGACTGCTGGAAAAACCATAGCCTTGACTAGACGGACCTTTGTTGGCAAAATAATGTCTCTGCTTTTGAATATGCTATCTAGGTTGGTCATAACTTTCCTTCCAAGAAGTAAGCGTCTTTTAATTTCATGGCTGCAATTACCATCTGCAGTGATTTTAAAGCCCCCCAAAATAAAGTCTGACACTGTTTCCACTGTTTCCCCATCAGTCATAAAAAGGAAGGAAGCACTGACACAAGCTACATGGATGAAACTTGAAAACACTATGCTAAGTGAAAGAAGCCAGACACAAAAGACCACAGATTGTAACCTTCCATTTATACAAAATATCCAGGACAGGCACACCTGTTGGAAGGTAGAATGATAGTTGCCTATGTTTGGGGGGAATGGAAGGGCTGAGGGTAGGGTGTGATAACCAAAGGTTATGGAGTTTTTTTAGGGGGTGACAAAAATGTTCTAAAATTAGTCTGGGTCTTCCCTGGTGGTCCAATGGCTGCTATTCCATGCTCGCAAAGCAGGGGACCAGGGTTCAAGCCCTGGTCAGGGAACTAGATCCGACATGCCTCAAATGAAGATCCTGCGTACTGCAACTGCTTCCCAGGTGGCGCTAGAGGTAAAGAATCCACCTGTCAATGCAGGAGACATGGGTTCCATCCCTGGGTTGGGAAGATCCCCTGGAAGAAGGGATGACACCCCACTCCAGTATTCTTGCCTGGAGAATCCCATGGACACAGGAGCCTGGCGGGCTACAGTCCATAGGGTCACAGAGTCAGACACAACTGAATCGACTTAGCACACATATTGCAACTAAGACCCAGTGCAGCCAAAATAAATGAATAAATAAAATGAAATTAGACTGTGATCATCATTGCTCAACTCTATACAAATATACTAAAGCTCGTTGAACAGTACACTTTAAGTGGGCAACTTTTATGACATGTCCATTTTATTTCAATAAAGCTGTTTTTTAAAAAGACCTGATGATTAACCCATGTTTGGATCCTGGATTCTGGGGGAAAGCTTTAAAAAGACATAGAGCTGTTAATCTTTTTAACCTATAGATGACCTTTCCCAGCACAGCCTGCTGCTGCTGCTAAGTCGCTTCAGTCATGTCCGACTCTGTGCAACCCCACAGACGGCAGCCCACCAGGCTCCCCCGTCCCTGGGATTCTCCAGGCAAGAACACTGGAGTGGGTTGCCATTTCCTTCTCCAATGCATGAAAGTGAAAAGTGAAAGCGAAGTCGCTCAGTCGTGTCTGACCCTAAGTGACCCCGTGGACCGCAGCCCTCCAGGCAAGAGTACTGGAGTGGGGTGCCATCGCCCTCTCCAGCCTAGTAGCCCCAAATGATAATTACTAATAGCATGGTTCAGTTCAGTTCAGTCGCTCAGTCATGTCCGACTCTTTGCGACCCCATGGACTGCAGGACTCCAGACCTCCCTGTCCATCACCAGCTCCCGGAGTTTACCCAAACTCATGTCCACACCTGCTATGAAATTTGATTTTGCCCCAGGTTGCCAGGTATTTCTTTCAATGGAAATAGAAAATTGAACTGTTTTTAAAAGGACCTTATTCAGACAGTTGTGAAAACTTGAATGTGGGTTGCCTTGATATCATTGTATGCTCCCAAATGTTCCCTTGACTCCCGATTTCACTCAAAAGTTCTCACAATGTGGAGAAGGCCCTTCATGAACTTTCCTTCCTGCCTCCCTTTACTCTCCTTACCTGTGCTCCTGCTCTATCTCTTGCTCCTTCCTTGAGTCACCGTGATCTTCTCACAAGTCTTGGAATCAACCGGGCTACACTCACACCTCAGGACCTTTGCACGAGCTGCTTTCTCCCCAGAAAGCCCTTCCCTCAGATGCGCACACGAGAGTCTCCCTCACCTCTCTCCCATCTTCACTTAAACATTCCTCTTTCAATGGGGCCTACCCTGGTCAACTTTAAAATCTCACCACACCCCTACCATATCTCCACCAAATACATACACTTTGTATCCTCGTTCTCTGCTTGGCGAGGACACTTCACTTATCACTACCTAAGTATTTCCCTCACCAAAACTGCAGGATTTTGTGTCTATTCATCGCTGTACCCGCTGTGCCTAGAGCAGAGCCTGACACTGTTGGGGAAAGGAATGAGTGAATGAATCAATCTGCAAGAATGCTTACCAGTCTTCTCTGTCCATGGGATGTTCCTAGCAAGAATACTGGAGTGGGTTGCCATGGCCTCCTCCAGCAAATCTTCCCTACTCAGTGATTGAACCTGCGTTGTCTCCTAGCTTGGCAGGCGGATTCTTTACCATTAGCGCCACCTGCGAAGCCCGGCTATGTCCATGGAGGGGGAAAAACCTTCCTGTCAAAGAGTCCTAAAGGAAGAGGGAGACTACCATGGGATTTGCAGCGAGAGTTTCTAAGTGCAAAGGACCCTGACGCTGAGTCTTCTTTCCCCTTTCACGGAAGAGCCAGGAGCCTCCGTGCTGAAGCGGGGAGAAGCTAGCAGGGGAAGGAAGGCAGTGTGTGAAGCCAGCTACAGACGGGCTGGTGACTGCAGAGCTGGAAACACAGGGATGTTCTCTTGTCTCTGCTTCTCTTATCTTGGTGAAATAGCCACAGACCCTACTTCCTGAGAATTGGTGAGGGCGGAAGAGATGCTGGAGGTTGAGAGAGAGAGGAGCAGACATGAGATGGTGGTTCTCTTCTGAGGAAGAGTTTGAGAGCAAATTTGCCAGGCAGCGCTATTAAGTGCCTGTTTGAGGTTAGTGGTTACGAATTTAAAGCAAGGCCAGTCAGCATGGCTGTGGCTTTCCCTCTAGCCTCGGTCGGCCTAAGGGGGCAGAGCTGGGGTTTTGCAGGTGGATGTGATGGAGGGAACCAGGGTCAGAAAGCGGAGGGTGTAGGCAAGGGAGAGACTCTGAAAAGCCATGATAAGGAGGGAGGAGAGGAGACAGGAGAGTGTGATGATGATGGAAAGGTGAGAAGATCAAAGGAATGACGGTCTGGGGTTGGGGAGAGCGCTAACCATTGCTGGAGCTGGGAACCACTCCCAAAGCTGAGGAACAGTCTGAGAATGGGACGCTGGAGATTAAAATCATGGAGCTGGGACAGTCTGGGATAATGGCAAGATTCAGCAGTATGATCAGAGAAAGTGGATGGGCTGAGCTAGGGAGGTGGACCAGATCCTCACAGAAAAGCAGGTATCATGGGACAGAAGACAAATTCATTTTGCTATGTAAGCAGTTTGTCCATCAATCATTAATCACTTACCAAAAGGTGGGCCCTTAAAATTGGCTGCAAATTTTATATATGCAAACTATGAACCCAAAAGCTTATGTTAGGAGATGGTTCTACAGAAAAAATAAATGCAATGTAGAGTTTGTGCTTTTTAAGTGAATTGAAGTGAATGTTTCCCGGGAAGGAGCCTGCCAAGAATCACTGGTGTGGTGTTCTTCACATTAATAAAGGAAGTTCCCTTCATTTTATATCTAGGAGAGATGATGGATGTTCACTAAACTTATTTCGGTCATCATTTCATGATGTATGTCATTCAAGTCATTATGCTATACACTTGAAGCTTATACAGTGCTGGTATCAATCACATCTCAATAAAACTAGAAGGAAAAAAGCAGGAGGCAAAAGTAAAGGGGGGCGGTTCCAGTGAGAATGGGGTGGCGAGATTCATACATTTTGGATGTTGATGTCCCTTTCTTCTCGCATCATACCCTTCCCTCCAGAGAACTTTGAACTGCTTGTAGTTACAGACGTATTTAGGCGTGTTGTTGAATATTCATGGGAAGACTACAGCCTTCTAAGTAATATGAAGGTGGGAGCTCTACTTGGTTTGTTTTCCGTTACATCCCCGAAGTTTGCACAGACCTACCACAGTAGACACTCAAATATTTGCTGAAGAAATAAGTCTGTAATAGAATGGCCGTGAAAATTCCAATGGGCATCTTTCTTAAAGTAGAGCATGTGTGTGCGTGCATGCATGCTAAGTTGCTTCAGTCGTGTGACCTTATGGACTGCAGCCTCCAGGCTCCTCTGTCCATGGGATTCTCCAGGGAAGAATACTAGAGTGGGTTGCCATGCCCTCCTCCGAGGGATCTTCCTAACCCAGGGATCGAACGAGTGTCTTACGTCTATCTGTGTTGGCTGTCAGTTTCTTTACTACTAGCATCACCTGGGAAGCCCAGAGGACAGCATACTTCACAGTAATGCTTTTTTTCTCATGATGGTCCTCACTCTCAGCTCTAAATTTCAGATCTAATGATACTTCTAAGAATTTCCCAAAAGCTGTTGGCTGTAAGAGTTTCAAAACAGTCTGTACACTCTGTAAAAGTTCTATGTGGACATTTGATGATAAATATCCTGGGAACAGTAGAATTTCGGAAGAATTTCAATAGTTTTTGAAGTGTGTGGGGCCTTCTAGAATCCTTGCTTAGGATTATTCTCTGAGACCACATTTCCATTTGGGTCTAGTGATAGGCCTTTGAAGACCTTCCTCCCTTTTTCTACCACAAGGAATTTCAATATTGCTATCCCCCCAAACTCACAGTGAATATTAAAACTACCAAATTCCTAAACTAAAATAAATCGATAGGGTTCTCTTTGCTTATCTGACCTGTTAATTCAACCATTATTAACAAAGGCTGATCCCCTGAGTTTATGAGTTTACCACCTACCGTTCAAACTGTTGTTTCCAAATTCACCTAACAAATGTTCTGATCCCTACGTCGTGCCAAGAATGAATGGCTCTGCACTAAACTGCTGAACTGTCACATCAATGCCTTGCCAACTAAATCATATGGGAGAATTTCCATGGGTTCATCCCTTCCATGTGATACTCCCATCCTTCTTGACACTGTCTCATATCCTTCCTTTCCCATGCCCCCAGTTGCTTTGATCTCATGCCTAAACCTCTAGAGTGGTGCCCCAACCCTCCTCCATACCTCAGGTGATCCTTAAAGAATTCTCCTTGCTGAAATAATCTCCCAAGGGGAGTGATCTGGGCATGTCATTCTCCTGCTCAGAAAAGTTCAATGAGGACTTCCCTGATGATCCATTGGCTAAAACTCCACACTCTCAATGCAGGGGGCTCAGGTCCAATCCCTGGTCTGGAAACTAAATCCTACATGCTGCAACTAGAGTTCTAATGCCATATTGAGAAAAAAAAAATATCCCAAATGCTGCAACAAAGATCAAAGATTCCCCATGGAGCAACTAAGACCTGGTATAACCAAATAAATACTAAAAAAAGGTTTAGTTTAGCAGTGCTTCCAATACACTTCTAACTTCAAGGCCTGGTACCCAAGGTTCTCAAAGCATGACCCCGACTCACATTTCCTTCCCGGTCTCACTCACACTCTCAAGCAACATGCTGGCACATTTGCAACAGTATTACACCAACGCATCTAAATATTATGTCCTGCATTCATACTTGGTATATGAACCAGCAGCTCTGGTTTCCAAAATTTGGCCTACTCTTTATGGTCCAACATCACCTCCTAGATACTAAACAAACAAAATTCCTACTTATAGTTGAAATGGGACTTCCCTGGTAGTCCAGCGGCTGAAACTCTGTGCTCCCAATGCAAGGGGTCTGGTTTCAGTCCCTGGTCAGGGAACTAGATCCCACATGACACAACTGAGACTTCGAATGCCACAACTGAGACCTGGTGCAGCCAAATACATAAATGAGTTAATTAACAGGCAACAAAAAGTTGGGATGGATGAGTGCATTGAGTTCAGAGTTCTCACTTTAACAAATGAGGGAAGTGAAAAGTTAAATAATTTGCCCAAAGTCAAAAACCAGTAAGTGGCAGAATCAGGGCCAACTCCAGGTTCCCTGAGCCTGAGTTCTGTCTTCACTATGCCAAAGCCCGCAACCTGAGGCCTTCTTGCTGCTTTTCCTTCTTGCCATGTCCATATGTTTGTTTCATATCTATTGCATGTCAAATATCACTCATCCTCTGACAGCTTAATTATCTATCACAAGGCACCATAAGTACATCATAGGGATAGATAAATAACATTAACCTT
>NW_011494756.1:2510967-2512560 GCF_000754665.1 Bison bison bison | reverse complement strand
CTACTCTTTTCCTTCACACTATTTTGGCACAGATCTCACTGAAGAGTCTCATCTGAGTGCTGTTCTGTACTGAACTCGTCATAGCTGGAGTTTATTGAGCGTTTGCCTGGCACAGTGCTAAACACGTGAGAGGCATCGTCTCCTGGTGGGCTCACAACGTCCCTATGAAACAGATGCCCTTACCCTCATCTGCTGGTAATAACAGTGCCTATCCAACAGCGTTTGTGGGGAATATTAATCATGCTAATAATAGCTAACATTTCTTTAGTGTTTACTGTTTGTCAGGCATTGCTTTGAACACTTTGCTGCTGCTGCTAAGTCGCTTCAGTCGTGTCTGACTCTGTACGACACCATAGACGGCAGCCCACCAGGCTCCCCCGTCCCTGGGATTCTCCAGGCAAGAACACTGGAGTGGGTTGCCATTTTCTTCTCCAATGCATGAAAGTGAAAAGTCAAAGTGAAGTCGCTCAGTCGTGTCTGACTCTTAGCGTCCCCATGGACTGAAGCCTACCAGGCTCTTCCATCCATGGGATTTTCCAGGCAAGAGTACTGGAGTGGGGTGCCATTGCCTTCTCCGTGTAAAGATGTTAGGTGTATCCATTTATATTAGGTTTTATTATTTTCCTAGAAATTGTAAAAGTTTTTCTTTGGTATTAAACTAAGGATGTCATAAAACACTTATAAGTTTCTGTCCTGGAACTTGAAAAAGTTTTATGTAGAAATATTCTGTTCTGGTAAGACTCACACACGTGCAGAATCAGCTCCTGCGTTTTGTGTTTAGAGAACTATCATATCAAGCTGTCACAAAGACAGACCAGATTTTCTGAGTTAAGGTATAACTCTACTGAGGTATAAAAATGTCTTAAAATAATTTCTTCTTTCAAAATGTATTCCTGGAAAAACAGTACAGGGGAACATTTTCTTCTCCTGATTATAAGGAGGAACTGATGGTGTTTCCCTTAAAAGAGGAGAGTCCTTAGGTAAGTCCTGTTTTTGCTGCCCTTTTTGAACACAACCAGGCCCTTGAGAACACAGCATTGATAGGCACAAAGACTGCTAATAAGGTGTATATACACTACTTATATACAAGTAGTGTATATACACTACTGTATATAAAATATAAAGCCAATGGAAATTTTCTGTATCTCAGGAAAGTCAAACCAGGGCTCTGTAACAACCTAGAGGGGTGGGAAAGGATGGGAGGAGGGAGGGAGGTTCAAGAAGGAGGGGACATACGTATACCTATGGCTGATTCATGTTGACATATGGCAGCAATCAAACCAATATTGTAAAGCAATTCAGTTCAGTTCAGTCACTCACTCGTGTCCAACTCTTTGTGACCCCATGGACTGCAGCACGCCAGGCCTTCCTGTCCATCACTAACTCCTGGAGTTTACTCAAACTTATGTCCATTGAGTCAGTGATGCCATCCAACCATCTCATCCTCTGTCGTCCCCTTCTCCTCCTGCCTTCAATCTTTCCCAGCATCAGGGTATTATCAAATGAGTCAGTTCTTCGAATCAAGTGACCAAAGTATTGGAGTTTCAGCTTCAGCATCAGTCCTTCCAATGAATATTCAGGACTGATCTCCTT